>NC_081535.1:34132884-34442884 GCF_030273125.1 Centropristis striata
TGAAATACAGATCATTTTTGACCCATGTTGTACATTAGAAGGTGTTGTTGTGCATCAAAGGGTTAAAATACAAATGAAGTACAAATATTCTCCCTTTTCTAACAGATCTGGTTGACTTTCATGAGGTGCTTCGACTACCCGGTGAAGGACAACACTCTGAAGCTGGCTGTGGTCTGGTTCACGCTGTCTTTTGGGTAAGAGATTTCCTTTTCTACAGCTTCCTGTGTCCTGAGTGTGAGATGATGATATTTAGCTGAGTCACCACTACTTTACAGCTAAATCAGACTTCAGTGAGGTAGTTATCTCAGGCAGATGCTCTCTCACTTACACACTCCTGATGAACGCTGACAGGTCAGATTGGAAAGAGAGAAGCTGTTTGTGTCATTTGACTTTTTATTTTATTTTCTCTCCGGCTGCTGGAATGAACTCCAGTATGCACATGTCAGAAAGTTCCACATATAATGAAACAGAGACTAAAGTAGGCTGTGTTTTACAACAAGAAGAATCATTTATCCTAAAAAAAATAATATATATATATATATATATATATATATATATATATATATATATATATATATATATATATATATGCACTTTATGGAGCTTTTTAACAAACCGTATTTATGTTCACTTAAGTAAATCTTTCAATAAAAGTACTTGTGACATGTCATATTTGGCTTTGACTGAACATTTGCTCTCACTTTGCGATAAAAATATCAGGATATATATCGTATATCGATATTCAGCCCTAATATATATATATATATATATATATATTTAATTGATATATATATATAATTGATTTTGTCTGTGAACAGTTTGTTTTCTGGAATTTTTTAACTGATAAATTTGAGATAAATTTACTAAAAACATGTACAGGTGATAATCGGTGTGTGATCATCTTGCAGGAACTTTTTTCTTATTTTGTTCTTGTGCAAAATGTAATGTGCTGTAATGTGTGCTGTGTGTGTGTTTGTGTGTGTGTGTGTGTGTGTGTGTGTGTGTGTGTGCAGCTACTATGGGCTCTCTGTTTGGTTCCCGGACGTCATCAAACACCTCCAGGCCGACGAGTACGCCTCCAGAGTGAAGATCCACAACAACGAACGCATCGAGGACTTCACCTTCAACTTCACTCTGGAGAACCAGATCCACAGGAACGGACTCTTCCTCAACGACAGGTTATAACATCTGACTCCTGTTTGATTTCAACATGTCTATGGCGTTATATTTGAGTCAAAAGTCGCGCGAGCGATAACACATCTGCACGCGCATTATTTCGTGTCACGCGCGCAGATTTCAACTGCGCACTTTTTGGATCTTCGCGCACATATTCAGCAACCGCGTGAAGCAGATTCTCCCCGTGCTCGCTCGCGGTGGAGCTCTGCTCGCGTGGAGCGAGGACTTTTGACGCATTGGGGGCGGGGCCAAGGCTGACCCCGGGCCTCTTATGATTGGTCATTTTCCAGCCCTCCACGTGGCCTTTTCAGTTTACTGCTGACAGCTGGTAGCGGCGGCATCATCCAAACAACAACAACGGTTGTTTCATGACGTTCACGACCACAACTCTACGCTTCATCACTGGTAATAAAAAGGTAAAAAAATGCTGTTTCTTGTTTCTAAATGATCATACAGTATCTCCGCAGTCCGTCAACACACACCGGATCCGTCTGTGTCCCGAGGACGCACGAGATCTCGCGAATTCACGCGTAATGAAGTGATATAACCGGAAGAGAATCAACATCTCCTCGTCCCCGCCCATCATGACGTCTTCAAGTTGTGAAATACGTTAACCTGAGGTACTTTATTTTGAAAATGTTTTATTTTGTGTCTGTGCACGACTTCCTGTCCCGAACGATCTGCTCTGTGCTGAATTTATCACGTGGAGGGCTGGAAAATGACCAATCATAAGAGGCCCGGGGTCATTGGGCCCGCCCCCAATGCGTCAAAAGGCGCGAGCAGAGCTCCACCGCGAGCGAGCACGGGGGAGAATCTGCTTCACTTGGTTGCTGAATATGTGCGTGAAGATCAAAAAACTGCGCGCGCAGATTTCAACTGCGCGTGACACGAAATAAATGCGCGTGCAGATGTGTTATCGCTTGCGCGACTTTTGACTCAAATATGACGCCATACATGTCCCCGTGCCCCCTGAGAGGGATTCTGGATGAAGAAATGATCCAGACCAGTATCAGTGATCCAGTGAGCCTCCCTCTGCTCCGTGCTGTGGTTAAACCTGCTGGTCCCGTGTTGGGATAGCAGAACTATCCGTCATTCCCACAAACAGCACCCAGCGCCGCAGCTAATATTAATCCTGCATCCGTTATCTCCCACACCAGCAGGAAATTAAAAGCCTTATCTCCTCCTCTCTCCTCCTCTCTCCTCCTGGCTGAGACTCTCACCTGCACAAAGGCCGGAGAGAGGAGACGTTTCTGTTTTTGTTCTCCTTGCTGGAGACTTTTTGTTTATTAAGCGATTAAATCAAAAGCAGCAGCAGCAGCAGGATACTGAGTCCAGCAGCAGCATGCAGCAGATCATATAGATCAATTACAGCTCATATTACTGTCGACAGGCCTGGAATACTCTTTTAAAAGTAAATGCCCTGAATTTAAAGTTATACTGATGTACTTTAAGTATAAAAAAGTACTTATTGACCATACTAATGCAATAATCTCATGTTACCTTTATTTTATTTTACTTTATTTCACTTAATTTAATTTGATTTATTTCCATTAACACAGTTTATTATTTAATTACTTATTGTTTGTTTGTGTTATTTTGGTTTAACTATGTCATTTATACATATTTGACTTGATGTATATGCTTTAATGCTGTATTAAGCAGATCACAAATGAAAAACAGCAGACTAAATGTAAATTTGTATATATATATGTTTGTATATGCTGCAAAAATTGAAATAAAATTTAAGTTTAAAAAAAAAAAAGTACTTATTATGCAGAATAAACCCTTTCAGGTTGTTAAATTAGGTCTAAATTATATACAATTAAAAATATATATATATTTTGGACTGGTTGGAAAAAAATTTGTATCATTATTCTCATTTTATTGAAAAAAATAAAAAGCCGAATACTTTTGAAGGTTGAGTTCCTTTGAGGATATTGTAGGCACTATTTTATTTATTTATTTATTTAAAAAAAAAAAAACATAAACAACGTCTTACTATATCCATGTACAAACATACACAAATAAAATAGAATAAAATAAAACAAAGTAAAAAAAAAAAAAGAAAAAAAAGATGTAAATACATTCAAATTAGATAAAACATATATATATATATATATAAATTTAAAAATAATTAAAATAAAATAAGATTGAATTATATTAAAATTAAATAAATATAAATAACAAATTAAAAAAAATAATTAAAATAAAATAAGATGGCATTACATTAAAATTAAATAAATATAGATTATGTTTTTTTTTAAAATAAGATGGTGATACATTCAAATTGAATACATATACATTTAAATAAAAAGATAACATAGATTTAGAAAATAATCATGAAGCGAGTTGTGCAAGGCTTTTATTCTGTTACTAGAGGAGCAATCATCTCCAAATGTACTCTACTTTCCAAGTCTTTATACTTTTATTTTTTAACAGATCCTGTTTTTTCCCTTGATAGATTAGGTGTTTGTTTTTGTTTTTTTATTCCTTTTTTGTTTTACACATCTTTTTTTAGATTTTCAGGAAAATGAGGAACACATTACTATATGCATGTCAAAAAATACATGAAACAAATGTCTGATAATTATTAAATAATCTGTTCTGCCAAGGTTTTAAGAAGGAGGAAGAATGTATGAATAAATAAATAATAGGATGGGATTGGTCATTTATTCCGCTGCATAGATTTGGATCCTTTTTGTTTTAAACTCTCCATTTAACTTTAAATAATAGAGGAAATCATTTCTGGTGAGACATATGTTTTTAATCCCTGTTAATCCTTAATCTTTTGACCTTTTATGTATAATAATGCATATTAATCTCTCCTCTCAGGTTCATCGGTATGAAGTTCAAAGCCGTCACGTTCATCGACTCGTCGTTCCTCAACTGCTTCTTTGAAGACGTCTCCTCCGTCGGATCCTTCTTTAAAAACTGCACCTTTGTGGATTCTTTCTTCTACAACACGGGTCAGTCTGCACCTGAACAACTCTATATATATATATATGTGTATATATATATATACACACTCTATACTGAGCTCTTTCCTTCCTCCACACACAGAAAATCCTATTTTACTGTAGGTTACTAACACATCAGTCTCACTCAGTCTCTCTGTGTCTCTCTGACGGTTCATTCTGGGTCTAACGTCCGAGCTTCTGGGGAAGAAAGAACGTGTTTGAGTGTTTATGGTTTTGCTTTATGCCATAAATTACTGCTTAACCTCGGCGGCCCGCCACAGATTACCTTTCTGAACTCAGGCGACTGAAGCTAACAGAGAAACTGAGCTGGTTTCTGCTGCAGAACGCTAGAAAAGGCTGTTTATAATCACACAAACACTCTGGATGGATGCTTCTTGTTCTGCCTGATGTTCAAACAGTGAGCAGCTGAATTTTAGCTTCCAAATGTGAAGCTTTTGTTGCAATTTTTTTTAATATTCCAAATATAGTACTGGGTTATTCATTTTAAATTATTTTTCTTACATAGCATACCAAAAAAAAACAACATACATGGCATAGACATACAAAACAACAACCACATTCACTTTGCATCATTGTCAAATAAAATACATATAAAAAATAAAAATTAAAATAAAAATAAAAATAAAATAGAAAAATAGAAAGATATAATAATAATAATAATAATGATAATAATAATAATGATAATAATAATAATAATAATAATAATAATAATAATGATAATGATAATGATAATAATAGTAATAATAATAATAATAATAACAATGATAATAATGATAATGATAATAATAGTAATAATAATGATAATGATAATAATAATAATAATAATAATAATGATAATAATAGTAATAATAATAATAATAATGATAATAATGATAATAATAATAATAATAATAATAATAATAATAATAATGATAATAATAATAATAATAATAATAATGATAATGATAATAATAGTAATAATAATAATAATAATGATAATAATGATAATAATAATAATGATAATAATAATAATGATAATAATAATAATAATAATAATGATAATGATAATAATAGTAATAATAATAATAATAATAATAATAATGATAATAATAATAATAATGATAATGATAATGATAATAATAGTAATAATAATAATAATAATAATAATAATAATAATAATAATAATGATAATAATAATAATAATAATGATAATAATTATAATAATGATAATGATAATGATAATATGAATAATAAATATAATAATAATAATAATAATAATAACTCCTGGATTGATGCTTGTTATTGTGCCTGATGTTTGAGAAAATTCAAACAGCAGCAGCTGAATTTTATCAGCTTTTCTTTTCCCACTTCAGCGCAGCATGTTGTGTTTAAATGCAGACATGAGCACCTTTACTGAACCCAGGCGATGTTATAAAAGTGCAATCCAATCATAAAACCAGCAGCAGGAGGAAGAGGAGAGGAAGAGGAGAGGAAGAGGAGAGGCAGAGGCTGAATCAGACCTTGTGGGAGCTCCAGGTGGAAAACATTTCCCTCCAGCTCTGAGAGGAAAAAGAGCTGAACATAGAAACAGTGAGGGCACATCAGGCTGCTGCTGATGCCTTCTGGGAAATGAAGTCTCTTTGCCCCCAGCAATGTGTCTCCAGAGAGGAGGAGGAGGAGGAGGAGGAGGAAGGGAAGGAGGAGAGACAGAATGAGGGAGGCCAATGTTTCCTCCTGGCTGCAGTTTATTAATAAACCTTTTCTATTTAAAGAGACTCACAGACGTTCAACTGCACAGAATACTTAATATATAGTGTCTGCATCCTCTGCATACAGATGAGAAAGGTTATTTTTATGATTCATATTGGCTAGACGTCTAACATGAATAATATAAACACCACCTTCTCACTCAAAACATTATCAAAAACATATAAAATCTACATTATCTACACATATAAAAAGGCTTTATCAAGAAATCTAAAAAGATTTAGTGGAGCATGCAGAGAATAAGATCCAATTTCCTCTTATTGTTTTTATTTATTTCTATTCTGACCTAAAAGATGAGGTTATTATCTTTACTGTAATATGTGAAATATGAGCGAGCTGACTGTTGTTGTTGTGTTTTCCTTTGTAGTTGTTGTTGTTTGTTCTGTTTGTGTGAAATTCAACTTGACAAGTTTCATGGTGACTCTTTGAAGACTGTTTTCTCCATTTTTATTCCTTTTCACCAAACACCAAACACAAACCATATGCTAAATGTTTTTATCTTATATATATATTGTAACATTTATTACAATATTTGGTAACGCTTTATATTAAGGTCCTTGTAATAACCATTAATTAACAAGTAATAAGGCCCTTGTAAGTCCTTACAAGATGCTTATTAACATTATTGTGTGTTTATAAGCTTATATAAGTGTTAATAATGGCATTACAAACACCCATGACCCACCCATTATGTCTTTGCCATGCCTTTATTAATCTTATTTTGTTTGCTTATTGATATTAAAATATACTTTATTGCTCATCTATTATAAGTTAACTATAAGTTAACTATGCTTTTTGCAACTACCGGATCTAAAGCGAGAACAATGCCTTATTACTTGTTAATTAATGGTTATTAAGGACCTTATTATAAAGCGGTACCAAACATTTTATACCTGTATTTTCAGATATACAGAGTGATATAAAGATATATCCAAAGATCCCTCTGTAAAAACCTTTTACTCTAATATTTCAACAAAACGATAATAAGATTTCTGTTCTGGAAATGAACATTTTATTGAATGTAAGTGATCAGCTAGGGCAGCTATTCTCAACCTTGGGGTCGGGACCCCAATTGGGGTCGCGAGATGATTTCTGGGGGTCGCCAAATCATTTTGGAAGTCAGCTCTGTCTCCACTGTGTTAGAGTGTTCAAGTGTTAATGTGTTTTAGACTTTTTGGTCATTTAATGTCTTTTTTTGGTCATTTTGTGTCCTTTTTTTGGTCATTTTGTGTCTTTTTTTGGTCATTTTGAGTCTTTTTTGGTCATTTTGTGTCTTTTTGGGGTAATTTTGAGTCTTTTTTTGGGTCATTTTGGGTCTTTTTTGGTCAATTTGGGTCTTTCTTTTGGTCATTTTGTGTCATTTTTTGTCATTTTGGGTCTTTTTTGGGTCATTTCGTGTCTTTTGGGTCATTTTGTATTTGTTTTTTTAGTCATTTTGTGTCATTTTGTGTCATTTTGTGTCATTTCGTGTCTTTTTTTGCCATTTTTTGTCTTTTTGGGTCATTTTGTGTCTTTTTTTGATTATTTTGTAGTCAAGTTTTGTCTTTTTTGGTCATTTTTTCCCTTTTCTTGGTCATTTTGTGTATTTTTGTGGTCATTTTGTGGTCAATTTGTGTCTTTTTTGGTCATTTTTCCCCTTTTCTTGGTCATTATTTGTCCTTTTTTGTTTAATTTTATGTAATTTTTTTGATAATTTTGTGTCTTTTTAAAAAAAATCATTTTGTGTCATTTTTTATGGTCAATTTGATTCTTTTTTGGGTAATTTTGTGTCTTTTCTGACAAATCCCAAAGTATCAAGTTATTACTTTCCAAGGAGTCTCTGGCTTGAAGCTGACTGTTACACACTCAGGAGGTCAGAATGGACCTTTAGACTGATAGCAAAGGACTTAGATTAAAAGTTACAATATAATATAAAATCTATATATATAAATGACAGTCAGAGAGATGTTTTAGTTGTAGTCTGCTTCATTATTTGTACAAAGTTCGTCGTATCAACTGAGTTTGTCTGATCTGAACTGTGAGATTGTGTTCAGTGAGCGGGGGTCACAGACAACATGCAGGTTAGATTGGGGGTCACGACTCAAAAAGGTTGAGAACTACTGCTCTAGGGGAGTCTGATGATGAATCTGATCTCCTGTCCATCACAGACATCGACGACCTGAAGCTGACCTCCTCCAGAGTGATCAACAGCTCGTTCCACCACAACAAGACGGGCTGCCAGATGACGTTTGACGACGACTACAGCGCCTACTGGGTCTACTTCGTCAACTTCCTGGGGACGCTGGCCGTGCTGCCCGGGAACATCGTCTCCGCCCTCCTCATGGACAAGATCGGACGCCTCAGCATGCTAGGTGTGACATCACCACTCTATATATGAATATGAATCTATCTGCTGCTGCACTGCAAAAAAACAAAAGTTGGGTGAACTCAAAATTTCAAGGCAACAAACTTCAATACATTTTTAAGTTAGACAATTAAACTAAATATTTTAAGTTTTGTTTTTGAGTTTGCTCAACTCTGAATTTCTCAGCTAATGTTGCGACCACAATTTTGAGTTAGCATTGATACGCTAATGGCTACTCTTGTAGCTGTAACAAGCAGCGCCGCTAGCATCAGTTAGCCGCTAGCATCAGTTAGCCGCTAGCTTTCGCTAATGAATTTCACCGATTTCCTGCATTTCCCAACAAAGAAATAAGAGTTATCAGAACTATTGTCCCTTGTTGTGAACCCCAACTTAAAGATATAAGTAACAACAACTCACCAACTTGTTTTTGAGCAGACAACTGGCTTCCTTTGTTGTGCTAACTTACATTATTGCCCTAAATGTCAATCATTTATATTTCCAAGTTTTACCAACTTAAATCACTGTTTTAGGCCAAAAAATACAAGTTGGCTTTTTTGCAGTGTGTGGCTGCTGTTTGTCTGTTGGAGGTGTTTGAGCTGTGTGCTGCTGCTCCTGCAGGAGGCTCCATGGTGCTGTCAGGCATCAGCTGCTTCTTCCTCTGGTTCGGCACCAGCGAGTCCATGATGATCTTCATGCTGTGTCTCTACAACGGCCTCAGCATCTCCGCCTGGAACTCTCTGGACGTGGTCACCACCGAGCTCTACCCCACAGACCGCAGGTTAGGCTTCTAAACACTTCTGTTTCATTTCATTTCAGCATCCTAAAGTAATATGCATCCTTATTACAGACTGTTGTTACCTGTTTACAATGTCGGATCTCTAATAAATCTCCAGTCATTGCTAAAAGATATAAGGTATAAGCCTGGAAAACATCCAGTCTGGCTCGTTACAAAGCTAAAGAAGCTAAAGAAGCTAAATAAACTGGGATTAAACACCTCACTGTAAAACTGTAATTTCTACAAACATTTTTACAGTGTACACTGTAAAAATGTTTGTAGAAATAACAGTAAAACACTGTCAAATACATCAGAAATGGGATGTAAAATGAAAAATTGTATATCACCGTATTAGACACTTTTATTTACTATTAATCAAAGAATAGCACCAAACTTTTTCCTTTTTTCTGTCATAAACTGGAAGAAACACCGTTTTGCTGTTAAAATATAATATTTTCATGTAAAGTTAATAGAGAAATACCATGATGTGTTTATGAATGACACAATTGCCATAAAAATAGCAGGAATATTCAGTCTAGATTACAGTTTTTGCTGATATTTACATTTAAATTTACAGCAGAAAACCATTCACTTTATTTATTATGGTGAAGTTCTGGCAACCGGAGCTGCCAGTATTTTACCGTAAATTAAACAGATTATTTTTTACAGTGTAGGCCATGACGAATTAGAAGAAAATGTAATTCCATGTGCAATTGACTTTTATGTCCTTAAATGTCTCCCCTCCTCTGTGTTCTCCACGGCTTCTAAACACTTGTGTCATTTCATTTCAGCATCCTAAAGTCTCTGGTATTTTTGGGTGAGATCTCCAGTAATACGCATCTTACAGCATCCTGGTGTTAACATCCTTTAGACAGGATAGAGCACCTCCTAGTGTATATTAAGGTGAATGAACCACTCCTTGCAGCGCTTCCTGTTTATTGTTTCTGGAGAAGGAATTCCTCAGTATTTAAGGTGAATCCTGGAATTCCTGCATGAGGTGAAACAGTCTCTGGCTCGTCTTTCTGACTAAAGAAGCTCCACCAACAACCCACTGATATTAAAACAGGAGGAATTCCACTCTCACCACCTGGAGTCTTACAGTGAGGTGCAAGGTTATAATAGTTTTGGATTTTTCATTAGTTTTAGTTTTAATTTAGTTGTCAATATTTTTTTCAAATTCAGTTAGTTTTAATTAGTTTTTAGAGTGAGTTTGCTAGTTTTGATTAGTTTTATTTTTTGGAAAATGCTTAGTTTTAGTTTAGTTTTTATTAGTTTTAGTGTTAGTTGTAGTTGTTTTGTAATGGGGTATTTGTTGGGTCCAGATTCAATAAGGTCACAATAAATGTTTCCTTTGTTTCCTTTGTCTGATCCATCTCAGCCCCAATAAGTTTATTAAGTCATAAAACCAGATAGATGAAATAGATTTCATATCAACCAAAAAGGTTTACGGATGAAAAAAGTTGTCAAAGACGAAAACTAAGGACATTTTCACTATAATTTTAGTTAGTTTTAGTTAGTTTTGTAACCACACAATACAGTTTCAGTTAGTTATCGTTTTTTTTTTTTAAAACTCCCGTTTTTATTTTTATTTCAGTTAACGAAAATGTTTTTTCAATTCTAGTTTTCGTTATTTCGTTAGTTTTCGTTAACTATAATAACCCTGGTGAGGTGTTTAATCCCAGTTTCTTTAGCTTCTTTAGCTTCTTTAGCTTCTTTAGCTTTGTAACGAGCCAGACTGGATGTTTTCCAGGCTTATACCTTATATCTTTTAGCAATGACTGGAGATTTATTAGAGATCCGACATTGCAAACAGGTGACAACAGTCTGTAATAAGGATGCGTATTACTGGAGAGTCAATAGTAGTAGATAGTCATGGCAAATCTCCATTAACTTTACATGTAAATGTTATATTTTTACAGCAAAACTGTGCGTTTCCTACAGTTCATGACAGTAAAAGTAAAAATTGTGCTATTCCTTGATTTATGGTAATTAAAAGTGCCTACTACGGTGATACACAATTTTTAATATTACGCCCCATTCCTGATGCAATTTGACAGTGTTTTACTGTAATTTCTACAAACATTTTTTACAGTGTAGGCCATGACAAATTGGAAGAAAATGTAATTCCATGTGCAATTGATTTTTTTTTTTTTTCATATATATCTTTATTGGGTTGTCAGGACATAATACATATTCAATCAGAAAAGGTACAATTCACCCATTTTTCCCCCTTTTAGAACAACCCCCCGCCCCCCGAACCAGAGAGTCACATTCACATAAAATAAGCAAAAAACAATAAATAGTAATGATAATGGGAAAATACAACTCTCTCCCCCTCAAAGAAAAACAGGAGGGGTGAACAGTAGCCAAATAAACAATAATAAAAAACGAAAAATAAAAATATACATATACATATATACATACATACACATAACACCAAACAAATAATAATAATACTAAATAAATAAATAAAATAAAAAGGGACATTTAGAGGAGATATACAGAATGCTTGGAAAAAACAAACAAAAAATAGCTATAACAATTTGTATATGTTGTGTCTAGAGTTTGACCACCAAATCAGTATACTAAAAACAATTACTGGCCATTTAAAAGTTATATCAATTTATCTTAATTAGAACCATCTATGTTAATCATCTAACAATGAAATAGACTCAATTAGGGAAAGAATGGGATTCCAAGTTTTATAAAAGTTGTCGGAGCACCTCCTAATACTGTACTTGATTTTTTCTAAGTGTAGAAATGATGCAATTGACTTTTATGTCCTTAAACGTCTCCCCTCCTCTGTGTTCTCCTCCCGTGGTGCGTTCAGGGGCACAGGCTTTGGCTTCTGTAACGCCATGTGTAAGCTGGCAGCCGTGCTGGGAAACCTCATCTTCGGCTCGCTGGTCGGCATCACCAAGGCCATCCCCATCCTGATGGCGTCCTCGGTGCTGGTTGGCGGCGGGCTGGTGGGGCTCCGGCTGCCAGACACGCGAGCCAACGTCCTCATGTAACCGTGGAGACGGACGGTGGCGGTTCACCAGGTGTTTACTCTCAACTACTCACTCATGGACGGGTTTATTTCAATGTCACTGCACAGCTGCCATTCTTCTCTTGTTTATTATTTGATGAATAATGTTGATTATGTTCACAAACAAGTACAGGACACACGAGTAAATACCTGGTGAATTAACAACATGGTCTCACAGGAATCTGTGAAATAGCCACGGATTCGCTTAACTCAAAATCCGTGGAATAGCCACGGAATCACTCAAATTTCCGTGAAACTGACACGGATTTGGCTACAATGCAAGTTAATGCCAGTCATATCCCGTGGCTATTCCAACATACAAAGTGATTATGTACATTCACTGAGTGAATATTTAGAAAATAAAACATATATTTCTCGCTAGAAATGTGATCAAAATCCATTTTTATGCAGAATCTAAGTCAAAATATTGATTTTTTTTTCACTAAAAATGAGAGAACTGTCCTCCATGTTTTTTGTTCTGACCGCCGGGACCTTGAAAGTCACGTGACTTGGAACAAACCAATAGGAACAAATATTAACTTGCATTGTAGCCAAATCCGTGTCAGTTTCACGGAAATTTGAGTGATTCCGTGGCTATTCCACGGATTTTGAGTTAAGCGAATCCGTGGCTATTTCACGGATTCCTGTGAGACCAGGTTCTGAATTAAACATGATAATGAAATGCAGTTTTACGTCACAATGAGCTGTGGATATGTAGAGTTATAAGACGTCGATAGAAATGTTAGAAATGTGCAAAGTGCATTCCTGCAGGAACTCAGAAACAAAGATAAATAAATAAAACTCTGTATATCTGCAGCTCTCTAACTGTTTCACACATGCAGCTCACACATGCATGTGTCAAAGCTGCAAAAGGCTCGAACGTCTGACAAACTTCACCTTCCTCATCCTCTTCAGTCACATTAAAGATAAAAACTGACATTTTTTGGAAACACTAGCAGCTGTTTAGTAGAGCTTAACGTCTGGAAGCATTTTGGTGGAACAACTAAACTGTTTCTGGCCAAAGATACATCTACAAAACCTGGAGCCACTCAGATTGTTTTATTTATTACAAATATATTACTTACGGAAGCGCATTGCATTCACTGGATAAAAAAAAAATAGACACCTTATCTCATAATTACGAGATCTTTTCTCGTAATTATGAGAAAAGATCTCGTAATTATGAGATCAGGATCTCGTAATTATGAGAAAAGGTGTTTATTTTCTCTTTTTATCCAGTGAATGCAATGCGCTTCCGTAATTACTGGATTATATATTTTTTAAAATCATTTATAGAAGCAGCAGTTTACTGTTGTCAAGGTAAAGATATTTGTTGTTTTTATGACATTTTTTCTTTTATTATTTTTCTTACATAGCATCCCAAAAAAAGTAAGTAAAGAAAATGACATACATGACATCAACACCCACATTCACTTTGCATCATTATCAAATAAAGTATATTAAAAAAACAAATAAAATAGTAATAATAATAATATTAATAATATTATTAATGATGATGATAATAATAATAATAATAATAATAATAATAAAATAAAAATGAGAATAAAACAACTCAAAATCAACAACAAAATAAAATGAAATAAAATAAAATAAATGTGGATACACAAACACAAAAATGTGCAGCAGGCTAGTTTTCCCCTCCGCTTCCAGTCTTTATGCTAAGCTAAGCTAACTGGCTACAAGCAGCAGCATCATTACAGTGATTTTATATCAGGCTTCGATCAAACAAAGAGCATTTTAGCAGACTTTTTGTGATTTTCAGTTTGTGATTTTTTTTTATTTGCATTTTTCCCCTTTCCTTTTACTTTATTTATTATTCAGTCGCGTGAACATTGGACAAAAAACCCCTACAAAGTGGCATTAATAGTAAAAATGGGAATAAATCAAATCAAATCAAATCAAATTTAAAAAAAATTAAATAAAAGGGAAATTAATATAAAGATAAAATACATACATGCACATAAAAAAGAAGAAAGCAAGCAAACTTTGTATATTTAAAAGAAAAACCTTAAAAATACTATAATAGATAATAAATATATATATAAATACATGTGCAGGTGAGGTAGAAACCCACTCCTCTTATAAACCTGTTGTTTGTTAGTATGTTGGATGAAGTTTTACTGACATTATTAAATAAACAAACCTGCAGGAAACACAGTGATCCTGCTCATCTCCACATTTAAATCCACACAAACTCACATTTTGCAGCTGTCTGATCGAGGTCTGACTCTAAAACACTCAGCAACAAAATGTCAAACTATCCGTTAAAGCAGCTGTTCTCAACCTTGGGGTCGGGACCCCAATTGGGGTCGCGAGATGATTTCTGGGGGTCGCCAAATCAGTTTGGAAGTCAGCTCTGTCTCCACTGTGTTAAAGTGTTCATGTTTTCGTCTTTTTGGTCACTTAGTGTCATTTTTTGGTCATTTTGTGCTCCTTTTAGTCATTTTATGTCTTGTTTTTGTCATTTTTTTGCTCAATTTGTGTCTTTTTTGGTCATTTTGTTTCCTTTTTGGTCATTTTGTGTCTTTTTTTTTGGTCAATTTGTGTCTTTTTTTGGTCATTTTGTGTCTTTTTTGGTCATTTTGTGTCTTTTTTTGGTCAATTTGTGTCTTTTTTTGGTCATTTTGTGTCTTTTTTGGTCATTTTGTATCTTCTTTGGGTCATTTTGTTTCTTTTTTGGGTGATCTGAACTGTGCGTGTGAGATTGTGTTCAGTGAGTGGGGGTCGCGGACAACATGCATGTTAAATTGGGGGTCACGACTCAAAAAGGTTGAGAAGTACTGCGTTAAAGTATGAATCACTTTGTTACAGCTGCTTGTTTATATGTATATATTTAATCATTTATGTTATTTATTGCTTTACAAGTGTGCTTCTCTGTTTGAAGGCCAGAAATGGAAGGTGCTCTTGAAGACGTTCAAGCCTTTTGTTGCACTTTGCAAGAATGACAAGGCCATAATGAAAAAAAAAAGTATATATCAGTAACGATATAGTAGTTTAGTCAAAACCGGCAACTTCAGCAGCTACATTTCTAAAGTGAAAAGAAGTTTACATTTTCTGCTTTTTACAGTAAGAGACTTTTGAGATTGGAACCCTTTTGTCTGAATGCTCTCTCTCTCTCTCTCTCTCTCTCTCTCTCTCTCTCTCTCTCTCTCTCTCTCTCTCTCTCCCTCTCTCTCGTCCGTGTCGTGTTCGTCTCGTGGCGCCGAGCTCCTCGCCAAGGGCTTCGCTTATGGCGTCATATTTGAGTCAAAAGTCTCGCGAGAGAAAACACATCTGCACGCGCATTATTTCATGTCACGCGCGCACTTTTTTGATCTTCGCGCACATATTCAGCAGGACTTTTGACGCATTGGGGGCGGGGCCAAGGCTGACCCCGAGCCTCTTATGATTGGTCATTTTCCAGCCCTCCACGTGGCCTTTTCAGTTTACTGCTGACAGCTGGTAGCGGCGGCATCATCTAAACCAGCTATTCTCAACCTTGGGGTCGGGACCCCAACTGGGGTCGCGAGATGATTTCTGGGGGTCGCCAAATCATTTTGGAAGTCAGCTCTGTCTCCACTGTGTTTAAAGTGTTCATGTGTTAATGTGTTTTAGTCTTTTTGGTCATTTAATGTCTTTTTTTTTGGTCATTTTGTGTCTTTTTTTTATTTTTTTATCATTTTGTGGTCAATTGCTGTCTTTTTTAGTCATTTTGTGTCTTTTTTTGATCATTTTGTGGTCACTGTGTGTCTTTTTTGGTCATTTTCTGTCTTTTTTAGTCATTTTTGGTCTTTTTGGTAATTTTGTTTCTTTTTTGGGTCATTTTGTGTCTTTTTTTGGTCATTTAGTGTCTTTTCTGGTCATTTTGTGTCTTTTTTGGTCATTTTGTGGTCAATTTGTGTCTTTTTTAGTCATTTTGTGTCTTTTTTTGATCATTTTGTGGTCACTGTGTGTCTTTTTTGGTCATTTTGTTTCCTTTTTTTAGTCATTTTCTGTCTTTTTTTAGTCATTTTTGGTCTTCTTGGTCATTTTGTTTCTTTTTTGGGTCATTTTGTGTCTTTTTTTGGTCATTTTGTGTCTTTCCTGGTCATTTGGTGTCTTTTTTGGTCATTTTGTGGTCAATTTGTGCCTTTTTTTGATCATTTTGTTTCCTTTTTTTGGTCATTTTGTTTCTTTTTCGGGTGATCTGAACTGTGCATGTGAGATTGTGTTCAGTGAGCGGGGGTCGCGGACAACATGGATGTTAAATTGGGGGTCGCGACTCAAAAAGTTTGAGAACTACTGCTCTAAACAACAACAACGGTTGTTTCATGACGTTCACGACCACAACTCTATGCTTAATCACTGGTAATAAAAAGATTAAAAAAAAATGCTGTTTCTTGTTTCTAAATGATCATACAGTGTCTCCGAAGATCAGACACGAAATAATGCGCGTGCAGATGTGTTGTCTCTCGCGCGACTTTTGACTCAAATGTGACGCCATACTCGCTCTCCATCGCAGTCCGATCTGTCAAGAAGAATTTTTGCTAATCTGCTCTTTTTTGTTGTTGTTGTTGTTGTCTCGTCCTCCCGCTTTGTTTATCTCGCTGCTGCTGCTCCTCGAAAACTCAAAGGCCTTTCTCAAATGTCGTGCCTCTCTCTCCATCACGCCTGTCTCTCCTTCCAAACCTTCGCTGGAAGCTTTGCTGCTCTCTCCTGCTTTATTTTGGTCCCTCATCTCTTGATACTGCAGTGTGTATGAGTGTGTGTGTGTGTATGAGTGTGTGTGTGTGTGTGTGTGTGTGTGTGTGTCCAGTGATGATCTCATATGTAGAAAGCCAAGTTTGTTGTTTTGTTTGTTTTCTGAACCAGGGAACTGGAGTTTTTGAGCAGAATTTGAACTACATAATAAAGTGAAATTAAAAGCCATGATTAAAGGAGCAGTTCATCCAAATTACAAAGAAACATTTTTACTTACCATGCAGACAAAAATCTGGAGGAATAAAACTAAAAGTACGAGGATGTTTTCCTGTGATTTGGGTGAACTGATCCTTTAAAACCTCTAATGAATGAAACTCTTGCTGCTACAATGTCAAAATATAAATTTGGTCATTTTAGTCTAGACAGATTTCAGAATAAAGGCCTCCTATAAGAAGTGAGGAGCATTTATGGGTACAAGTCAGGAACCTATCTCAAGGGTGCCGAGTCCCAAAAAAATGGTTCCCAAGTGAAATTTTGAGTTTTTGACCTTCTAATTTGCTCTGACTATAGATCCAGAAACTTAATTTCCTCATCTTTGATTTCCTTCTTACAAAAAAAACTAGGAAATGGTCCAATGACTGTGCAAGATGGGCAATTTGGTGGACATTTGATATACAAATTAGAAGGTCAAAAACTCAAAATTTCGCTTGGGAACCATTTTTTCACTTGTACCCATAAATTTACTTGTACCCATAAATGCTCCTCACTTTCACTTTTTGGACAATTCCGTCTAGACTATTTGTATAAATAGAAATCTGTAACATGTTCAAACATACAACAAAGTCAGATAACACTAAAGTACAGTACTGTTTCATTCAGTTATTCTGAATCATCTTTATGATGAGGATATTAGGTGCCAGTGTTGCCATATTTCTTACACTGGAAAGCAAATTTGTGCAGCATTTGACCTCCTACATGTAGCTATTTCCTCTTTGTTTTAGTTTTTTTGTTTTTTACTGAAATGCAACTCTTAGAATCTGGTTTCCTGACGCTTTATTTATCTCCACCCTTCTGCTGGTCCCTCCTCCACCTGTGCTGAAGAAGCTCTCAGACTGCTGCATGTTTGTTGTGTAGTCCTTCTGTTGTGTGTGTTGCTTTTCCCATCTTGGTGTCTCCACTGTTCCTCCGCCGAGGCGGGAAACAGTCATGTGATTCCCCGGGTCAAAGGTGAATGTATCATTCTCGTGCGTGGTCAGGTTCATAGTGGACAGGTGTTCACTTCTTGGGCATGCTCGTGGTGCAACATGTTATCCAGCAGCCGGTGGTCAAATCTGCATAAAAAGTCTTTGTGAAGTCTCTGAAATCTGTGAGTGTCAGATTTGAAAACCTGCTGCTGTCAAACAATATGTGGAGGTGTGTGTAAAAACTATTACCTGTCCTTGATATGATTTATTTTGATAAGAAAAGGATCAAGTGAATGCAGCGTGGAGGTGGACTCCTCTGGTGTCTCCATATTGAATAAAGACTTTCATTTGAACTGCTCGGCCTCTTTTTTATCACTGTTCAAATATGGCTGCACACATTTACACCAGCAGAGGGCGCCATTTAAACTAAATGAACCAAGACAGGCTCCAACATTTACACTTATTACTGTCAGGTTTTATGAGTTATTCAAAGATTGTTTGAGAACCAATTTCTTCCCCCAACAACTTACACAAACATACTCAAAATGTAACAATTGTGTACACTACTGGTCAAAAGTTTTAGAACACACCAACTTTTCCAGAATTTAATTGAAAATTATGCAGTTTAATGTCTCAGTGTACTCTGAAATTAATGCACATTGAAAAATTCTTTATTGAGCAAGATAGTGTTTTGAAAATAAAAAAAAGATTCAAAATCACATTTTATGTTGAACTAAAGGACTAAAAAAAGACACAAAATGACAAAAAAAAAGACACAAAATGACAAAAAAAGACACCAAAAGACACAAAATGACCAAAAAAAGACACAAAATGACTTACAAAGACATAAAAAGAATTCAAAAATGGACAAAATAGCCCAAGACTCCATAGAGTTAAGTTGTTAACCCATTTCTTGTTCCCTGAAAAAGGCCTACTTGTATAATTCTGAAATGTACATTATTTTCCAGTTTTGGTTAAGCTTACCTTTTTTTATTTACCTCTGGCAGTTCACCACTTACCTTTGGACCCTTTCAAGCTGTTCATTTGACTTGAACTGCTTGAATTTCAATAAAAAACTGGAAAAATTGGGGTGTTCTAAAACTTTTGACCGGTAGCGTACATCAGGCAGGGATATAAACCTGAGTATCAGCATTCCCACTGGACCATCTTCAGCACTGGAAAGATGAGATCGAAAATAATTTTAAGAGTTAAAAAAAAAAACCCAACCTTAATCTGGAGAGTTTGATTTAAAAATATCCCAAATGTTGTTTGAGGAATTTTCAGAGCTTTCAGGTAATTTTTTAAGTGTAAAACTGCTTAAAATGTACAAACTGACAAACTGTCTCATTCTCCTTTTCGTGTCTGAAGAGCTCGGCTGCTCAGCAGAAGTAAATCTGGATTTAATGTTCCTAAAACATGATAGTGACCTCCAGCTGCTGCTGACTGGTTCAGCTCTGACACATTTCAGCTGGAATGAGTCGCCTCATGTGAGCAAATTTCATGAAATGTTTTGGCTCTTTGTCACAAAAATGTGTCACTCTGTCCGCTTCAGACTGGTTTCCTCCTCTGAGACGTTCTGATGAGTTCAGGCTCTGATTTTTAAAACACACTGACTCATTGGACTCATTCAACACAGTAAGAGAACCATTTATAATAACACAACAACACAGGAGGGATTTGAACCAACAGCCTTCAGACTCTGGAGCTGTGGATGCCCTTAACCCTTTATCAGGCAAAGAACTATATTTGGTAGTTAGAGTCAGGTTATATTTCGAGAAAAAAGTTGCAAATTGACTAGATTAAAGTGGCAAATCTACAAGAAAAAAAGTTGCAGATTTAAGAGAGTTAAAGTGGCAAATCTGCGCGAAAAAAGTCGCAGATTTACAAGAAAAAAGTGGGAAAAAAGCAACTTTTTCCTCCCAGATTCACCACTTTAACCCTTAATAGGACACTCATTGAAATACTTGCAAATTCCAAATTTCAACCCTAGAGAATATTGGAGGATATTACATACTGCCAGAATGTGTAAGAAAAAAACATACGAAAATAATATTTTGACAAAAAAGTTTACGAGATTAAAGTGGCAAATCTACGAGAAAAAAATGTGCAGATTTATGAGATTTAAAGTGGTGAATCTGGGAGAAAAAAGTTCCTTTTTTCCCACTTTTTTCTTGTAAAGCTGCGACTTTTTTCGCACAGATTTGCCACTTTAAATCTCTTAAATCTGGAACTTTTTTTCTTGTAGATTTGCCACTTTAATCTAGTAAATTTGCAACTTTTTTCTCGTAATATTACCTGAAGTTACCAAATATAGTTCTTTGCCTGATAAAGGGTTAAAAAGGAGACTTCCAGTGGCGGTTCTAGACCAGTTTTACTGTGGGGGCCAGTGTTTAAACAGAGGGACACATTAAAAAATGGCAAATATTATATTTCAGCATTCAAAACCTTTATTTTAGCTTATTGAAAAACCTCATTTAAGTATATTTGGAAGACACAAATACATTGATTGAAACAATGAAACAGACTCACCAACAATAACAGTTATTTTTTGTACAACAATGACATTTATTAAGAAATATTTTTAATTATTTTGTAATAATTTTAAACATTGAAACTGACCCTGCAGGTGATACAGGAGCTGGTCAACTTGTAAAAAAAACCCAATTTAAAGAACTAGATTGTTATCAATAAAAAGGTGCAACCTGTTTTCCCCAAAAATTTGGTACGTCCAATTAAAAACTCTACAAAAATATACTTTATGTTAAAACTTATGAGTTTGATTAATGCTGTTCCATTAAAAAGTTCCCTTTTTCTTTGTTGTCGTTGGTGCCCCATTTCAAGCTTATAGTAAATCAAGTCATATAATTTATTATAATTAATAAATATTTCTGATAATTATTAATAATTCTGATAGCCATCTAACCACACTTTTGAACTGCGCGATCCACATAAGTGTTGCTCAGATTCATCCTGACATATTTGATATCCTTATGGGAGGGTTAGCATTTTTATTGTATTTTTTACATATTTGACGCCCCATGCAAGGTATCATTTATTTATTAAAGAGCATCCTAAACTGCCAGCAGTGTGCAGAAAACAAAGGATGAAATTTATGTCAGTAGTATAAAAAAACAGAGTTCTGCTGAAACTTCATTTCCACATGTATGGATATGATGTCCATGATGAGTTCATGTGACATTAATAACTTCCTTAAACACGGTTCTGACCCTGAATATTTTTAGATCTTAGCCACAGACTTTATATTTGGGTCCAGGTCACATTAGTCACGTATCATCATTTCAGGAAGCTCAGGGTTGTTTTTTTTCCACTTCCATATAAGTCGTGTGTGTGTGTGTGTGTGTGTGTGTGTGTGTGTGTGTGTGTGAGTGACATCATATCCTTCCACAGGAAATGGCACATCTTCTCAGTCGGGGAGAATAAAAGTTGATTCATGCATCTTCAGCCAAGTTAATTTATACAAAAGAACTAAACACACAACAAGTTTTAATCATAATATTTCTTAAAAGAAGACTTCAAGTCAAATATGCAAAATTACTTTTTAATATAAATAAAAAAAACTCTCCAAACTCTGCAGAAGGAAGATTGCTGTTGTTTAAAACATAAAACAGAATATTCTGTGCGTTATATGAAAGTTAATTATTTTGTTTTAATATACATAAATATACACAACAACACATTCTTCTCATTCCCTCTCTCCATCACACTGCAAAAGTCAAAATTTCAAGGCAACAAACTTCGATAAAATTTTAAGTTGGACAATTAAACTAAATATTTTAAGTTTTGTTTTTGAGTTTGCTCAACTCTGAATTTTTCTGGCACGATTGTAACGCTGCTATGAAATGTCAGCTAATGTTGTGACCACAATTTTGAGTTAGCATTGACACGCTAATGGCTACTCTTGTAGCTGTAACAAGCAGCGCCGCTAGCATCAGTTAGCCGCTAGCATCAGTTAGCCTCTAGCATCAGTTAGCCGTTAGCATCAGTTAGCCTCTGGCATCAGTTAGCCGCTAGCATCAGTTAGCCGCTAGCTTTTGATAATGACCGAATTTCACCGAATTGACAACTGGCTTCCTTTGTTGTGCTAACTTACATTATTGCCCTAAATGTCAATAATTTATATTTCCAAGTTTTACCAACTTAAATCACTGTTTTAGGCCAAAAAAACACAAGTTGGCTTTTTTGCAGTGCACAGACTCACACACAAGAACACTGTACTGCTATATAAAAGTAATCATTGTACTTGCAGAGAACCAATGCATTTTAATGCCACTCACTCGGGATCTGGTACCCTTTATGTGTGCTTTGGGACTTTTGAGGGTCAGTTTTAACTAGTGACTCTCACATCATTGACTCTTGGTTTCACAAGGGACACAAATACCGGTCAAAGTCAAAGTCCAAAAAGATAAGTACAAAAGATTTGTTCAGCAAATCATTCAGTGCTTTTCAGAGCTATGACATGTTTCTTTCTCTTATGATTCCAGCCACAGAGAAAGTCGGGTCCGCCATCAAAGACAGTTTTTTGTGAATGAATGCATGTGTCTGTTAGACTGATAAGCTCAGAGTTCCTTTAAAGGGTCTGAATCTCAGACTGGAGCCGGTGGACCTGGACATGAGGACGAAGAGGAACGGGTCCAGGCAGGCGTGGAGGCAGCACAGACACACCGCCGCCTTAAAGTGCACGTACAAACCGTCCGTTCCGCTCGCAAAAAGCTGCACATAGTGGAGGAAGTGCAGCAGTCCGGCGGGGGTGAAGCACAGCAGGAAGATGAGGAAGACGAGGGAGCTGGCCCTGATGTAGAGCGCCCAGTCGTGGTGCGTTCGGTTCAGCTCGGAGACGATTCGGGCGTAGCAGACGGCGGTGACGGCGAGCGGCAGCAGCAGGCCGAAGACGGTTAGAAACAGGTTGTAGTAGAGCAGGAAGACGTGGGAGTCCTGGTTCAGCGGCAGGACGTCGTGGCAGGTGATGCGCTCCGTGGCGCCGTCAGGGACCCGGTAGCTCTGCCGGACCAGGAGTACGGGGACCATGGCGGCAGTAAACACGCCCCACAGCGCCACGCTGACCCACGCCGTCAGCGCCCTCTTGGGGAGGCTTTTGTACCTGAACGGGTGCACGATGGCGAGGTACCGCTTGATGCTGATGCACGCCAGCGTCTGGGCCGAGCAGTAGAGGTTGCCATAGAAACAGGCGGTGACCACCCGGCAGGCGGCCTCCCCGAGCGCCCAGTGGTTGCCATGGAGATGGTAGTGAGCCTTGAAGAGGAGGGAGAGCAGGAGGAAGAGGTCGGAGACGGCCAGGCTGCAGTAGAGGATGGCCGAGGACACTTTTCTGACTTTAGTGGCCAGCGTGCACAAGATGGCCACGTTGGCCGGGATCCCCACGGCAACCAGCAGCAGGTAGACGACCGGGATGACCCGCGTGCTCAGAGCGCCGCGCAGGTACTCGGAGGTGCTGTTGTTAGGGGGCTTCAGAGCTGGGGGGACACTGGGAGCTGGGGTCCCATTTAGGACAGCAGAGGACTCAGTGAACAGATTCCCAAGGAAAGTTCTGGGATTAACGACATTCAGCTGCTCTTCGTCTCCACTTCCCTCTGCAAAATAAAGAAGAAAATACAAACATTAATCATCATTTTATTCACAACATTCATGATGCTTCAATATGCATATTTTGAACCTGGTCTCACAGAAATCCGTGAAATAGCCACGGATTTCGCTTAACTCAAAATCCATGGAATAGCCACGGAATCGCTCAAATTTCTGTGAAACTGACACGGATTTCGCTACAATGCAAGTTAATGCATTCAAAATGTCTTGAAAAAGACATAAAATGACCAAAAAGACACAAAATGAGAAGACAGAATAACAAAAAAAAAACACAGAAGACATAAAAAAAGACACAACAGACAAAAAAATTACCAAAAAAAGACATAAAAATGACAAAAAAAGACGCAAAATGACAAAAAAAAAGACACAGAATAACTAAAACAGACACAAAATGACCAAAAAAGACACATAAATGACACCAATGACAAAAAAAGACGCAAAATGACCAAAAAAAGACACAAAACAACTAAAACAGACACAAAAAAGACACATAAATTACACCAATGACAAAATAGACACAAAATGACATAAAAAGACACAAAATAACTAAAAAAAAAGACACAACAACAGACAAAGAAATTACCAAAAAAAGACACAAAAATGACAAAAAAAGACGCAAAATGACCAAAAAAAGACACAAAATAACTAAAAGACACAAAAAAGACACAAAAAGACACAAATGACCAAAAAAGACACAAAATGACTTACAAAGACACATAAAGACATGAAAAGAATTCAAAAATGGACAAAATAGTGCTATAAGACTCCATAGAGTTAAACTATTATTGATCATTACTCTGATTAATAATTTATAAAAGCCCATTAAAATATCAGAAAAGAGCAAAACAGTTTCCTAAAACCCAAAGTGATGACTTCAGTTGTGTCCGTCACCAGTTTTTCTGCTGAAATCCTAATGATGAAGCGTCATGTTTCACAATAACTGATGAAACAGTGAAACAAGTAGCAGCTTGGCTCTGATTCTCCTGATTACTGATGATGAAATAATCCACATCCACTACGTTAAAGTGAAAATACACATCAGCTAAATTTAAGTAAAGTAACAAAGGTGAAAGTACTCATTGTGCAGTAAAATGTTCCCTGTCAATTTTCACTGATATATCTGATGTTTTTGAATTCATATTACTGCTTTTAATGAGTTTATTTAGCTTAAGAAGGAGAATTTTCTCAACACATAAAGGAATATTTCATCCTACAATTAACCTGCAACATCTGGATTTACATGTTTTTTTTTTCCTGCTTCCTACTACAGTAAAAGTACTATATCTGAGAAGTAGTGGAGTACAAGTATACAGGAGCATAAAATGGAAATACCTCAAATAAGTACAGACATGAGGAAATCAACCAGAGATCATTTATGTATTTCATTGAAAACAGCAAATAATATCCAGTTAAAACATATATTTATTGACATTTTCACTGTAAGACAAATGAACTTTTCATAATAATAGTAAAATTCAATGAATAAAATGTAAATCCAGTACACTGAAAAAAGAAAATAGTTGAACCAACATAATTGAATTGTTTAATTTGCTAGCACCTAAATGAATTAAGTTCTTTCAAATTAATGTAATAAGTTAGATTAACACAATTGATTTTAAATTAATTTTAAAGAACTTCATTCATTTAGGTGTTACCAAATGAAACAATTCAATTAAGTTGGTTCTTTTTTTCAGTGTAGGCTTTCTTAAACTAAACTTTCATCTCTTACCTTTATTTTGAAGGGTCTCACACAGACAGCAGGGAACAAAAACGAGGAGTAAAAGAAGCTTTCCCATGTTTTCTTATCGTCTAGCAGCTCTTCTCATCGCTGCTCGCTGGTTTAGTGGCAGAACAAACACCTCCCAGTAAAAGCTGCCAGTAAAAAATAAAAACTCTTGACAACTTCAGTGCGTAGACAGGAATGTGAGTCGCATTTGGTTTCTGTTTTAACATGCAAGTGACGCCCCACATGTCACACTCTGTTATCAGAAACACAATCAGTCTTTTATTTTTATGTCTTGCTTAATCTTTCTCCCACTTTTTTTTTATTTTTTTACAACCTATCTCTTCTGTATCTACTTGATCAGACACATCATTGGAACTATATCTTTATATAACTCAGTGGAAAATCCAACCACTAAGTTAGATGGAAATTTGCTAATCTACACTTCTATATCTCTCCTTTACATACTGTATGTTGCATGTTGGGAAACTTTTTTTTTTGTGTGATTTCCGGAGGGTGTGGGTGAGGTAATTCACTGAAAATGGACTCTGGGGGAGAGAGGAAATGTCTGTCTGAGATGATAAGCCTGTCTCAACATGAGCTGTTGACTCTACTTTAGTTATATTTCCTTCCTCTTTCTGCTTTTCTATGGTACCATCTCTTAAAAAGCCTATTCCTGTAATGCAGTTTCTTATAAACTGCTTATAAAAATGATTTTCTAAGTCGGGTTCATGCACTGCAAAAAAATAAAAGTTGGGTGAACTCAAAATTTCAAGGCAACAAACTTCGATAAAATTTTAAGTTGGACAATTAAACTAAATATTTTAAGTTTTGTTTTTGAGTTTGCTCAACTCTGAATTTCTCTGGCACGATTGTAACGCCGCTATGAAATGTCAGCTAATGTTGCGACCGCAATTTTGAGTTAGCATTGATACGCTAATGGCTACTCTTGTAGCTGTAACAAGCAGCGCTGCTAGCATCAGTTAGCCGCTAGCATCAGTTAGCCGCTAGCTTTCGCTAATGACTGAATTTCACAAGAAAGAAATAAGAGTTAGCAGAACTATTTTGAGTTAGCATTGATACGCTAATAGCTACTCTTGTAGCTGTAACAAGCAGCGGCGCTAGCATCAGTTAGCCGCTAGCATCAGTTAGCCGCTAGCATCAGTTAGCCGCTAGCTTTCGCTAATGACCGAATTTCACAAGAAAGAAATAAGAGTTAGCAGAACTATTTTGAGTTAACATTGATACGCTAATGGCTACTCTTGTAGCTGTAACAAGCAGCGGCGCTAGCATCGGTTAGCCGCTAGCATCAGTTAGCCGCTAGCTTTCGCTAATGACCGAATTTAACCGCTTTCCAAAAACACAAGTTGTTTTTTTTGCAGTGTGGGAGTCTACGAAGGGTTCCCCCGAAAAGTATTAGTTTATATACATTATCATAATATAAATGCTTTTATAAAATATTGTAATAAAAATATAAAAGTTCATAGATAAGTTTTTATCTAACAAGCGTATTTTTAATATTTAAATGCTTGAATCTACATTAAATCACTTGCTTGGATTAGAAATGATAGCTCATTTTTTAAATCAATAATATTAAATTATGAATAAATATCTTAAATATCTCTCCAAATATGCTATAATTATTGTTGTTCTAATAAATTCTAATATCTTCAGATTATTAATTTACATTATCAGAAGATAAATGTTTTTAAATAATATAATACTCTTTAAATATATATATATATATATATCCATAACAGTTCATAGATGAAATTCTAATCTAACAAATTTACAATCCGCAGATAAATATCTTAAATATCTCTCCAAATATGTTATTATTATTGTTGTTCTAATAAATTCTAATATTTTCAGATTATTCATTTACATTATCAGAATATAAATGTTTTTTAAATAATATAATACTCTTTAAAAAAGTATATATATATATATATATATATATATATATATATATATCCATAATAGTTCATATATTAAATTCTAATCCAACAAATTTACAATCTGCAAATATTTTCAGATGAATTAATTTACATTATCAAAATATAATTGAAAGACCAGGATGAACGTTTCAAATATCTTTTATAGAGTTTTTTCCATCACGCAAATATTCACTTAGTGTCAAAATATCTTTCTGGTCTATATATTTTCTGCCATTCTTTATTTCAGAGAGCATTTATTATTATTCTGGCTTTATGTGAACATCCAGCTGATGTCAGCTGTGACCTCCTGACCTCTCCTCATCTTGTTTGTTTATCAGATCTGTAGATGTTTGCAGCTCCAGCATCTGTCGGCCACCACGCTCCGTTATGTGACTTCCTCCTCCCGCGTATGACGTCATCACTCCCACGCATGAAACTAAAAACATCAGATGACTCAAACCGAGAGACAATAAATCTAAAATCTACCCTGCATCCCCAAAACAAGACCATAAACATGTTAAAGCATCAAGTCACAGAGGTCATGTTTACAGGAAGATTCATTAATAGTCAAAGAGAAGTGTGCCTGTAAACAGATATCTTTAAAGCATTTAACCCTTTATCAGGCAAAGAACTATATTTGGTAACTTCCGTTACTTGCAGAAAAAAACTTTCAGCTTGCAGAAAGTGTCTGTTTTGGGTTTTTTTTGCTTTTTTGTTTTGTTTTTTATTTATTCATCTATTAATATTTAAACTTGTTTTTTTTATTGCTTGCATGTTCGAAATAAAGACAATCAATCAATCTAATGTAAAAATTAAAAATTTAGAAAAATCTGCAAGAAACAGTCGTACAAACAGAGTTATTCTTCAGTGACTTATACGAGGAGAACTTGACTATGACGGCATATTAGGGCCAAGTATGAATAAAAATTAAAATAAAACCTGGGGGGGGGGGGGGGTTAATATTTTGAGAAAAAAGTTCCAAATTTACTAGAATCAAGTGGAAAATCTACCAGTAAAAAAGTCGCAAATTTAAGAGATTTAAAGTGGCAAAACTGTGCGAAAAAAGTTGCAGATTTACAAGAAAAAAGTGGAAAAAAAAGCAACTTTTTTCTCGCAGATTCACCACTTTAAATCTCATAAATCTGCATATTTTTTCCTTTTACACTGTAAAAAATAATCTGTTTAATTTACGGTAAAATCCCGGCAGCTGTGGTTGCCAGAACTTTACCGTAAAAAATACAGTGAGTGGGTTTTCTACTGTAAATTTAAATATCAGCAAAAACTGTAATTTAGACTGAAAAGTCCCGTTATTTTTAGGGTAATTGTGTCATTCATTCACACATCATGGTATTTCTCCATTAACTTTACATGAGTATGTTATATTTTACAGCAAAACTGTGTGTTTTCTACAGTTTATGACAGTGAAAGTAAAAATTTTGTGCTATTCTTTGATTTACAGTAATTAAAAGTGTCTACTACAGTGACATACAATTTTTAATTTTATGCCCTATTTCTGATGTAATTTGACAGTGTTTTACTGTAATTTCTACAAACATTTTTTACAGTGTAGATTTGTCACTTTAATCCCGTAAACGTTTTTCTCAAAATATTTCCCCCCTCTTTCCCCCCTGGCAGTATGTAATATCCTCCAATATTCTCTAGGGTTGAAATTTGGAATTTGCAAGTATTTCAATAAGTGCCCTATTAAGGGTTAATGCAACATTTATTCATGAACAGGAACAGAAACGAAAGCAGAAAAAAAATGCCTATTTGAGGCCTTTTGACATCACAAGTCTGATGCATCTGCTTCCTATTTGTTGGACCGATTCAAATGACAGAAAACAGCTGTTTCCTGTACAGTATTCAGTGGAAACCACAACAATGCTTTATGTTTCTCCTCTACCAAGAAGAAACAAATCAAGTTTATTTCTTTCACTTTTAGGATGTGAATTTCTGAAGAAAACTTATTTGTAACTAAGTACCAGAAGGAGCTTCAACCTCTGCATTTAACCCTTTATCCTTTTTTACAGTGAACACACCATGCAAGGAGCGGTGGGCAGAACATTACTGTACATTAGCTGTGCAGGGGGGTTAGGTGCCTTGCTCAAGGGCACTTCAGTCCTAGACCTGTCAGTACTGGGATTTGAACCGGCGACTCCCCAGTTATAAGCCCGATTCCTAACCTCTAGGCCAGCTATGATTGAGATGAGATGATTTCTGGGGGTCGCCAAATCATTTTGGAAGTCAGCTCTGTCTCCACTGTGTTAAAGTGTTCATGTGTTTTAGTCTTTTTGGTCATTTCATGTCTTTTTTTTTGGTAATTTTGTGTTTGTTTTTTTGTCATTTTGTGTGTTTTTTGGTCATTTTGTGTCTTTTTTTTAATCATTTTGTGGTCAATTTGTGTCTTTTTGGGTCATTTTGTTTCCTTTTTTTGGTCATTTTGTTTCTTTTTTGTCATTTTGCTTCTTTTTTGATAATTTTAGTTTTTTGGGTGATTTTGTGTCTTTTTTGGTCATTTTGTGTCTTTTCTGGTCATTTTGTGTCTTTTTTGTGTCTTTTTTTGATCATTTTGTGTCAATTTGTGTCTTTTTGGGTCATTTTGTTTCCTTTTTTGGTCATTTTGTGTCTTTTTTTGTCATTTTGTTTCTTTTTGGGGTAATTTTGTGTCTTTTTTTGGTCATTTTGTGTCTCTTTTGGTCATTTTGTGTCTTTTCTGGTCATTTTGATCATTTTGTGGTCAATTTGTGTCATTTTTGGTCATTTTGTGTCTTTTTTTGTCATTTTGGTTCTTTTTTGTCATTTTGTTTCTTTTTTGGTAATTTTGTTTTTCTTTTGGTAATTTCGTGTCTCTTTTGGTCATTTTGTGTCTTTTCTCGTCATTTTGTGTCTTTTTTGGGTCATTTTGTGTCTTTTTTTGGTAATTTTGTGGTCAATTTGTGTCTTTTTTGGTCATTTTGTGTCTTTTTTGGGTGATCTGAACTGTGCGTGTGAGATTCTGTTCAGTGAGCGGGGGTCACGGACTGCGGATTTGATTTGATTTGATTGATTTGAATATGTTTTAAATATTCTCAAAGGATGTTAGACTCACACACAAAGTGACCGTGTCCCTGTAATGACCCTGAACATGCTTTAGCAGGCCTTATCTGCTAGAAAGAAACCGTCAGTTACCACCACAAGAGGGCGAGATTTCCTTCATTATAAACCTGGTTCATTCTTTAGCTTTTTTTATCATTATATGACTTTCATTGCCACTTAGTTTTATCATAATGCCACCAGTTAGCCCAGTATTTGTACTCTTACTACCATGTGAAATTGATTATTCAATCCACTCCCCAAAGACCCAAATGTTGTTTGTGGTAATCACAGATAAGAGTGTAATTATGATGGTTTCCTGTTCTGGTCTTTTCATTCTTTCTGCTCTATATAAACACCATTAAATTGCAGTGAATTAAGACCACATCTACTCTAAACATTTCCTTCCTTTCTGACATCAGAATAATTTAAAAAGTACTCTGATATTTTATCAGCATGTCCTCATTCCCACAGGACAGAATAGATTACCATATATAACTCTTGTAGTTATTATTATAGATTTAACCTAAATATTAACTAATTAAATTAGATTAGATTAGATATGTGTAAATTACCAACTTTTAAGGTGAAATTAAGCATTATTTGTGTGTTTTTTTTAAGGCCGACATAAATATTCAATCAATATCACTTTTAAATGTTCCAGTTGGTATTTTGCATATATATATATATATAGATAAAAAAGACACTGAGCCTCCACTATATCCTTGCTCTGACTCTAGACTATAGATCCAGAAACTTAATTTCCTCATCTTTGATTGCCTACTTACAATAAAACTAAGGGGAAATGGTCCAATGACTGTGCAAGATGGGCAATTTGGTGGCCATTTGATACAAATTAGAAGGTCAAAAACTTAGAATTTCGCTTGGGAACCATTTTTTTTTGGACTCAGCACCCTTGAGATATGTAAGGTAGGCCGGTTCCTGACTTGTACCCATAAATGCTCCTCACTTCTTATAGGAGGCCTTTATTCTGAAATCCGTCTAGACTACTTCAGCCGAGCCCTCGCTGTCAGGAGCAGCTGGTCCTCAGAGACCTGAGAGAGCGTTTAGGAATGTCGGGGTGCAGCAGCTCAGAGAGCTTTAAAAAAGCAAATAAAATCATTTTAAAATGAATCCTAAAATGAACGGGCAGCCATTGCAGTGAAGCTAAAACAGGTGAAAGGTGCTCATACTTTCTTGTGTCAGGTAAAACACTTGCAGCAGCATTTTGTAATAGTTGAAGGTGGGCAATGGAGAACCCACTAACCCAAGTTATGTAAAGTGCACTGCAGTAATCCAGCCAAGTTCTCATGAAGGCATGGATGAGAGTCTCAAAGTGCTGTGTCTGAAGGAGCGGTTTTATTTTTGCCAGCTGCTCTAACTGGAAGAAGGTCTTCACCACAGCTTTAATCTGGCTGTCAAAGTTAAGGTCAGCGTCCACTTTATGCTCACAATTTGCTTTCGATGCTGTGCCAAAGAAGGGGGGGTGGGGGTGCTACCAAACACCATGCCTTCAGTCTTTTTACATTAGAACTTAAACAAAATTTAAGACATCCATGCTTTAATATCCTGTAAGCACCTTACGAGAGGGTCAACAGAGTAAGACTAAGGTTTTTTGAGGGGGACATAGATTTGGCTGTCATGTTGTCTGAGAATGGAACCAATGGAGTAGATAAAGGGAGAATAGAAGAGGGCCAAGCACAGAGCCCTGTGGGACTCCACATGAGAGAAGAGCAGTGGAGGGCACAGAGTCCCCGAGGCTGACACAGGAAGTCCGATGTGACGGGGAGGACCTGAACCATTCCAGTACTGCTCCAAACGAGCAATCAGGATTTCCTAGTTTTAAAACCGGATTGGAAAATCTCAAGAATATTTTGTTCATTTAAAAACTCCATGAGTTGGGAATAAACTATCTTCTCTAAGATTTTAGAGCTGAAAGGCAGTTTAGATATGGGCCTGAAATTTGCCAAGACAGTAGGATCCAGCCCAGGTTTTTTTTTAACCCTCTGGGGTCTGAGACGTTTTTGGCCTTTTTTTGAATACTTTTGATTTTGCCCTTCATGTACCACATAAAAATATTTACTATACCCATATTTGGTATCCATTTTTCCTTCACCTATATGATCTGACAATTATTTTTTCACTTTAATCTACCTTATCAACATATTGAGCCCAAAAATACACAAAAATCATGAAATCCGAGTTGAAAAATGATACTATTTACTACAATAAAAACCACAAATATGATCACTGAACTGTTTTGGAACTTGAAAATGTAAACATAGGATGCATATATGAACATATAAAAAGGTAAAAATGTAAATATAATAAAATGATATAGAGACGTGAGCGGCAGTGGAAGAGTTAATAACAGCAGCAGGTTTAACTGTGTGACAGCAAACAGAAGCTTCAGAAAGTACAGCATGTGGTCGGAGACAGAAGAACCACAGACCTCCAGGTTAAGAACAGGAAACCAAAAGTTCAAATCAGATCAAGTGTGTGACCGTGTTCGTATGTAGGCCCAAGTACAGACCGCACAAGATTAAAATCAATGATGTTTAAAAAAAACATCACCACTTAACCTTTTATCAGGCGAAGAACCGGATTTGGTAACTTTGTAAAGTTGCAGATTTACTAGATTAAAGTGGCAAATCTACAGGAAAAAAAGTTGCAGATTTAAGAGATTTAAAGTGGAAAATCTGCGCGGAAAAAGTCTAATCTAAGTGTCTAAGTGTATTTTTTTTTTTGTTGCACCAAATCATTTTTTGCACGTGTAAAGGGCAGCCAATAAGGCACTTCCTCTCGTTTTCACCACTCTAGAGGCACTTTAGCGCACTTTTTTCAACCACGGAGGCATGCCATGTCGAACTGAGGTCAGCCGGTAAAGCAGGCCATATTTACCGCTGAAACAACGCATATCGCCACCTAGTGTTGAGGAGGAGGACACGTTCCATCAGTTATTCAATTTTCTCAGTTGCATGTAAACTGGGACAAGGACAGAAGTCCTATTAGACGCCAAAATGGATTTTAAAGCATCGCTCGGTTTCTGTGATTCTTTGAGGTGTGTGGCTTGTGTGCCAACTTTAGTTGAGAAGTGTTAACTATATGTATATATATATATATATATATATATATATATATATATATATATATATATATATATATATATATATATATAAACCACAGTTGGTGTGAGGTGTGGAAGGTAAAGAAAAGCAGTAATCACTGCCTCGCAAAAATTAAGAGAATAAATTAAATATATGCCGAACCCTTTCTGGGAAAAGTTTCCCCTGAAGTCAGCAGACCTCCTCAGCTGTCTGTGGATCATTCCAGATGTTCTGCATCTGCATCTTCGTCTTCCAGGAGATCCAGTCACACCCTTCGTCTCTCTCTCTTCCTCCCTCTGAGGTTTATTTTCCCCTCCGTCTGGATGACGTGCTAAAACTTTGTCTCCAGTGAGTTCATGTAGTCTGAGGTTGAGTCTGTCTCCTCCTCCATCAATTATTGGAATATGTTCTCAATCTATCCAGTCGTAAAAAACGCATCAGAAAATGTACTTAAAGTATCAAAAGTAACAGTTCTTGTTATGCAGAATGGCCCCACTCAGATTCTTTTCTATGTATTCCAAATATTATTATTTTATTGTTATTTTTGGTGCATCTATGTAAGCACCATTTATCTGTTGTGCAGGTTTATTTCCAATATACTTTATGTGATTTAATTTAAACAAAAAAAAAAGTCTAAACACTTTAAATGAATCATGTTTTTTATGTAAATCACCTGAAAAGTAACTAAAGCTGTCAGCTAAATGTAATGGAGTAAAAGTACAATATTGAATATCGAGTAGGTGTATAAAGTTACATTAAAAGTACCTCAAAATTATACTTAAGTACAGTACTTGAGTTACAATCCACCACTGAATCAATCCAGGATTTTGTAATATTCATATTGTAATTTTACTACGTTAATTTGTTCTGTACAAACATCTGATGCCTTCCTGTTCCCCTTCAGTGAGGGATCCCTCCTCACTTCTTCTATTTCTTCCCAGTTAAAAGGTTATTTGCAGGACTTTATTTTTAGAGCACAGATTATTGACAAGCTGATCAAAAGCCGGAAGAAAGTGTCAACCACAGAAAGCAGAAAAAAAGACGAAAAGCTATTTAGCAATTAGAGATTAATGCATGCAAATCAATAACAACAATAAAAACATTTTCGAACTATAAGAAAAAAGAGTAATGGTGGTAAAATCAGAATTAAGAATTTAGATAAATACACATTACAAGAACAAACAACAAAACAATAAAAAAAGGTTTCTAAAAAATAGATAAAAGTGGTTTTAAAAAGGTAGACTCAACCCTCTTGAGGCAAATTTGTGAATCAGGATATTGGACATTTCATTTTTTTTCATTTATTTTTTATTAATTCTTCTTTTCGAACCAAAAAAAATAAACAACATAAACTAAAACAGCGTAGGCTAGATGCATATACATATTCATACACATACTCACATAGACACCATTAAACAGATGTACATAAACATATAAACATTTACACACATACAGTATATAAATATAAATATACATATACATGCATCTGTCCCGTTTAAGTAATAAGATAGAAATAAGAACAAGTTAACTTAATATTCAATATGCATTTCCTTTTATCATTTATATCAATCAGGATATTGGACAGATTAACTATAACGAGTGAGATTAAATGCAACCACAGAAATCATCATTTGCTTTATCCTCACTCATCTATGACTTAAAACACATCAAAGCTTGTGACAGATGTTATTTAACAGTATCTTATGTAATTCACTAACTGTTACTGAGAGTAAGTAATGACTTGTTTAGGCCGGACCTGACGTTGGAATGTGACAAACTTCCTGTTTGACTGAAAGTTTCCTGCACAGCTGCATTAATCTCCCTAAAGGCCCTAAAGGCCCTAAAGGCCCCTCATACTGTCAGCTCTCTCACTGTACTCTCACTAATCTCAGTTATAGGTTTAACTTTAGTGGAAGTTTGGTCCCTGCAGGCTGAATGTTGAAGAAGTGTTTTAAATGGTGCTACACTGTAAATAATTGTCTTGTTAATTAACAGTAAAATACTGGCAGCAGGGTTGCAGCATTCTGCTGTTGATTTTACAGTTCCTCTATTGTTATTTACTTTACAGTATGTTACTGTGATAAAACCACATACTGAATTACAGTAAAATCCTGCATTTCATTGATTTTTACTGTAGACTAAAACACAGTATAGTGCTGAAACTAGTTGCAATATTGTTTGTCTTTTTTTGGTAATTTTGTGTCTTTTTTGGTGTCTTTTTTTAATTAATTTTGTGTCTATTTTTGGTCATTTTGTTTCTTTTTGGGATCATTTTGTGCCTTTTTTAAAATAATTTTGTGTCTTTTTTGTTAAGGAGTTCAGTACATTTTTTACAGTAGACTAAAACACAGTATAGAGCTAAAGTTAGTTGCAATATTGTTTGTCTTTTTTTGGTAATTTTGTGTATTTTTTGGGTCATTTTGTGCCTTTAAAAAAAAATAATTTTGTGTCTTTTTTTGTTAAATTCAGTAGGTTTTTACAGTAGACTAAAACACAGTATAGTGCTGAAGCTTGTTGCAATATTGTTTGTCTTTTTTTGGTAATTTTGTGTCTTTTTGGGGTCATTTTGTGCCTTTTTTTAAAAATAATTTTGTGTCTTTATTGTTAAGGAGTTCAGTAGATTTTTTACAGGAGACTAAAACACAGTATAGTGCTGAAGCTTGTTGCAATATTGTTTGTCTTTTTTTGGTAATTTTGTGTCTTTTTTGGTGTCTTTTTTAAATTAATTTTGGGCCTTTTTTTGGTCATTTTGTTTCTTTTTGGGGTCATTTTGTGCCTTTTTTAAAAAAACACAGTATAGTGCTGAAGCTAGTTGCAATACTGTTGCAGTATACAATACAGTCACTTTTTGTAAATAGAGCATATTATTGTCTGAAAGCCAATTACTACGAATTAAGCGCTGTCTTCACTGTAACCTCAGCACATTTAATAAACCATATACTGAATGAGTTTTTAAGTAAAATAGAGACATTAAAAAATGTGTACAAGAAGAGACTTAGAAAATATCACAGATATATATCATATATTTTATGGGAAACGGCAAGCTACCTATAAATATTGCCCAGAATGCATTGTTTTCTACAGTATAATACCTTTTTTAATGGAAAACAGTATGTTACTGCCACAATTTGACTGTTTTCTTACAGCAATTTGTTACAGTCTAGTTCTACATTAGGATTGGTTTTTATTTTATTTTGTGTGCTATTTAGTACAAGACGCCTTCCTCTGTCTGCTGGACAGAAATACATAAAGTTCCTCTTTCAGAGGAGTTTTTAATCTGCCCTAAACATTCACACCACACACCGATAACTCCCACACTGCAAAAAAAGAAAAGTTGGGTGAACTCAACATTTCAAGGCAACAAACTTCGATAAAATTTCAAGTTGGACAATTAAACTAAATATTTTAAGTTTTGTTTTTGAGTTTGCTCAACTCTGAATTCAGATTTTTGTCAACTCAACTGTAAGTTGTACTAACTTATAATTTTACATTGTAATAACTTTTAATCCTTACTTCTGCTAACTTCTGCAATGTGCTGAATTGGCACGATTGTAACGCCGCTATGAAATGTCAGCTAATGTTGCGACCACAATTTTGAGTTAGCATTGATACGCTAATGGCTACTCTTGTAGCTGTAACAAGCAGCGCCGCTAGCATCAGTTAGCCGCTAGCATCAGTTAGCCGCTAGCATCAGTTAGCCGCTAGCTTTCGCTAATGAGCGAATTTCACCGTTTTGGACTCTGGGTGAGAGAGGAAATGTCTGTCTGAAGATGATAAGCCTGTCTCAACATGAGCTGTAGTTGAGTCTACTTTAGTTATATTTCCTTCCTCTTTCTTCTTTTTTTTTTGGTACCACTTCTTAAAAAGCCTATTCCTATAATGCAGTTTCTTATAAACTGCTTATAAAAAATGATTTTCTAAGTCGGGTTCACGCACTGCAAAAAAAGAAAAGTTGGGTGAACTCAAAATTTCAAGGCAACAAACTTCGATAAAATTTTAAGTTGGACAATTAAGCTAAATATTTAAAGTTTTGTTTTTGAGTTTGCTCGACCCTGACTGATTTCTCTAGCACGATTGTAACGCCGCTATGAAATGTCAGCTAATGTTGCGACCACAATTTTGAGTTAGCATTGATTCGCTAATGGCTACTCTTGTAGCTGTAACAAGCAGCGCCGCTAGCATCAGTTAGCCGCTAGCATCAGTTAGCCGCTAGCTTTCGCTAATGACCGAATTTCCCAACAAAGAAATAAGAGTTATCAGAACTATTGTCCCTTGTTGTGAACCCCAACTTAAAGATATAAGTAACAACAACTCACCAACTTGTTTTTGAGCAGACAACTGGCTTCCTTTGTTGTGCTAACTTACATTATTGCCCTAAATGTCAATCATTTATATTTCCAAGTTTTACCAACTTAAATCACTGTTTTAGGGCAAAAAATACAAGTTGGCTTTTTTGCAGTGCATACATGTCTGCTGGTTTTTGTTTTCACAGTTGTAGATCTGAATCACACACCAGATGACCAGATCTGAGACTATGTGTGTGGGAAGGAATCTTTTAACTGACTAAAATGAGGCGCAGCAATAAATATCCTCTGGTCTCATTGTTTAACTGTTAGTTCTCCTCCAGGAGTTTAACACCCCGTTGTTGAATCCTGACTGGACGATTCCCAGAGAACGGTGAAATGTGCTAAAGTGGACGCAGAAAAACAACAGGAATTGAAAAAGTGGCCTGGCGCTGAGCCACTGGAGCTAATCTCCCACAGTCTGTATCCTGCTGCTCCTCTGGAGGAATGAGCTGATGTTAGTTTAGGAACAGCCCGGCCTGCAGCCTGCAACAACACAACATCATGTCCAGAATACTTTCCTCTCATGGCACAATGTAAAGCAGCTATATGAAAAGAGACAATCAGAACCCAGCTGTGCAGATTCCCTGAGCTCTTATTTAGTCCTAAAACTCTTAAAGCATGTTTTATTGATGTATTTCAATGTTCTTTGTGATTGTGTACAGCTGCTATCTTGTAACAGAGACTTAAATCGGTAACACTTTACAATAACCATCATTTATATATGGTAAACAGATAGTTTATTCATGTTTAATCATCATTTATAAACCGTATATAGGCCATTTAGAATGGTGAATAGAAAATGTAATCATGTTGAACTATAATTTATAAATGGCAAATAGATTTCTTTACCATAAACAAACATAATTATTACTTTATTAATAGCTATACACTCATTATAACATTTTTACACCATATTAAGTATGTTAATCATTTCAAAATGATTCGTATACCTTTAAGAAATTGCTTGAAAACATTTAAAGATTAAATATGTATAGAATTTTGTAAATGGTTAATAATAATTGGTTTATAAACCATCTATAAACATCACTTAGATGGTTATTGTAAAGTGTTACCCTTAAATCTATCAAAACGTTCTGTTAAATTAAATAAAACATTGATCCACTCGAACTAGAAGTCATTCCAGTGTTTGAAGTGCGGTAAAATATTCAGGCAAGAAAACACTTTTAAAATGCATGTTCAGACACACAGCTGAAAGTAATAGCTGCTGTTTTTATTCAAGAATTGCAAAATAATTGTATGTAATGCTGGTTTAAACATATTAAAATAAAACAAAACAAAAACATTGGTCGAAAGAAAATGCTCTGATAAGATCATTGTAAACTTTCTACACCAGCTAGTGAATATAGTGGAACATTTAGCAGCTAAAAGTGAAAGATATTATTGGTGGAGACCAAAAAAGGAGCTAAAAGAGAGTAAATATTGGACCTGTATATATACACTGTAAAAAAAAGATGAACAATAGCTACTCGATAAAATTGAGGCAACAGATTGCACGCAATATTATTAATTAAATCTAACTACGTTACAAGTTGAGTTAATAATAACTTAACAGGAAGTGCCTGTCAATTAAAACGGACTAATTCTATTGTGTTGGATTAATTCAAAATTCTCTTGATTTAGAATTACATACACATAAAGATTATATTTATTGTGATCAGAATAAGTAGATTCTATCTCAAACATTTTTATATTAAAGTTACTTAAACAACTGCCTCAAAATCAAGGACGCATTTATATTTAACACATTTTATCAAATATATTAAGTAAAATGAAACTACAGAATAATTTATTACAGTGTATGGTGAAAACAGATTGAACAGCTAATGAATAATAATGTTATTGCTGTAATTGCTGAGTGTGTACGTTGCTTTTTACACATCTGCTTGGGTAATTAAGACGTGTTTAACCCAGGTTTAACCTTTGATTCAAACTGCACCTCGACTGCCTGTAAAATTTAATCTTCAAAGGATAATCCTGCCATCTTAAGGCGAACTCTGCTCTGTAGCAGGGTCAGAGGTCAGGGGTCAGGGTCAGCCCACTTTGTATTGTGCAAGAGTGAAAAACTAATAAATAAGCAACTGTTTGTTAAGAAATTCACCACCATCATCAGCATAGGTGATAATATGCAACTGGTGTGTTCAAACCTTTCTCTAAAAAACATCAATTTATAATGCACCTCCAACAATTGGGGGTTGGCACAAAGTGATATTTGACCTAATACCAATGGAATATCTAACACACAGATTTAAATGTAAGATGGATGACTTTTTAAAGATCTGGGTCTTTAAAATACGCTGGTAAACGACTCACAACTATTGTATTAAAGGGATGATAGATGGCAATGAGGGAAACTGGCTAACTGATGTTTTTGGGTATAAGGAAGGACATTAATTTACTTATTATTATTTTTAATTATCAAAAAAAATAGCTTTTTCTCAAAATGGAAATTTAGATTTTTGGGAAAATTGTTTTTATTTTTTTTTATTTTTAATGACTCTTCACTTCTTTTTTTCCAGATGTGTATTTGCTACATCACTGTCTATCGTAATGGGACAGAGCATTTTCATTGCATTGTCTGTATTACGTAATAAGTAATTGGATATTTGTATTCTGTGGCCACAGTGTGTTGTTTGTTGTTTTTGTCTATGTTGGAAAATGCAATAAAAAATCTAAAAAAAAATTAAAAAAAACCCATCAATTTGTGTTTTTGAAGGGTTCCATGTGCAGGATTATTATTATCTGGTGTCCGGATGCAGAGACTTCCTCATGGCTCCACTTACTGACCTGGCAGCTTCAGGGTGATGACAGGACTCAGGCAGGATAAAACGTTAATCAGTGAGCTTTAGAAGAGCTAGTAGGAGGATTTGTTTTTATTTGACCAGAGCCAGGCTGCCACTGTTTCCAGGCTAAGTTTCCCCCCAAAAATTGCCCTATTTCCCGCAAAAAAAACAACAGCCAGCAGAAACAGAGGTGTAGATGTTAGAGAACTATAAGCAGGAAAGGATGTGATGTAATTTTAATTATTATACGATATTACACCGGTCCTTAAATCACTACACTGGCTTCCTGTGAGTCAGAGGATAGATTTTAAATCTTACTGCTGGTCTACAAAGCTCTGAATGGTCTCGGACCAAATGACCTGCTTGATCTGCTCCCTCTCTACGAAGCATCCAGACCCCTTAGGTCAGCTATTTTCAACCTTGGGGTCGGGACCCCAATTGGGGTCGCAAGATGATTTCTGGAGGTCACCAAATCATTTTGGAAGTCAGCTCTGTCTCCACTGTGTTAAAGTGTTCATGTGTTAATGTGTTTTAGTCTTTTTGGTCATTTGATATCTTTTTTTGGTCATTTTGTGTTTTGTTTTGTTATTTTGTGTCTTTTTTGGTCATTTTGTGTCTTTTTTTTGGTAATTTTGTTAGTTTTTTGGGGCCATTTTGTGTCTTTTTTGGTCAATTTGTGTCATTTTGTGGTCATTTTGTGTCTTTTTCTGATCATTTTGTGTCATAAAATATAAAATATATATATAAATGCACAGACAGAGAGATGTTTTAGCTGTTGTCTGCTTCATTATTTGTCCAAAATTCGTCGTATCAACTGAGTTTGTATGATCTGAACTGTGAGATTGTGTTCAGTGAGCGGCGGTCTTTATTTGTTTATTATTGTTTTTATTTCTATTTCCCTGTTTTAATTGATTGTTTTTACTGTTTTCAATCGTGTCCTGCTGTTTTAATGTGTATGTAAAGCACTTTGAATTACCTTGTGTTGAATTGTGCTATACAAATAAACTTGCCTTGTCTTGCCTTGCCTAATCGTAATGTAATTTTGGGATGTTTCACATGGGAGCTGTTTTAAAAATAAGAAATTCATTGAGACAACTATTTTTGTAAGGAAACGGGGTTACGCGGCTGTCTGTGAGCTCAGATATTGAGCCCCGGAGGATAAAAAGCTGAGGATGAATGAGTCAGACGTCCCACTCCATCCTTCCCCCATCAGTTTCCTTTGTCACACAACTCCCTTTCATCTCACGCAAAGAAAGTAAGAAAGTACCCAACATGTTTCTCTTTCTGTCTAACAAACTCACTGTCTGACTGGTGTTTTCCACCATTATCCTCTAGTCTCTACAGCTCCAGACCAGCAGCAGCAGCAGACAACAGGAAAATCACTTCATCTTGTTTCATCTTGATCTCGACCAGTTTCTGTGGGAATTTCTCTTGCTTGCCATGTGCAAAAATGTAAATAAGTATCATGTGATTCGGTGGAAAGAGAGAGAGGCCATTAGAGTCTGGACATGGAGTTTATATCAAAAGTAAACAAACTGAGACAAAAAATAGAAAAAGACGAGACTGAGATGCTGAGATCATCATGAAAAAGAAGTTAAAAGAAATTCAAAGAATGTTTTGATGTAGTTGAAATAAGAGAATGTATCTAAAAAATAGCAAAAAAACAGCATAAAATAACATATAGCAAAGGTATTGTGCTCCACTTCATCCAAAATAATTACTTGTTTAATTATGTTTCTAATAAACTGTTTATATGATGAGATGTTTGTGACAAACAGGAAGCGCTGACCATCTTCAGGGATTCTCGTTAACTAATGTGTTTATTTAACGATCCTGCATCCACTCAAAGTGTTGCTGGAGGTTTTTCTCCCAGAAAAAACTTTCTCACTCCACTTTTTCTCATAAAGAATTTATATTCAGAAGCAACACTGACAGTAAAACCATTAAAAAAAACACTTTTCACATACTAAGAAGAGGTGGAAACTCACTGATGCACCTCATCATTCATGGTCTAACACCTCCGCTGGTAATACATGCATGTGAAACAACAAGACTTAGTTGTTGTTGTTGTGTTGATGCTTTTACTTTGAGAATAAGACAATTTTTAAAAAGAAAAATATACAGTAAATAAGCTACAGCAGCTAAATAACATATACAGTGGGGGAAAAGAAACTAAAAGCAAAAAAAGCAAAACATACAGTAAAAAATGTGATTAAAAATTTAAAAAATATATATATTATAAATCAAAGTCAAGTCAAGTCAAAGTTTATTTATAGACATTTAAAAAACAACCTCAGTTGACCAAAGTGCTGTACAGTTATTAAAATAGAATAAATCATACACAAATAGGTATAAATAAAAACAATGAAAACAATAAAATACTAAAAACAGTAAAACAATATAAATATAAATAGTAGATGAGGGATAATGACAATATAAATATAAAAAATGTTAAAGAAAGTTACAATATACTATTTAAAAAAACTAAATAAATAGTAAAAAAAAAAAAAGGGAAAAAAGTAAAATGTACTGTAAAAAAATACAGCAAGTAAAAAAATAATGAGCAAAATATACAGTAAAAAAAACGGGGGGAAGAAAGCAAAATATCCCATAAAAAACAAAAAGGAATAAAAGCAAAATACCCAGCAAAACAAGAAAAAAAAGAAAGAAATGCTGTTAAAACATAGCAAAAGACAAAGAGAAAAACAGCATACAGTATTATATATATAATGAATGAACATATGGATATAAATATATATATATATATATATATATATATATATATATATATATATATATATATAAAGAAAGAAAGAAAGAAAGAAAGAAAGAAAGAATGAATGAATGAATTCACATTATTGCATATAAGAAAATCGATAAGGCACAGTAAATTTAATGAACATATGGATATATATATATATATATATATATATATATATATATATATAAAGAAAGAAAGAAAGTATATAAGAAAAATAAAATATATATATATATATATATGAAGAATGAAAGAAAGAAAGAAAGAAAGAAAGAAAGAAAGAAAGAATGAATTAATGAATGAATTCACATTATTGCATATAAGAAAATCGATAAGGCACAGTAAATTTAATGAACATATGGATATATATAAATATATATATATATATATATAAAGAAAGAAAGAAAGTATATAAGAAAAATAAAATATATATATATATATATGAAGAATGAAAGAAAGAAAGAAAGAAAGAAAGAAAGAAAGAATGAATTAATGAATGAATTCACATTATTGCATATAAGAAAATTGATAAGGCACAGTAAACTGAATGAACATATGGATATATATATATATATATATATATATATAAAGAAAGAAAGAAATATAGCCTATATATATATATATATATATATATATTAGTATATGAAAAAGAAAGAAAGAAAGAAAGAAAGAAAGAAAGAATGAATTCACATTATTGCACAAAAGAATAATGTCTTTACATGGCATATAATATCTTAATTTTGGGAACAAGTAATTCCAGATGTCTGAGTAGCTACTTTACTGAAATAAAACTGAAACATAATATAGATTATTGAATAATTCACATTAGCTTCCAGCATCATTCTGTGTTATTATTTGGTTTGCAGCCATTTGGCTTTCTAAAATGTCATAAAATGTGTCTAATCACAGTAAGTGATGGTTGTTGTTGTGGCTACCACCACATTAATGGTTTTTGGTTGGACGTGTCTGTTGTTGTGTGACGGGAAAGGTGACATCATCCTGCAGGAATGTCTCGGACTGCGGTTGATTAGTGGACCGGGGCGTTCCGGACCGGGCGGGCTGTGGGCGGAGTCAACCCGCTCTGCTACCCTCCCTGGACGGCGTTCAGCTGCAGAAACCACCCGGAGGAGCCTCGAACAACACGGAGGACCTGAACGCGGATTTATCGACATTTTTAAATATTATATATCACATTTCTGTTGTTTTATTGAGACTTCAACATGTTTTCAACGTGTTTAAAAACGCTCGTGGTGGTGGTGCTGTGTGCGCGTGCGGCCCCGGCTGCAGCCAGGAACAGTAAGAAAACTTTTACTTTCTGCTCAGTTCAACTAGGAAAAGTTTTAATATGATATGATTAAATGTGTATAATTGTCGATGTCCCTTCTAGAAAGTTATTCAGCAACTTTTCTTGAAGATACATTTTTTAGTTTTTGTCATTTTCAATAAGAAGTAGAAGTAAATAATGTCATTCTTTAAATTCAACTTCTCTGAGAAAGCGTAAAATGGCTTATTATAAGAAAAAATGGCTTTTGTTTGTCATGAATCATCAGTAAATTGAATATCTTTGAATTTTGGACATGTGTTCAAACAATATAAGGTATTACATTTCTTCACCTTGTACTTTGGGAATTAATTAATTATAAAAAATAATTAATAAAATAAATAAGTTGCAGTCCTGTAATATAGTATAGTAGATGAGGGATAATAATGACAATTATTTTCATTATCAAGTGATTTGGGAATATCGATTAGACTGTAAAACTGTGAAAAAAAAAATGCCCATCACTACTTACCAGCGTCCACTGTGACGTCATCAAAAACCTAAAGATGGTCAATTTACAACAAAACACAAAGAAAATAAACTTTTGAAAAGTAGGAACCAAAGAATATTCTTTCTATTTTTTCACAATATGTTTCACCACTTTTGCTTGTAAAATGATTGAAACCAGTAAGTGATTATCATTATTGTTCACTATTTTTTTTTTTTTGATTGACTTAAGGCTGCAAGTTCGATTTATTTTTTATCATCAGTTAAGCTGCTGATATTTTTCTTGATGATTTGTTCATTTCTCTGGACCTTGGTTCACAAATTTGACTTGCAGATTCAGAAAATACGTAAAATTTTATATAACAGAAGACATGAGGGATGTCTTGATGCCAGAACTGTATTAGTCGCTACCAATACCAGTGAACAATAAACAATAAATCCCATTTCATTCTTCCTGTCCTTCCTGTCCAGATGCTTTGAAATACCTGGATAACAATGGAGTGAATCATCCAGGATTCATAGAACTTTGGTTATATCCGTAACTCTCATTCTCCCTGAAGAATTCATACATACGTCTTTAACTTGTTTTGCTGTTAGTTACTCTCCTTTCTGTTTCCACATGAGGAAAATTATAAAAAGTGTCTCTCATTACCAATATTAGCTGCACTCTTTCAACTATATCAGGCTGAAAAAAATGTGCATGCAGGCTGAAATTTCATGGTGTTCTGTCATAATTATCTAAATAAACATCTAAAATCATGCACTATACATGGAAGAGCTTATTTAGATTTAGATTTTACTTTATTAATCCCACAATGGGGAAATTTCTTTGTTACAGCTGCAAATTTCACACAATTTTTAAGATAAGAAAAGATCTAAGAAAAGACATTTAACTATATAAAAAATATAGATAATAATATAGTATATACAACTTACTGCAAATTAAGTGGAGAATGTGCAGAGTGCAGATTATATGTAAAAATGTTCAGGTTGTGCTGGTGTTTTACAGTCTTATGGCAGCTGGAATGAATGACCTACGATGTGTTTATAAGCTGAAAGTGAATCTGTAGCTTTTACTTATAATAGAAGAAAACTACTTGCTATTTTGTATTTCAAATTCACATATATGTTTGCTGAAAAACTGTTTTTTTAGCACTTATGTTTTACTTTTGAGAAGTCTGTCAAGCCTCTGTACGTCTGTTTATTGTAGAAAGAAACTGTAAAAACAGACATTATCGTTAAAATCTGAACTTTTGGACGGTCCTCGCATGGATCAGCGGTTACCAAAGTTTCTGCTTGAAAAAGCTGTGATATTTCTGTCAAAATGACATTATTCCACATGTCTCATTTTTAAAAACAAACCATTTGTAATAACCAGATCCTGTTAAAAACATTAAATTCTGCTCCTCAGCAACACTGTGAAGCCATGATTGATTCTGCTGAGATGATAAATATTCACTGAAAATCTGTTTACACAGACCTGAGAGGAGAGGACAGTAGAGGCTGGAAAATATAATATAAATAGTTCAATATGTACTTTTAGAGAAATATATTTACCAGTTCTATAGCACTCTGGATAAATATGTTATCATATCATTCTGATGTGCTTTAGATGTAATAAATGAAACCATAAAAAACAAGTAACGTCACATTTTCAGACTTTAGGCCTCAACCTGGTACCGAGGTATCGGACATCGATAGAAGATCAAACGGTAAATTATTAACTAAACAAACAAAAACAATTTAATCAATTGTTCTTTAAAGACAATAGCTGCCTGTTATTTCACTTATTGACCTGTTGATTGTTAAATGTTTCTTACGACTCGTTTCTTTTTCTCCCTAGTGAGTGATAAAATGAGGACCTTTGGTGCTTTTCACCACCCGGCCACAGCTGAACCGTTCCCGCCAGATGTGATCTACGGAGACGAGTTTACTCCCGAGATGAATCTAAGTGTTCCAAATCGAAGGTTTCCAAATCGAACCGCCGTCTCGGTCCACGTCTCTGAGGAGGCGCTGCTGTTCCTGACGGGTCCCGTGTCCACCGTCCTCATCCCGTCCTTCTACTCGCTGGTCTGCCTGGTCAGCGTGCCCATCAACGTGCTGGCGTTGGTGGCGTTCGCTCGGAGGATCCGCCCCAAGAAGCCGGCGGCCATCTACATGCTGAACCTGGCGTGCGCCGACCTGCTCTTCGCCGCGCTGCTGCCCTTCAAGATCGCGTACCACTTCGGCGGCAACGACTGGATATTCGGCGCCTTCATGTGCCGCGTGGTCACCGCGGCGTTCTACTGGAACATGTACTGCTCCGTGCTGCTCATTGCCTGTATCAGCGTGGACCGGCTGCTCGCCGTCGTCTACCCCATCGACTCGTTGACGTGGAGACGGCCGCGGAACGCCGTGGCGGCGTGTGTGGCCATGTGGTTGCTGTCGTTGGCCGGCTCGGTGCCGCTCGTCCTCTCCGAGCAGACGTTCCACCTGCAGCAGCTGGACATCACCACCTGCCACGACGTGCAGCAGGTGGAGGACCTGATCGGACACTACAAGGTCTACTTCATCGCGCTCTGCTGCGCGCTCTTCTTCCTCCCCCTGCTGGTCACCGTGGTGTCCTACGCCCGGGTCATCTGGGCGCTCAGCAGAGTGGCGCGTGGCGTTCCCGGTAGCTCCCGCAGGAGAACCAGAGCGGTGGTGATGGCGGCGACTGTGCTGGTGATGTTCCTGCTGTGCTTCACGCCCACCAACTGCCTCCTGCTGGTCCACTACCTGCAGTATAACGAGGACGTGCAGCGCAGCCGGGACGCCCCCGACGGCTCCTACTCCGTCTACCTGCTCTTCTTGTGTCTGGGGAGCCTCAACTGTGTCCTGGACCCTCTGGTCTACTACTTCGGGTCCTCCCAGTGCCAGAGGCAGCTGTCCAGCACGCTGAGGTGTCAGAAGGTCTCGCAGGGCGGCAGCAGCTCGTCCTCCAACTCGTGCCGCTCCAGCAGCAGAACAATCCTGAAACAATCCGGCCGCACGGAAAGCTCCAACATAAACACTTCAGTCACCAAAATGGATTCCTTCCAAGCTAATCTCAGCAGCCAGTACAAGAAGCTGCTGGTCTGAGAAACAGACATTGATCAGAGTGATGAAACTGACTCCTACCTGTGATTTTAAACCGTTAGAAGGATTTTATTAACTGTAGCACGCCTTCCAGGGGAGCTCCGTGTTTTTACAGGCTGTTTGTGTCTTTGTGAGGACTGACCTTGACTCTGGCTGCAAAGAAACATTCCAACGGTTATCAAACCAAATATCACAGTTTAATGCAACACAGCTGTCTAAAGCAGGGCTCGGAGCACCGTGGTGCATTATAGTCCACACTTTTCCCTCTGAACAACCTCCAGAAATACACTGTTTATCATAGAAAGGAACTAAAAACTTGAATTTGAACTTTTGGACAGTCGTTGAACGGATCATTAGAAAAAGTCACCAAAGCAAAGTTTAAAATTGTGATATTACTTTCACTATCACTTTAATTTACATGTTTCATTTTCGTTGCCAACAATAAACAGTTTGGAATACTAGTTCCTGTTAAAAACATGAAATGGTCACGTGACAAATACGACCTGAAAATCTGGACAGGAAAGGCTAGAAATATGTAGATAATTCAATATGTAAAGCATTTGGAGACCAAAAGGAAATTCTAAATTAAAAAGACAGTTTGCAGAATCAAACCGTTAAATTATAGCCATTTGGATTAAAAAGTGTCAGGGAAATGGGGGGGGGGGGGGGAGTGTTGTATTTACATTTTTTAAATAATTTATTAGACAAATCGAACTAGCGTTTCCTCTTTTTTATGATTTGTGTCATTATAATTGTGTTATTCTGCACAAAAGACATTTTGGTGTTGTTGGTACTTGATTATGTGGATTCTTATTTATACAAGGCCACAATGAGAAAGAACAAAAAACGCCCTGAAACATTTAAGATGAGCTACATAACTTAAAGAATAGCATGTATGCTGCTATCTTTGTTAAAGTGAATTAGTAATGAATCAGCATCATGCATGAGTCATATAACCGCCTGGTCTTACAGTGCATGAACCATAATGATGACCATACAAAAACATAGAAATGCATGACAAGAAAAGCATATTGTCAGTATTTTAGAGAGCCCTGAAATGTCACATACACTACTGGTCAAAAGTTTTAGAACACACCAACTTTTCCAGAATTTAATTGAAAATGATGCAGTTTAATGTCTCAGTGTACTCTGAAATTAATGCACATTTGCAACATTTAAAATTCTTTATTGAGCACGATAGTGTTTTGAAAGTAAAAAAAAGATTCAAAATCACATTTTATGTTGGACTAAAGGGCTAAAAAAAAGACACAAAATGACCAAAAAAAGACACAAAATGACAAAAAAAGACACCAAAAGACACAAAATGACAAAAAAAGACACAAAATGACAAAAAAAGACACCAAAAGACACAAAATGACAAAAAAAGACACCAAAAGAGACAAAATGACCAAAAAAAGACACAAAATGACTTACAAAGACATGAAAAGAATTCAAAAATGGACAAAATAGCCCAAGACTCCATAGAGTTAAGTTGTTAACCCATTTCTTGTTCCCTGAAAAAGGCCTACTTGTATAATTCTGAAATGTACATTATTTTTCAGTTTTGGTTCAGCTTACCTTTTTTTATTTACCTCTGGCAGTTCACCACTTACCTTTGGACCCTTTCAAGCTGTTCATTTGACTTGAAATGCTTGAATTTCAATAAAAAACTGGAAAAATTGGGGTGTTCTAAAACTTTTGACCGGTAGTGTATAATGCTGTTGGCAGCCTGTATAGTTTATTATAGAGAGGAGAAAGTTATTCTGCAGGACTCTGTGTGACAGTCTCTTCTTCTGAGTGATGAATGAAGAGAAGAAGAAGGAAGGAAGTTCAGATAAGAATGTGCTTTCTAGAACAGTTCCGCTGAACTCTTGATACTATGAAATGCTTCTGTTTTTGCACTGTACGTGTGAGAGCGTAGGAGTTTATAAGCTGCAAGTGAATTAACGCAATAGAAGGAAATAACTTGCTTTTATTTTTTTTTATTAAATGTATGTTTGCGAAAAAGCTGTTTTTTAAGCACTTGTGTTTTACTTCTGAGAAAGCTGTCTTCTGAGAAATCATGTCTTACTTTGTACTTTTAGAGAAATATATTCAGCTTTTTTTTTTTTATTATAGCATTCTGTATAAATATGTTGTCATTCTGATGTGTTGTAGATGTAATAAATGACATCAGATGTGGGCATATTTAGTTTCATGCTGCTCTCTGCTGGTTAGAAACGTGATTGCATGCAACATAAAGCTGTGGTTGTACACCTGTGTCTCCAGCAGGTGGCGCTGTTAAACTGCTAATAAAAGGAAACATGAAGGATGAACTTTGACCTCAAGCAGCTCTCACTGTGTTTCAGTCATATAGTATTTATATACAGTCTATGGCAGAGGTGTCAAACTCTGGCCCGTGGGCCAAATTTGGCCCGCAGTATAATTATATTTGGCCCTCGAGGAAATACCAAATGACAACCAGAGCTGGCCCGCCGGTATTATACAGCGTAAATAATACTACAAATCCCAGAATGCTCTGCTGGTGTTCTGGCTTGAACACAGTAGATCAGTGTGGAGCAAACTGAGCAACAATTAAAGTGTCTTTATGCACTTTTTCTTGCTAGTCCAAGGCTTGAATGGCTGCACATTCATTGAAGGATATTATTATTAGTCATTTGGTTTATTATTGTTATTTTATTCTTACATTTATTTTTAGCCTGTGGAAAAAGATTACTGTTAAATTTAAATTTAAAGAAGGCCGCAAATAAAATAAAGGGACATACGATTTTTATTTAAATTTTATTTAAGAAATGAATGCCATTGATGTGTTTGTTTGTTTTATTTGATATTCGATTTTGCATGTTTGCAATATTAAGTTATATCATGCTTTGCTTGTTCCATTTCTTTTGAACTTGTTTAGGTCAATTTTTTTCAATAAATATCAATGTTGGCCCGCGACTTTGTCCAAGTTTTAAATTTTGGCCCACTGTGTGTTTGAGTTTGACACCCCTGTTCTGTGGTATCAGTCTAAAGAGGAAAGAACTACTGAATGAATAAATACTCTCTGAAACTTTCACTCCAACATAATTCACTAGCACTTATTGATGCACTAATAGCTTTTATTGCAGTATACCTTGATTGTTTGCTTTCATTCTCCCTGTAAGTCGCTTTGGATAAAAGCTAAATGACTAAATGTAAAATGTAAATTGCCTCTTCTGCAGGTTCTTTCTATTTGTCCATCCACTCTAATAATTATTTTATGATTAACTGATTAATCATTTGTTCATGCATGACCAATTTAACTTATTGCACATGAAATATTTCCTTATTTGATGAAAATATATTTTTTTAAATTCCAATGTTTTCTTCATTTTGTCATCTTCAGTAAATGCACAAAGTGAAAAGCTAACACTTCAGTGTGTTCTACAAGTTAGGTAGCTTAATGTTCAAAAATCTTTCTAAAAATATAAAAACTGAATTAAAGAAAAAACGAATAAACAAAGAACATTAACAACAAACAAACAAACATTTTGAACATTAAGTTAAAAAAAACATCAGCTGGACAAGTCCAAGAGACTTTATTTATATGATAATTTTAGGTTATTTAATTTCTTTCTTTCATTAATTTATTTAATGTTTAGGTCCTTACAATTTTTTTTTTATTTCTTAAACATGTCTTGAATTTCTTGAATATATATATATATACATATATATATATATATATATATATATATATATATATATATACATATTGACATTTGGAACAGTCTCCCACAATAAGGGAATGTCCCACTTACTCTTCTTTTAAAGGAAATCTGAAACAATGGCTCAAATCACATCAAAAGTGTGACCACTAACTGGACTTGAGACGATTGAACATCACTATTTATTGCTTAGTTACATCCTGTCTGGGTCTGTGTGTGTGTGTTGTTTTGTGTTGTGTGTGTGTGTGTGTTGTCTCCTCTATTTGTATCTTACCTATGTACATGCTGTCTTTTATATTTGTATTTATTTTTATTTTTTTAGGGACTACGGATGCAAACTAGCAGCCTTGCTATAATCCGGCATATTTACAAAGATGTTTATTGATGTTCATTAATGTGCACTGTCCCTCTCCAAAAATAACGTATTCGTAAAAGTATCCGTGTGTATGTGTGAACCCAAACATTGAGGAAGTAAAGTCCCAAATGTTTTCATGTATTTCATGACTTCATGAAGCACACAGCGACCAAACACTCAGTATAGCACAGCAGCTAACAGCCACATACACATTCACCTGTCTGCAGGTGTGAAGCAGCTTCTGTTCTGCATTCTTCATAAAGAGGAAACAGAAGTGGAACCAGCTGCTGATCACTTTGTGTTTCATAACTGAGGCGAGCAGTCAGTGGTGGTTCTACACTGTCAAATTAATAATAAAATGATCAATTTATAACGAACTATGGAACAATTTTAACCTTTTATTTTGTTCAAACAATATCTCATTGTGCACAAAAGGAACCCAGAATGTTACATTGTATAATAGTTTAACTCCATGGAGTCTAGAGGGATATTTTGTCTATTTTTGAATCCTTTTCATGTCTTTACGTGTCTTTTTTGGTCATTTTGTATCTTTTTGTGTCTTTTTTGTGTCTTTTTTGTCATTGGTGTCTGTTGTTGTGTCTTTTTCAGTTATTTTGTGTCATTTTGTGTCTTTTTTGGTCATTTTGTGTCTTTTTTGTCATTGGTGTCTGTTGTTGTGTCTTTTTCAGTTATTTTGTGTCTTTTTTTGTCATTGGTGTCTGTTGTGTCTTTTTCAGTTATTTTGTGTCATTTTTTGGTTATTTTGTGTCTTTTTTTGTCATTAGTGTCTGTTGTGTCTTTTTCAGTTATTTTGTGTCTTATTTTTGTCATTTTGTGTCATTTTGTGTCTTTTTTTTTGGTCTGCTTTGTTTTTACTGCACTTTCAAAATAAAAAAAGTGATTGTGCACAAAAATGAGAAATGTCATTGTCATACAGATTTTAACATGTAATTGTTGGTGAGTCTCATAATTTAAATCAATGTATTTGTATCTTCCAAAAATTTACTTAAATGAGATGTTTAAATAAGCTAAAATAAAGATTTTGAATGCTTAAATATCATCTTTGCCATTTTTTCATGTGCTAATGTGCCCCTCTGATTAAACACTGGCCCCTCCTTGGCCCCCACAGTAAAACTGGTTTAGAAGCGCCACTGTAGCATGTCTTTTAAAAACAGTTGAAATCTTTATTTTGTATTAATGATTTGACTTTAACTCAAGTTATCAAATTAATGTTGTGGCATAAAAGTATCCGCTTCCATCTACAAAGTTCCATTCAATCTACAGAACAATCATTTTTGAGTTATATCCGTTATGTTTCCTTTACATAAGTAAAGACATTTACACAATAAGATGTCCTGTCTCACAGGACAGCAGATTAATTTAGATAATATTTTAGGTTGTTTTTTTAAATTAATTTCTGTATTTTTTGAAGAGGTTTAGGTCCTTACATATTTATTTATTTATTTAAAGGTTTTTTAGGTCCTTTTTGTATTCTTTCATTTTGTTTTTAGATGTTTTTTAGACATTTTATGTTTTTAATTATTCATATTTCATATGAATAAAAAAAATCATATTTATATATATTTTGTTTGTAATTTACTTTTTATATTGTTAGAAAGATTATTTCATTCATCATGTTTTAAAGTGTCACCTGGTGCCATCATTTCTGAAATTTCTTTTTATGTTGACGTTTTCTTTTCTTATTATTTTCTATTATTATTATTATTATTATTATATGCTGCTGTTTTTATATATTATATATATATACATATATATATATTTAGTACTTTGTGACGCTGTGTGTATTTGTAAATTTGTAAATAAAAAGAAATAAATCAGAATCATCTTAATTGGCCAGGTACAGTATACAAATACAGAATACAAATATACAAATATTAAATAGCAAATACAGCAAAAAAAGACATTTGAAAAATATGTTCAGGTAGTGCAGTTGAAGAAATAAATACTTATAAAGTGTTGCAAAAAAGTTTGAGCTTAAAATATATTTGCTTTGTTTCAGAAAATGATTGCATTATTTCTCTTTTCTTTTTTTTTACTTTTAGACTAAAAGTCCCAACTGTTTTTGGAATCTGGGTGACTGTATGGAGCACTTGTTTATTTTACACCTTTACAAGGTTTAATTACAACATGATAAGACACCAATAAAGCCACATGTGTGTAAATAAATGATATTAATACAATGCTGCAAACAGCTGTTTTCTGACTTTTTGGAGATTAATGGCTCTCACAGGACAGAAGACTAAATAAGATGATATTTTTAGGTTATTTCATTTTTAGTTTATTTTTTTAGGTTTAAAGACTCTTATTCATTTATGTACTTTCTTTTAGGTTTAGGTCCTTACATATTTATTTATTCAAAGAGTTTTTTTTAGGTCTTAAATGTATTTTTATATCATATATATATATATATATATTTCTTCACTTGTCTATTTTAGACCTTTACAAGCTTTAATTACAACATTTTATAATACACAAATAAAGCCACATGTTTGTAAATAAATTAAATTTTAGGGATTGTTTACTTGCATAGTCAGGATGTCCTCAAATAACCTCAGAACTCATTGTTACTTTAGTTTGTTTTCACTGCAGAAGAAGAAGAACTTTTTCGGGCGTGCGCCGTCACGTGAGCGGGTGACGTCACCCAGGTGACTAAACCGGCTGAAGAAGAGCTGCATATGGCAGTTAAAGCAGTTAAAGCAGCGACAGACGGAGCCGCACCCGCAGCCAGCTCTGCCACTTGTTTTCTGCAGTCATGGCTCCGAAGAGGACTCGACGCTTTCTCCTCTTCCTCCTCTTCCTCTTCCTGTGCTGTTTACACACCTGCCAGTCAGTTCCAGGTAAAGATGCATCTGTTTGTTTACCTGTCCGGTGTTTTCACCGGCTGAAAACAACACGGTTTGATCATATTAACGTCCAAAAAAAGTGCTTTCTTGAAGTGCATGCGTCCATTACAGCCTCTGCTGTTTGGATAGTTCAGCTCTGGTTGCCTTCACAGATTACATTATTATTATTATTATTATTATTATTATTATTATTATGGCTGATGTGGTTTGAGCGCATTTATAAATAAAGTTATGTTTAAAATGAATCGGTTGTCAGATGACTCATGATCCATAAGTAGAGAAAAGGTCAAAGTCCTCACAGGTGAAATCAATCCAGTGGTGGAATTTAACTAAGTACATTTAGTTAAGTCTTATACTCAGGTTTGAGGTATTAATACTTTAATATTTACATTTTAAGCAGCTTTATGCCTATATCTCAGAGACAATTGTTCTAATTTTAACTGCATTAGCTTTAGTTACTTCACAGATTTCAGTTTTTATCCCCTTCCTGTGCACTGAAAACAATGTAAATTCAGATGTGTTTATTTTAAATGTTTTTGACAAATGAAGGATACTTTTTTCTTCTTTTTTTTTACTTAAAAAACTCTTTAAAAACCCTCTTTTGTCAGCTTAAAATGTCCTAATCACAAAGCTGTTTTTGGTTGTTGTTTACATGGTCCTCACATGACAGCTAATTTATTTATATAATATTTTTAGGTTATTTCATTTATGTTTTTGATGTCTGACTTTAATTTCTATATTTTATTTAAATAAGTTTAGGTACTTACATTTTTTTGGTCTTGAATTTATTTGTATATATTTAAATATCTTCTATTTTAGACTTATAGACCTTAATGGGTTTTTATTTTATTAATTTTTTTTGTCTTTATTAAGTTAGAGGAGATTCATGGCTCTCACAGGACAGAAGACTAAAAAAGATGATATTTTTAGGTTATTTCATTTTTATTTTATTTTTTTTAAGTTTAAGGACTCTTATTCATTTATGTATTTCTTTTAGGTTTAGGTCCTTACATATTTATTTATTCAAAGAGGTTTGTTTAGGTCTTAAATGTATTTTTATATCATATATATATTAGGGGTGCACCCATTGCAATTTTCTTTTTATTGAAAAACAATAACACAGCAGTATTTTTCTTTAACAAATAAAGAAAATCACAATGTCTTAGGTAGTTAATAAAATATTGAACTTAAAATGAATAGCAACAATTCACAGGACAAACGAACAAAAACACTGACGACATGATAGTTGTCAGTGATAGATGCTAATCCGACTGTGTGCGCGCTAGCTCGTCATGCAGAAGTATGCATATATGCAAACGCACTTTCAGACCTTTTGACCGAAATTTGGTCATTAGCGGAAGCTAGCGGCTAACTGATGCTAGAGGCTAACGGATGCTAGCGGCTAACTGATGCTAGCAGCTAACTGATGCTAACGGCTAACTGCTGCTGGCGGCGCTGCTTGTTACAGCTACAAGAGTAGCCATTAGCGAATCAATGCTAACTCAAAATTGTGGTCACAACATTAGCTGACATTTCATAGCAGCGTTACAATCGTGCCAATTCAGCACATTGCAGAAGTTAGCAGAAGTAAGGATTAAAAGTTATTACAATGTAAAATTATAAGTTAGTACAACTTACAGTTGAGTTGACAAAAATCTGAATTCAGAGTTGAGCAAACTCAAAAACAAAACTTAAAATATTTAGTTTAATTGTCCAACTTAAAATTATATCGAAGTTTGTTGCCTTGAAATTCTGAGTTCACCCAACTTTTCTTTTTTTTGCAGTGTAGTGGAGTATTTTCTTTTTTGCAGAGTGCTGTATTAGTACTTTTACTTAAGTAAAGGATATAAATACATGCATATATATAAATATTATTGTTATATAACTGAATATAGTAAATTAACATAGGGAGAAGGGGTGGGATTTAATAAGCTTTGGCTTCTTCCTTTTGAGCACAAATAAGTGTTGAGTCTTGTTTTATTTGTGTTGTTGTCTTGTATTTATTGTTGTTTGTTTTTAAATGTTCATCTTTTATTTTGTGTTCAAATAAATTCTCAATCAAAATACTTCTTCCAGCACATTTTTTTTACATGTATGTACATTTATAGTATGTTCCTGCATGAACTTTGTCTCACTTCTGCTTTTCCTATCCTGATTTGATGGACGTAGAGGATGGAAGAAGCTTCCTGGGCGAGGAGGAGTCGGACGGCAGCGTGAAGGTCACGCCGCTCGCCACGCGCGTCCTCAGCAGCCGCCTCACCACCGTCTTCCTCCCCATCGTCTACATCGTGGTGTTCGCCGTGGCGCTGCCCACCAACGCCATGGCGGTCTGGGTGTTCCTCTTCAGGACCAAGACCAAGAGCCCGTCGTCCATCTTCATGGCCAACCTGGCGCTCTCCGACCTGCTCTTCGTCATCTGGATCCCCTTAAAGATCGCGTACCACTTCAACAACAACAACTGGATCTACGGCCCGGGTTTGTGCAAAGTTCTGGTGGGGTTCTTCTACGGGAACATGTACTGCTCCATCGCCTTCATCACCTGCATCAGCGTGCAGCGCTACTGGGCCGTGGTGGACCCGCTGTCCCACCGCCAGAGCAACAACTGCTTGGCGGTCTGCGTCTGCGTCGCCATCTGGGTGGTGGTGTGGCTCGCCACCATCCCGCTCTACGTTTACGACCAGGAAGTCAGTATAAAACACCTCCACATCCGCACCTGCCATGATGTCACCAAGCAGAGCCACAAGAAGATAGCGGCGGGCTACTTCCTGACGATGGGAACGCTGGGGTTCCTCGCTCCAACCGTGGTGTGCGTCGTGTCCTACGTCCTCATGCTCAAGTCCCTGAGGAACTCCATGGCGGACCCAACCATCGCCAAGAGGCGCCAGAAGGCGGTGGTGTTGATCATCACCGTGGTGGTGATGTTCCTGGTGTGCTTCACCCCCAGTAACATCATGCTGCTGGTGCACCACATCCAGCTGTTAGCCACGTCTCAGGACAGCCTGTACGGGTTCTACGTCACCACGCTGTGCCTGGCGAGCCTCAACAGCTGCTTCGACCCGTTCATCTACTACTTCATCTCCGAGGACTTCAGGGAGCACGTGAAGAACACGTTCCTCTGCAGGAGCGAGCGGACGGTGGAGAGGATGAGGATCTCCTTCAGCGCTCTCAAGTACTCCAAGAAGTCCAACACGTACTCGTCTTCGTCGTCGGGGAACACTCGCAGCACCGACTGCTAGCGCTTTAGCTTTAGGCTAATAATCAGGCATGTTAAACTATTCCACAAAGGGCCGCGTGGCTGCAGGTTTTAGTTCCAACCAAGCAGCAGATCACCAGACTGGACTCAGTGAATCAACTGATCTCAGTCTTCAGACAGCTGATTGGTCAAACTGTGTTCTTTTGCTTGGTTGAAACGAAAACCTGCAGCCACACGGACCTTTGCGGAGGTAGATAATATCTAGGAGAGCAAAATGCAACACATTAATGCAGCAGTAATATTAATACTAATACTAATCACATTTTGCAGATCTATACTTCACCCAAGTCAGGTTTTAATTGCAGGACTTTTACTTGTACACTGCAAAAAAGCCAACTTGTATTTTTTGGCCTAAAACAGTGATTTAAGTTGGTTTAACTTGGAAATATAAATGATTGACATTTAAGGCAATAATGTAAGTTAGCACAACAAAGGAAGCCAGTTGTCTGCTCAAAAACAAGTTGGTGAGTTGTTGTTACTTATATCTTTAAGTTGGGGTTCACAACAAGGGACAATAGTTCTGATAACTCTTATTTATTTGTTGTGAAATGAGGGAAAGCGGCAAAATTTGTTCATTAGCGGAAGCTAGCGGCTAATGATGCTAGCGGCTAACTGATGCTAGCGCACGGCCCTTTGTGGAATAGTTCGGACATGCCTGGGCTAATTCATCAGCATTAAAGGGATAGGTCAGTCTTTTTTTTAATGGGTGTGTATATAAGGAACTCATCCACGGTCAGTTTATTAGCTAGAGAAGTAAAAAAAATAATATCAGCTTAAGTTTACACTATATTTAGAATAACTTTCACTGCTTAACCTGGCTGTCAGAAAGCCTTTTCTCATCAGGAACTGAAGCAGTCTTCTTCCTTTGAGCTCTCTTCAAATCCACCAGACTCCATCGACAAAAACAGTAATTTAACCTGACAGAAGAAGGGAGGTGCTGGTATTCCACTGCCTCATCCGGTTACATTGTTTGTGTATATGTGTGACCAATAACACAAACAAACTAACAAACTGAGGCGATGGTGGTAGAGCAGCTCCTGTGTTCTGCACACTAAAATGTTTTAAAGTTTTAAAATGTTTTTGTAAAGCCAGAACAGTAACTACTTCAGCTTCCTGTCTGACGGGAAGAGATAACAGTGAAAACATTTTAAATATAGCGTACACTAAAACTATATTTATTATTATTATTATTATTATTATTATTATTATTATTGCCTCAATAATTTTTTACCTCAAAAACAAATCCAAACTGTCCCTTTAAACTCATCTCAGGTGTAAACTAACTTTTTCTTCTCTCTGACTTCTTCCATCTGTCAGGATACTTTGAAGAGTTTTTATCTGTGACTGTTGGAAGCTTTGAGCTGCCTAAGTTACTGATTTTTTTATTTTGTAAATAAGTTTTTTATTTTTTTAATCTTTTATAATACAACTGATATTTAATGCACTTTGCTCAACGCTGTCTTCGGTTTTGTTTTATTTCAGTGGAACATAAATGATTGTACTTATTGGTCATTTTTAATGTCTTTTTTCACTTTTACTTTAGGTTAGGTCTTTTTTACACAATTTCACTTTATTGAGATTATAATTGTCAGCATTCTGAGGTGCCAGAAGCCTTTGAGAACCTCAGATTTTAACATGTTGTATGATGAATGATATAAGCTTGACAGATACAGATGTATTGTGTGTTTTCAGATTCACCGTTTTTACTTGCATGACTATATTTAAAAGTTTGTCAATAAAAAGAAATGTCAAACTTTCCCCCTGGTCCCACTGTCTGCAGCTCTTCAAGTCTCTAAAAGCACTGAACTCTTAAAAGTCTTTAAAAATGTTTTTATATCTGGTTGCAGGTCATCAGATCATCTCTAAACTAAAAGGATCCTTTCTGACACTGCAGGAGACTGCTCTGTCCCTTTTATTATAATAATAATAATAAAAAACTTTATTTGTATAGCTCCTAAGTGCTTTCTGTGACATGGAAATTACATGAAAAATACAACAAAATGATCATAAAACAGTAAGCCAAGTCATTTGATGGTAACAGTAAAAAATAAAGATTAGAATAATTTAATCGGTGGACATATTTGCATCATCAGACCTGTAATAAACACTGTTGCTCTGCAGTATGAAGCTCTTCAGTTTCTATTGGACACATGTTGGTTTAAGCAAAAACTTTGACTATTATTGTTTTATACTGCAGGGAAATACTGAAACAAGTGACGCAAATATAAATACTTCTTTGCAATATTCGTCCCTTCTGGTTTTCTGTCATACTTTAATATTAAAAAGTGTTAAATTGAGCTTGTTGAGCCCTCCACTGACTGTGCATGATGTTCTCTGCCTTTATTGTCAGGCAGCAGTTATAAAAGGTCAAGCTGCATGTTCCTTATTTCCACAACAATGCTCACGTTTAACCTTTGCTGCTGGAAAATCCTTCAGTCTGTCCTCCAACAGTCCTGACTGTATGTGTTGTTAATTAGTCATGGCAAAGTTTAAACTCCATTTATGTATTTTTCTTTTTCTTTATTCAAAACTTCTCATGTAAATAAAAGAATTCAGCTGCATAAAATAAAATAAATGCCTCCACCATTTCAATTTCTCCCCATTAACATGCCTTTTTTCTTATCTCTTTACACATTTTAAAGTTATAGATAGATAGATATACTTTATTTATCCCAAGTAAAATATTAAATAAATAAAAAAATAAATAAAAATAAAAGAACAACCTAGGCATACTTCAAGCAATAAAATATAAAAATACAATAAAAAACAAAGTGTCTAAAGAAGGAGTATGTATTAAGGAGTAGAACAGAATTCCAGTGCAGAATAAATATGAATATACAGTATAAAAATAAAAATGTTGGTGCTATGAAACAAACAAGTTATGAACTTATTTTAAAATGTATTTAATAACAAGATAAAAAATCAAATAATGTTGCATGCAAAGGGATTTTTTTTGTACATCTGGGTGCAAAAAAGGTCAAATTGAGGTATCGTTAGACTGGAGACCTAAGTATAGTTCACATTATCACATAATACAGCCAATTATTTGTTCTTTTTCTCTGCCAACAGAAAATATCTCCACATTTGTGTTGTTACATTTATGAAGCAACTGTTTCAACATCAGAAACCACTTCTTGTGTTGAAATGCCGTTTCAGAGATTCATGTTTAGTCTTTTTAAGTAAAATCACAATCACTGTATTAATATGAGATGTGTTCAACTTTACAAAGAAAGTAATAAAAACACAGAGTTGAACTGTATTTTTCAACATAATAAACATCCAGTTGTAATTTCTCCTTTCAATTCAAGAGAGTTGTACGGTTTAGTTTCCCTGAAGTGAAACATATCTGACAATATCAACCAGATTTAATAATGTTTTATACTTTAAGAACCTGATAAAAGCTTTCCGTTCCATGCTGAGCCTTTATAGAAAGCAGAACATGAAATAGAAATAGAAATAGTCACTCAGTTACACATTTACGCAGGTTACTAGTTAGCTTTCGGTGTCTTTTTTAAGCTAGAGCTGTTCCTCTTTAATGATAAGAGAATCTGAGAGAGGAAGAGAAATCACATGATGTGTTTTTACACAGACACTTTAATTTATTGTCATTCGAAATAAGAAAAATGATCTGTAGAAACTAACACATATGTGAGGATATGTAGTCGAATCATAAATAACTTCATTATATTTAAAGCATCTTCATGGAATAGTGAAAGTTTCTTGTATTTGATTATTTGACATCCATGTACTGTACGAGTTCTGATCTGTTGTTATTAAATAAAGTCTCTTTGTTTCAATTGTTTTTTTGTTTTGCTGCAACATCAGCAAACAAAAAAAGTACTTTCAAGGACAAATAACAAGAAAAAATAGATGCATAAAAATAGTATTAAATAGAATAATTTGATAAAAGAAAAATGTAGAAATTTAAGGTCTTAAAACCTCTAACATATTAAATAATATAAGAATACCTACCGCCCTGGATTTGTTTTTAATTATTATTATTATTATTTTTAATTAGATAGATAGATAGATAGATAGATAGATAGATAGATAGATAGATAGATAGATAGATAGATAGATAGATGATACTGAGGTAGCATAAATAAAAGCAACAATAGAAAAAAACAGAAAAAAACATAGTGACTAGACGGTATATAATAATAATAATAATAATAATAATAATAATAATAGTACAGTATATAATATATAATATAATATGTAATAAAAGTAATAAACAATATAAAAATAAAATGAAAAAAAAATATATATATAAAGTAATTATAAGTAAAATAATATGATATATACTATATTATAATGATAGTAATAATAATAATAATAATAATAATAATAATAAAATAAATAAGGCCGTTATTGTTATTATGAGCAGAGGATTAAAAGAACTCTGCTGCAGGAAATTGTAAAAAAATACTTCAAAGCTGGTTTCTGTCTGTTGCTGCAACACTGAACACACCGGCAGAGTTTTACCTAAAAAAATAATAAAAAAAGAAAGTAATTTGAAGGACAAAAAAAAGAAAAAGAATGAATTTAATAGCCTAAAAACAAAGTTTTTAAAATCCTCGAGCACATCTACTGCCCTGGATTACTTTTTGAATATTGTAATTATTATTATTATTGTTATTATTATTATGGGTGTTTTCGTTCTGGTTGGGCTGCTTGCAAACCAGGTGGGCGAGGCCCAGGTGACGTCATCAACGTACGGGCAGGTAGTCTCGGGGAGTGTCCTTGGAGTCTGAACCGACATTTAAGAAGTATTTGGAGGGAGAGAGCAGAAGAAGAGAGACTCTGAGCCAGAAACAGCTCAACATGGATTTAACGCGCTCATTGTCGCTGCTGGTCGTTATTTTGTGCTTTTGTGCCTCAAACGCCGCAGGTAAGACCGGAAGTTCTTCTCTGTTTATTGTCTCGAGGTGCTTTGTTACATACGAAGTATTATTATCAGTCTGAGAGAGGCTTTATTAATGCAAGGATACTATTTTAATATCGAAGTATATTAAACTAAATGCTTTTCGAAACAGTTTTGTTTTGAAGAATTTGGTATTTTTGGATATTGCGTGGTGGTCAGCTCCCAAACACAGAGGGCTGCTGGGAAATGTATGCGGAAAAAAAAGTCATATACAGCAAGATGAGTTAATATGAGTTAACGTTTTAAGTTTAGGCGGAGAAAAGCTTATTTCCCTTTAGAATAAGATTATTAGACGCTGTTGTAGAAGTCATTATAGTTTACTTTTACTTGAAATCTTTTTTAAATGATGTCAATCTTTTAATCCCGACTGCTGTATAAACAAAACGTTTGTGGAAGACAGTTTCACATCATTTTGGACCTTTTATAATTACTATATATGTAACAAAAAGTTGGAAAAACGAGCAGATTGTTTCTAAAGTTTATTTCCTTTTAGAATGAGGCTGTATATGTCAGCAGGTTCAAGCTTGAATGTATAAAAGCCTTATAATGTTCAGGAAAATTGCTTGAAAATACATTTTTTTCAGTATAGATTCATCTGTTAGTAATTATTTTTTAATATTAGTATAATCGTGGCAAAGATGCTTAAATGATGTACTGAATGTGTGAAGGCTTTTTATTCTGAAAATCCTAAAATAAAGGTTGTATTTTGGGTTTTCTAACTCAATATTCCAGAGTTAATTGTTATAAAAAGCTGAGAAAAGAAGGTAATGCTCAATTTTAAGAAGCATTTTTAGTTTGATTAATGACTTAAATAATTCATTAGTTATAATGAATTTTACTTTGGGTCAGGTGTTCATCAGGATTGAGGACACACTGTAAAAAATGTTTGTAGAAATTACAGTAAAACACTGTCAAATTGCATTAGAAACAGGTCGTAAAATTAAACATTGTACACATTTAATTACTGTAAATCAAAGAATAGCATAAAACTTTAAATTCTTCTGTCATAAACTGTAAAAACACACAGTTTTGCTGTAAAAATATAAAATTTTCATGTAAAATTAATGGAGAAATACCATGATGAAACAATTATCCAAAAAGTAATGGGATTATTCTGTATAAATTACAGTTTTTTTGCTGATATTTACATTTTCATACGCTCACTGTATTTTTTACGAAGTTCTGGCAACCACAGCTGCCGGAATTTTACCGTAAATTAAACAGATTTTTTTTTTACAGTGCAGCTGAGATAAACTTTTACTCACTTTTACCCAGCCGGACTCAGGGAATGATGAAAACTTTTGTTTTTTATGAACTGACTTGAATGATTATTTGGTGATAATGTATTAAATCTGTCATTGTTTTAGGTCGGGGGTTCAAAAGCATTCAGCTGCATAAAATAAAATAAATTCCCCCACCATTTCAATTTCTCCCCATTAACATGCTTTTTTTCTTATCTCTTTATACATTTTAAAGTTATGAAATTATTTTAAAATGTATTTAATAACAAAATAAAAAATCAAATGTTGCATGCAAAGGGATTTTTTTTTTGTACATCTGGGTGCAAAAAAGATTAAATTCAGGTTTCGTTAGACTGGAGAGCGAAGTATAGTTCACATTATCACATAATACAGCCAATTATTTGTTCTTTTTCTACAGAAAATATCTCCACATTTGTGTTGTTACATTTCTGAAGCAACTGTTTCAACATCAGAAACCACTTCTTGTGTTGAAATGCCGTTTCAGAGATTCATGTTTAGTCTTTTTAAGTAAAATCACAATCACTGTATTAATATGAGATGTGTTCAACTTTACAAAGAAAGTAATAAAAACACAGAGTTGAACTGTATTTTTCAACATAATAAACATCCAGTTGTAATTTCTCCTTTCAATTCCAGAGAGTTGTACGGTTTAGTTTCCCTGAAGTGAAACAAATCTGACAATATTGACCAAATTTAATAATGTTTTGTACTTTAAGAACCTGATAAAAGCTTTCCGTTCCATACTGTGCCTTTATAGAAAGCAGAACATGAAATAGAAATAGAAAAACCCACTCAGTTACATATATTTATGTAACTTTTTAAGTAAAATCACAATCACTGCAAAGCCAGACTCAGGGAATGTTGAAAACTTTAGTTTTTTATGAACTGACTTGAATGATTATTTGGTGATAATGTATTAAATTTTGTCATTGTTTAGGTCGGGGTCAGGGTCGGGGGTTCATTGGGATTAAGGACCCTGAGAACTCGGATCAGGTGATCGTAGACCGGGCGACCTCTGAAGCCCTGAAGAGTAACCTGACCACGGTCTTCCTCCCCATCGTCTACATCATCGTGTTCGTGGTGGGGCTCCCCGCCAACGGCATGGCCATCTGGGTCTTCCTGTTCCGCACCAAGAAGAAGCACCCGTCCTCCATCTACATGGCCAACCTGGCGCTCTCCGACCTGCTCTTCGTCGTCTGGACGCCGTTAAAGATCTCCTACCACTTCAACGGGAACGACTGGACGTACGGCGAGCCGCTGTGCAAAGTCCTGGTGAGCTTCTTCTACGGGAACATGTACTGCTCCGTGCTCTTCATCGCCTGCCTCAGCGTGCAGCGCTACTGGGTGGTGGCGCACCCGCTGTCCCACCAGAGGAAGAACAACAAGGTGGCGATCGGCGTCTGCGTGGCCATCTGGGCGTTCATCTGGCTCACCAGCACGCCGCTTTACCTCTACGACCACACGGTGCACCTCAAAGAGCCCAACATCACCACCTGCCACGACGTCAACTACATCCAGGACGTCCTCGACCCGTTCCCGTCCGTGCAGCTGCCGTACTTCTACTTCCTGTTCATGGGTTTGGTGGTGTTCCTGGTCCCGTGCGTGGTCATCGTGGTGGCGTACGTGCTGCTGCTGCGCGCGCTCGGAAACAGCATGGACGACAGCTCGGCGTCTAAGAGCCGGCAGAAGGCGGTGGTGCTGATCGTGCTGGTGCTGGTCACCTTCCTGGTGTGCTTCATCCCCAGTAACATCATGCTGGTGGTGCACTACTCGCTGCTGAAGGACGGCGTGGTGAACAACGGCTACGGCTTCTACGTGTCCACGCTGTGCCTGGCGAGCCTCAACAGCTGCCTGGACCCGTTCATCTACTACTTTGTGTCGGAGGACTTCAGGGACCACGTGAAGAACACGCTGCTGTGCCGCAGCAGCCGGACGGTGGAGAGGATGAGGGTCTCCTTCAGCTCCATGAAGTACTCCCGGAAGAGCAAGTCGTACATGTCGGAGAGCGGGAACACGCAGAGCAGCAGCTGTTAGAGATCGCTGGATAAAGGAGATAAAGACTCCACAGTGTCTGTTCTTGCAATGTGCTGCTACAGATCCTCTGGCACACAACCAGCTGACCTCACCGCATCAGAAAACCAAAGAGAAACTTTGAATGTGAAGACGACTGTGCTGGGAGAACATTTTAATATGTTGTGACTTCTTAACAAACTGTTTTTTTTATTGTTTGAACATGAATATACAGTACAGGCCAAAAGTTTGGACACACACCTTCTCATTCAATGCGTTTCCTTTATTTTCATGACTATTTACATTGTAGATTCATCAAAACTATGAATGAACACATGTGGAATTATGTACTTAACAAAAAAAGTGTGAAATAACTGAAAACATGTCTTGTATTTTAGATTCCTCAAAGTAACCACCCTTTGCTTACTAGAATATAAGACATGTTTTCAGTTATTTCACACTTTTTTGTTAAGTACATAATTCCACATGTGTTCATTAATAGTTTTGATGCCTTCAGTGAGAATCCACAATGTAAATAGTCATGAAAATAAAGAAAAACGCATTGAATGAGAAGGTGTGTCCAAACTTTTGGCCTGTACTGTATATTTTCATTTTTATCTATAAATGGACAGAAGGCCTGTTAAAGACTGATAATGAGTCCTATTGGCAGCTCAGAAATGCATTTTGACTGAGTAGTTCAACATTTAAAGGGACAGTTCACCCCCGGATTATACTTTTTCTCACCTGTAATGCTTTTTATTAGACATACTGCATCAACGTGTGATTTTTTTTGAGAGCGATTCTGATTTTCGCAGGGGAAAAATGTTCTGATATAGCAGCTGATATAGTGATTTTTTTAAAAGCTTTTTTGCACCGATAGGACGATGCAAATGTACTCACTAGGCTGCTTTCTTACACAAATATCTTTTATTTTATATTATTATATTATATTTTATCTATCTATCTATCTATCTATCTATCTATATATATATATATATATATATATATATATATATATGTTGTGTGAAAAAGATTTCATATCAGCTCTTATTGGATAATATTTTCCCCTGGTATCAATAAATATCGATATGTCTTTGCAAGGACAATATTGGCCGGTTATATTGGTCAACAGATATATCGGTCAGGCTCTACTATTTGTATTTGTATTTATTTTAAAATACTCAACAGCAATGTCTCGTGACAGAAATCATGAGCCTGTTATTTAAGATAATCCACTGTAGTGTTAGCATTTTCTTTCTAGTGTCGTCTCCATGATTTCTTGGGGGGAAAAAAGAAGAAATTGCTGTTGAGAACAACAATCATATATATTCAAATCAAGCAGCTGACATCTCCAACACAGTTCAGACTGATAAAAAGCACTACGGGTAGGAAGAAAAATATCTATTTTTCATTTTAGGGTGAACCGTCATTTTATGCAAATTAACTTCTGTAATAAAAGAAACTAAGCTGAAGCCTTCAAAGAGTTTTTATCATGTGTATCTTAACACAATCAGTGCCAGAGAAGCTGTTTTAATATTTCTATTCTGTTGTTTTTTTTAAATCTTGCCTAATATGTTTTTATTCTGTCATTTTAAACCCACGTGTGCTGAAGTGTTTGAGTTTGAGAGGAAGGAGCTGGCGTTGTTACATAGTTTCTTAAATAAATGACAAAACCACAACGTGAAGTTTCTGTGAAACTCCTTTTTAATATTGCGTAACGGATCAGGAACACTGTGTGCAGTGAGTCATCGGTTTGTTTTGTCTCCAGACGGATGTCGACTCATTGTTGTGTGGAAATGTTTGGAATTCATGGAATGTGTTGAGTCGCTTTTTAGTTTCACAAGTGTGCAGACCAGTTTTTTTTTTTTAAAACAAGTATTTTAATGTTTACGTAGTTGTTAATTATACTGTTTTCTGAAGGAAGAGACAGAGAAAACAGGGTCAGAGTGGAGGGAAAGAATGTGAGAGAGCGAGATGAGACTTGTTGTGAGGAAGACCTGAACACGAGTTTCACTGTCTGAATCACAGGAAACATTCACGACACAACTATTTTTATTAATTTATACACCGTCTTAATGGTTTATTTGGGTCTTAAATGAAGCCTTTGTCTTGATTTTTATCCAATTTGAAGCTCAAAGTCTGTGTTTTAGCCTTATATTATTTTATCTTCTCACTACAACAAGTATTAAAAGACAATAACCTATTGTGAGTGAGTGCCCGGCTCTTTTATCTCCAGATAAGGAGTGATTGTAGTGTTTGGAGCAAAAGCCCCACCCGAAGAGTCGGCACCCTCCCCCGGGTTGGTAAACACACACGCACACACACACACACACACACACACATTCTTGTACTTCTATCTTTGTGAGGGCCCTCATTGTAATAGTAAATTCCCTTGCAAGCTTAAAAGTTTTAATTTTGTTGTGAATTTTTGTTTTCAAATTCAGTTAGTTTTAATGAGTTTTTAGAGTGAGTTTACTAGTTTTAGTTTAGTATTTATTTTTTTGAAATGATTAGTTTTAGTTTAGTTTTTATTAGTTTTAGTTTTTTTGTAATGGGGTATTTGTTGGGTGGGAGATTAAAAGAGGTCACAGGTTCCTTTGTCTTATGGATCTTCAAAAAGTTGACAAAGATGACATTTTCACTATAATTTTAGTGAGTTTTAGTTAGTTGTGTAACCACACAATACAGTTTCAGTTAATTTTAAACTCTCATTTTTGAGAGGACCGGCCAAAATGTCCTCACTTTGCAAAAATGTCCCCACTCTGTTGGTTAAAAACGTCTTCCGGTCCTCACTATGTAGGAAGTACAAGACCACACACACACACACACACACACTGAATGGCTTTATTTCCCTGTGTAGAGAGGCTGAGGCCGAGCTCCGGGCCGTTTAAAGAGGTAAATGATTGTTGTGTGAGTGTCGTCTTACACCTTTTGTCAGCAGAGAGGAATACCTGCTTTTCACATATCAGGGACGGGCGGAGCCACTCCCTGGCCCAGTTACATTTACACAGTTTCACCGTGTGACCAGAGCAAATGAGTGTGTTTGTTTCTGAGCAAGTTTTTTTTTTTTTTTTTAGCCTGTGGCTCTAAATATCACCATGAGAAGAAATCTATAGATTTAAAATAGACAGTATGTCTGACACCAAGGTTATTTTAGTTAACGAAAACTAACAAAATAACGAAAACTAGAATTGAAAAAACATTTTCGTTAACTGAAATAAAAATAATAAAAAAATATTGTTTTTAAAAAAACGATAACCAACTGAAACTGTATTGTGTGGTTACAAAACTAACTAAAACATTTGAACATTTGAACATTCTATTTGAACATGCAACACATGGTGAATATGTTTACTGAGACTGGGATGTTTACACTAGAACCAAAATACTAAACACCCAGAACTGTAAGAGTTAATAACCTTATTGAGGCTGAGATGATAAACCAAAGGAAATGAAGGCACATACCCATTACAAAACTAAAACTAATAAAAACTAAACTAAAACTAAGCATTTTCAAAAAATAAAAACTAAACTAAAACTAGCAAACTCAGTCTAAAAACTAACTAAAACTAACTGAATTTGAAAACAAAAATTCACAACGAAATTAAAACTAAAACTAATGAAAAATCCAAAACTATTATAACCTTGTCTGACACAGAAAGGAAAAGGCGATTTAAGATGAATGATTTTGAATAAAAAAGGCAGAATACTAGAACAAAGTGTTCACATTCAAAGACTTCCTGTTGTATTGTTTGTACTCACAGACAACATTTCTCTCTTCGTAGCTGTAAATGTTGAACCTTGCACAGCTGACAGCAACAGAAGCTGCTTTGGTATGGCAGGAATGAGAAGTCTTCCATTATTATGGCTGATGATCCTTTAACATGCACAGGCACATTTAGTTTCAGTGTTATATTGTTTGTTTTAATCCTTACAAAAGCTGAATTACACAAATGAGATCTTTATGCAAAGCTAAACATACCTGCTGCTGGCAACATGCTCGGAAGTTTGAGAAATGTTTAATCTTAACAAATATGGTTTCTTTTTTTTTTTTACTTTATTGCAGGTTATGAAATTACAAATATTAACAGCTTCATCACATATTCAATTCATTCTGCCACATTTATGCATTTTTTACAAGAGGCTATGCCAAAAGAATAAATAAATAAGTAAATAAGATATTCATTTTTAATTGTTTGCTTATTCAATGAATTGTTTCATTAAGTAAAAGAAAGAGAAGAAGAAGAAGGGAAAAATATATATATATGGTTTCAAGGTTAGGAATATACTTGACTTTTTTATTTTATAACATAATCTGGAGTGCCATCTACACAATCACTTAAATGTGATGATAAAGGCTTTGAGAGTCTGATTTTTTATTTAGATACCTTGAAAGTGCTTGAGAAGTGCTTGAATTTTACTCTTTAAATGTTCTACAGATTGTATTTTCTCATCTAACTCAAAGCAAGGAAGCAAATTGGGTATATTTAGCAAAACTATTCAACTAAATATTGCTTAAAAACATGTTTATGATTTTATAATTCTGTGACTTTTAAGGTTTTTGTTACTTTAAGAAAAAAGGGGACAAAGTATTACTTCTGTAGTTACACATCTGTGTTGTGGTTTGGGTTGCATATTACAACATGTCCTATGGTTTACACTTCTCGTAAGTTGAAACACTCTTGCAACCACAAAGTTGACATATATAGATATCGCTTCACCAGACAGACTTAAGAAATGAGGACAGGAAATAGCTTAACTTGAACTTCAAGTTATTTCAACTTAAGCAACATTATGCAATTATTTCCCCTTTAAATAGCCGCTTCAGAATGATTTTGATGCTACACTCACCTGTCAAAGAACAGTTGCTCTTCAATTCCCACTTTGCACTTTTTTGCACTATGAACTTTATGTATACGAACTTCTCGTGACTCAAACACGCCACCAGCTATGTCAAAGATTTTGATGAAACTACAAAAAAAGAAAAGTTGGGTGAACTAAAAAATTTCAAGGCAACAAACTTCGATAAAATTTTAAGTTGGACAATTAAACTAAATATTTTAAGTTTTGTTTTTGAGTTTGCTCAACTCTGAATTCAGATTTTTGTCAACTGAACTGTAAGTTGTACTAACTTATAATTTTACATTGTAATAACTTTTAATCCTTACTTCTGCTAACTTCTGCAATGTGCTGAATTGGCACGATTGTAACGCCGCTATGAAATGTCAGCTAATGTTGTGACCACAATTTTGAGTTAGCATTGATACGCTAATGGCTACTCTTGTAGCTGTAACAAGCAGCGCCGCTAGCATCAGTTAGCCGCTAGCATCAGTTAGCCGCTAGCTTCCGCTAATGACCGAATTTCACCGCTTTCCCGCATTTCACATCAAAGAAATAAGAGTTATCAGAACTATTGTCCCTTGTTGTGAACCCCAACTTAAAGATATAAGTAACAACAACTCACCAACTTGTTTTTGAGCAGACAACTGGCTTCCTTTGTTGTGCTAACTTACATTATTGCCCTAAATGTCAATAATTTATATTTCCAAGTTTTACCAACTTAAATCACTGTTTTAGGCCAAAAAATACAAGTTGGCTTTTTTGCAGTGTAGCTCATATTTAATGGAGAAAATGTTTTCTGTTTTTCCCTCTGACGCCCTCCGGCTGCTCTGCCTCGACTCTTGTTCATTTACAGTTTCCTGACAGAAAGATAACTTTACTTTAACGTTATTATTTGTAGCTGTGGTCTGCGAGTTAGCTCAAATTAAGAGGAGAGTAACCGAGCAAGCGGCAGCTGGAACAGAAAAAAATGCTGCCAAGAGCTTAGTGAAATAAAAAAGCCAGACACAAGCTGGTTAGTTAATATTGGTAGTGGTTATATGGTCATACTAGCTGGCTTACTATGTCTTGTGTTGCTGCACTTACTTGATGTTTAGCAAAGTTGACTAGTTTATGATCATAAGTAATGTAATCATAACAAATGGACATTGTTTATAATTACGACAGCGGTGTAGAAAATAGTAGTACTCTGAAACAAATTGCAAAAAATACCAATTCTACTTTAAATTTCTCTAATTTCAGATTTAAAAAAACATAGTGGCTACAATGTAAAAAGTGGCTTATCTGTGGCTAAAGTAAAGCTAACAGCTCACTGTTGTTATTTGTTGTCTGCAAGTTAGCTTGAAAAAGGAGAGAGTGACCGAGCAAGAGGCCGCCAGAAAAGAAAAAAATCTCGGAGTGACATCTAGTCGTTGGCGAGAACTTGGTGAAATAAAAAGCTGCTAACAGACACAAGCTGGTTTTCCTGCTGACTAGTTTGTAATATTAGCTAGCTTGCTATGTTTTGTGTTGCTGCACTTGCTTGATGTTTGACTGTTAGCAAAGCTGTTGACTTATTTTTGATCATAAATAATGTAATCATAAGAAATGGACGTTTACAGTTGTTCATATTTACGACAGCAGTGTATTAGCTGAATTAGTAATTAGTTGTATTTAGAAACAAATTGCAAAAAATACCAATTCTACTTTAACTTTCTCTAATTTCAGATTTAAAAAAACATAGTGGCTAAAATGTAAAAAGTGGCTAATCTGTGGCTAAAGTAAAGCTAACAGCTCACTGTTGTTATTTGTAGCTGTTGTCTGCAAGCTAGCTTGAAAAAGGAGAGAGTGACCGAGCAAGAGGCCGCCAGAAAAGAAAAAAACCTCGGAGTGACATCTAGTCGTTGGCGAGAACTTAGTGAAATAAAAAGCTGCTAACTGACACAAGCTGGTTTTCTTGCTGACTAGTTAGTAATATTAGCTAGCTTACTATGTTTTGTGTTGCTGCACTTGCTTGATGTTTGACTGTTAGCAAAGCTGTTGACTTATTTTTGATCATAAATAATGTAATCATAAGAAATGGACGTGTACAGTTGTTCATATTTACAACATTTCACCTTATTTGTTTCATAGCACCAACATTTTTATACTGCATATTCATATTTATTCTGCACAGACAGGGTCTGTTTTAGGCGTCTGCACAACCTGTCTATAATAAGCACAACCTGCTGCAACTGGCAATTTTCCTAGAAACCAGAAACACGCCAAACCAGTTCTTGTTGCCACACAATGTTGTTACAAAGCTGAAACAGTCACACACTGTGGAGATGACTACACCACAGTACTTATCATTACTATCATTAGATATGATACTGCACTAAAGGAAATGTGTGTTGTGGTCTGTTCAAGAAAAAATATGTCAAAATATGTCAAAGCTGCTGTTTTTGCTTGATGTTTTTGCAGCGTTGCTGCTCTGATCCTGCAGCTTGCGGCTCTGGTTCTTGTTTGGAGAAAAGGGGACCTCTGCTGGTTTGTTTGTTGAAATGCAAGTAAGATCAGATAACACAAGTAAAAAAAAAAACACACTGTGCTGCAAAGTTGACGTACTTAATAAGAAATGTTTTATTTACAGATCTGTTTGAGCCACATTCATTTACATTTTGATTCATTCTAAAATGTGAAATCAACGGGAAAACAAATGTGATTCTCCCAATAATATCTCTTCATTTAAGAAAAACTACTTCTGTATAAAATATATTTCTGTATTTCCACAGTTGTATCACACAGTTGTTGTCCTTTTTAATGAAGAACTCTTCCAGTAAGAGCATCTTGTCTCAGTGAGATTAGTATTGCGCCCACGCATCATCAGCTAAAAGACCGCCATTCATGCGTGTGTGTGAAAGGGTTGGTGCTGAGGAGGAGAGGGGACAATGTACGTGCTAACGTGTGTGTAATCACTCTGACAGATCGCACCATCGACCGTCAGCAAATACTCAGAAAGAACTCAAAATCCTCTTACTCGTGTCGGCACACTGACCTGAGAATGCCTTCACTTTAATGCTAAATCTTTAGGATTAAGAGATAAATGTGCAGGATAATCTAAACCAGTAGTTCTCAACCTTTTTGAGTCGCGACCCCCAATTTAACATCCATGTTGTCCACGACCCCCGCTCACTGAACACAATCTCACACGCACAGTTCAGATCACCCAAAAAAGACACAAAATGACCAAAAAATACACAAAATGACCAAAAAAGACACAAAATGACAAAAAAGAGAGACAAAATGACAAAAAGACACAAAATTACCCCAAAAAGAAACAAAATTACCAAAAAATACATAAAATGACCAAAAAAAAAGACACAAAATGACCAAAAAAGACACAAAATTACCAAAAAAGACACAAAATGACCAAAAAAAAGACACAAAATGACCAAAGAAGACACAAAATGACCAAATAAAGACACAAAATGACCAAAGAGACACAACATGACCCCAAAAAGAAACAAAATGACCAAAAAAGACACAAATTGACCACAAAATTATCAAAAAAAGACACAAAATGACCAAAAAAGACACAAAATGACAAAAATAACAACACAAAATGATAAAAAAAAGACATTAAATGACCAAAAAGACTAAAACACATGAACACTTTAACACAGTGGAGACAGAGCTGACTTCCAAAATGATTTGGCGACCCCCGGAAATCATCTCGCGACCCCAATTGGGGTCCCGACCCCAAGGTTGAGAACAGCTGATCTAAACTACAGTACAGGCCAAAATTTTGGACACACCTTCTCATTCAATGCGTTTTTCTTTATTTTCATGACTATTTACATTGTAGATTCTCACTGAAGGCATCAAAACTATGAATGAACACATATGGAATTATGTACTTGACAAAAAAAATGTGAAATAACTGAAAACATGTCTTGTATTTTAGATTCCTCAAAGTAACCACCCTTTGCTTACTAGAATATAAGACATGTTTTCAGTTATTTCACACTTTTTTGTTAAGTACATAATTCCACATGTGTTCATTAATAGTTTTGATGAATCTACAATGTAAATAGTCATGAAAATAAAGGAAACGCATTGAATGAGAAGGTGTGTGTCCAAACTTTTGGCCTGTACTGTATGATTGCACACAAATAGACATAAAAGAGGATTCTTGTCAACAACTTACCAGATAGTCAAATGTTAGACTCTCGATCAGCTCTTAAACTGTGAATAATATCCACGTTCTGGGAGAAAAATCAGAATCAGGTCAATATAATGACGGAAAAAAGAGAGAAAACGGAGTAGAAAAGAAGCAGTTTGAGTAAAAGAGTCAATGAGAGATTAACCCATTGAAGCCTGGAAAGCGTTTACGTCGTTTTGTAGTATTTGTATAAGCTCTCAAATACTTTTTGAATTTCATTTCTATCTGCTACAGAGGCTGAAAAATCTATTATTTAGTAGAAGAGTTGACACTTTTTTTTCCAGAATTTTTCCAGAATTTCCAGAAAATTAGAGGCTTATTTTAAAATCGCCCAGCGGTTTTTCAGGCCTCAATGGGTTAACTCTTTAGTCCTTTCTTTCTTTCGTCTCGTCTGGCTCCCATGCGGCGGCGGCGTGGCGGCTTGGGGCGGTTGGCGTGGTGTTGGTGCCCCCCAGCCAGTCCCAGTGGGAGAAGAATGGGGCGAAGTTGGTGTTGGGCTTCTGGTGGTGGGCGTCGTGTTTGGGCGCCCCGCCCCAAAGGCCGAAGGGCACCAGGTTGTGCGTGGCCCACGGGAAGTCGTAGCCACAGTGGTCCTCGGTGGACACGTAGATGTTAAAGACCATGAAGGCCCACGTGGTGAGGCAGTGGCACTGCAGCAGGATGGGGTCTATGGTGGACCAGAAGCCCACGCTGACCAGCTCCCAGCCCGACAGGTGCTGGGTGACCAGGCTGAAGGGCTGGTTGTACTGGTGGTGCACGGCGTGGAAGGTGCGGTACAGCAGCGGGACCCGGTGGTGCAGCAGGTGCCACAGGTAATACTGGAAGTCAAAGACCACGATGCAGCCCAGCACGCCCAGGAAGAAGCTCCAGAGAGTGGGCGCCTCGCAGGGCAGCTGGATGGGCGGCCGCCACAGCCACTGGGCCACCGCCGCCGGGAAGATGTAGACCAGGTGGTTGTAGACCGTGACGCCCAGCGTGGTCCAGATGTTGGGCCAGGTGATGGTCCGGTCAGGGTGCAGCCGGTAGCGGTTGATGCAGGGCCAGGTGGGCGCCAGCAGGTCCAGCAGCGTGTAGCCAGCCACCATGGCGAAGTAGGTGGAGATGGAGAGGACCACGGGGAACAGGGGGCTGCTCAGGACCTCGTGGTGGTTCTGGTGCAGGTAGTCCCAGGCCGGCTGCAGGACCAAGCCCTGGACCCGGCTCCCGCTCACGTTGCAGGATAAAGTTCTGAGTGATGTCCCGGTGCTCATCACTGACTTCCAGAAGAAGAAGAAGGCCGATCTGAGAGGGTTTAACCAGCACCAGGGGTGATAAAGGGGGTCAGAGATCCAATCAGAGTCCTCGTATAGGTTGAGCAGCAGCAAATTGTCTGGTGATGTTGTGCCAAATTGGACTGCTGGACTGTCTTAGCCTCTTATGTATGTTGAAGCCCCACCTCCACCTCCCCCACCCCCTCACCCCCTGCTTCTTTAAAAAAGGCCCTTTTTCATGGGCACAAGGACCGCAGCCAGGACTCAGGAGCGGGGCCACAGCAGCTCGCATTTTTGACCCAAATCATGGAGAGAGAGCTTCCGCTTACTTGTAATTTTGACTTTGTGAGCAAAAAGAAAACACAAAGAGCTGTGTTGTTTTTTTAAGCTGTTAACATTGACAGGAGGAAAATATTGAAGATGCAACAATAAGTTATATATCCTTATATCAATGCTTATTTACATCATCCTGTTAATGTTTGTGTCTCACTATCAAGTCATCAAGCATTCACAAATAAACACACACACACACACAACATGAGCCCCAGAAGAATCATTAATCATAGACGAGCTGTCAAATGAGAGTTGAGTTGAAAAGTGTTTTCTTCCTGATGCTGACTGCTCTGAGCTCACTGCTCAGTTTGACTTTGGTTACAGAAACAAGACTTCATTGAAGGAAAGTGAAGTGACCACAGCTCTTGTTTCTATGGAGGGACACAAGGACTCTGTAGAGGTTTTAGTTAATATCCTGTCAACTTTTCTCTGCTATTAACAATAGTGTGTCGACTGAGAGAAGAGAGTCAAATGTTTGGTTATCTCAACACTAAACATATTAAATAGATGAATAGATGACTTTGAATGAATACATCTGGCATCTGGGCAGCGGGGGGTAATTAGTAAACTGCCCCAAGAGAAGGAGTTCAAAGACCAAAGACCTCTGGGTTTGAGGGCCGAATGAAACACGAGGCCGTTTGGTGCGTCATCAGCAGTGATGCGGGTGTTGGAGTGGATCTTGGTGAAGATGAGTTCAGTCGGAAGGTGAAGCTGTGGATTTAGCATGTTTGCCTAAATCAGATTTTTTTTGCTGATATATGACTGTGACCTGGGACTCTTTCATATGTGGTTCTAAAGTGGATACAGGTCTGACCTCAGGCTGGACAGTCACTTTTATGTCACTCTAGAGCAGGGGTCGGCAACCTTTACCATGAAAAGAGCCATTGTTGATTAAAAAAAGGGGAAAAAATGTCGGAATGGAGCCGCAAAACTTATTTTATTTTTTTAAGATTTTTTTGGGGCATTTTGTAGCTTTTATTGATAGGAGAGATATTGAGATTGAAAGGGGGAGACAGAGGGGAAGACATGCGGGAAAGGGGTCCGAGCCGGATTCGAACCCGGGCCGCCCGCGTACGAGGACTGGGCCTCTGTGATACGCGCTCTACCAGGTGTGCCACCGGGAACGCCCCCGCAAAACTTATTTTGAGCCTTACAACGACCACAAAACAGCCTACCAACCAGGGCCGCCCCTGCCTACACGCAGAACACGCACAGTGCGTAGGGCCCCGCGATCCGATAGGGGCCCCGTTTTGCACAAAGGATGCGCATATGCACAGCCGTGCGGCGCTACTAGATTAGCTGTCAGCACTAGGCAGGAGAAGAGAGAAGAGTTAACGCCGTTAATGTCCGTTAACGCTGTTAATGGTGTTAACGGCCCAGCACTAGTAAAAATCTAAAACTTTGTGGCATAAGCAGCACTGAAGCTCCATGTACAGCTGCTGCTGCTACTCCAGAGGTAGGAGGAGAGATGCTAGCCTCAATTAGCTAGAGTTAGATGTGACTGTGGTCTGGAGATGAAAGTCATTTTCCATTTATTAAATGTCTTGTTAACACCTTTGTCTGTATATGCATGCACCTCTGTTGAAAGGCAGTGGTAAATTTATCAGTTGTTGGTCGTATTTCGGCTAAAGTTTATAATCTCTTTTATCACCACACAGGGATTTGGCTAATGTTACTTTAATGGATGTAAAATGTCGCCATCTGTTGACTATTGTTGACTATGACAGGCAGCTTTGGAGGAGATATTAGAGATAAATATTGATAGGAATGAATGTATTTGAAACTTTTGTTGACAGAAGGAACTAAGTTTGAATGTAGCTACATTTTGAAATATCAGTCTGTTTGGTACTGAATTAGTATGTTTTATTAGGATTGTAGCGTGTGAATGGCATGACATGAGCATGTCATAAGCATGACATGACAAGTATCATGAGCATTAATGTTACTTCAAAGTGTCATTAATGTTCATGACACATTCCATGTCATGTTTATGACACACTCATGTCACTCTTATGTAGACACCTTAGAGTAAAGTGTTACCATATCTTGCTTAAGTCAAGGCATGTTCAAAAAATTGCCTAAGTCACATTTTATTTTGATTTAGGCGTAATAAATCTGCTTAAGTCACACACTTGACATAGGTCATTTTAGAGGCAAATATTGTACATTTTACTCCACTACTACTTCTTACATAAATGCATCAATACAAATAATCTCATATTTTTGGAATATATTTTTGAAATATTACTTTTAGTACATTTTGTTGCTCATACTTTTGTACTTTTATTTAAGTAAGGTATCTGAATCATTTTTGCAAGTACATTTACTCAAGCACTGTACTTCAGTTCAATTTTAAGTTGCTTTACATGAGTATTTCCATTTTTTTGTAACTTTATACTTTTTCTCCACTCCATTTATCTATCAGCTTCAGTTACTACTGAGGCCGAGATTTAACCTGCGGATTTAACATGAAACACATGATCAATTAAAACTTAAATTAAACCTCATAACAATATTTATTAGTAAAAACACTTCTTACATATATGCATGCGCCAATACAATATACAAAAATAAATATTATACAATATATTTAGAATATAAAGTCCATCAGTTTCTAACTTGTAGTTAGCTGTATTTTCCAGTTTCACAATTTTCACAGTTTGTAAGTGGAAAAAGTGCATTTTATGGGCACATTTAAAAAGTCTTTAATCTTTTAATCTTAATCTTTAAAATATAAACCTCAAGTATAATCAAGTACAGACAGTGAACATGTGTGATACCTCTCATCAGCCAGTAGAGGGCAGTAAAAATCTTCACCACGGACACAGATGAACCCCAAAGAAGTGAAATCCAGCTGGATTTCATAGTTGATAGTTTTAAATCAAGTAGTCACAAATCTATTTAATCTTTGTCTTTAATGTGTTGACATTTAAAGGCCAACACTGATGTTATAGTTTACAGCAAAAAACAAGTAGCCCATTCATTAACCCATAAGAACCCAGACCCAGTTATCCATAAAGGAAAGTTATGATATCACAGATCAAGCCACACAGAACATATTTATGATGTTTGGTTTTTTTTTTTTTTTTAGTAATTTTGTCTTTTTTTGTGTATTTTTTAAGTAATTTAGTTTTTTTCTGTTATTTTGTGTCTTTTTAAGTAGTTTTGTGTCTTTTTTTAAGTAATTTAGTTTTTTTCCTGTCATTTTGTGTCTTTTTTGGATCATTTTTGTATTTTTTAAGTAATTTTGTGTCTTTTTAAAGTAATTTAGTTTTTTTTTTGTCATTTTATATCTTTTTTGGTCATTTTGTGTCTTTTTTTGGTCATTTTGTGTTTTATTTATTAGTAATTTTGTGTCTTTTTTTGGTCATTTTGTGTCTTTTTTGATAATTTTGTGGTCAATTTGTGTCTGTTTTGATCATTTTGTTTCCTTTTTTTGGTCATTTTATGTCTTTTTTTAGTCATCTTGTGTCTTTATTTGGTTATTATGTTTCTTTTTTGGTCAATTTTTTCTCATTTTGTGGTCAATTTGAGTCCCTTTTTGCTTAATTTTATGTAATTTTTTGGGCATTTTGGTCAGAGAGATGTTTATTATTATTTGTCGTATCAACTGAGTTTGTCTGATCTGAACTGTGAGATTGTGTTCAGTGAGGATAACATGCATGTTAGATTGGGGGTCGCGACTGAAAAAGGTTGAACTCCTGACGTGGAGTTCGGCTGTTTGCAGGTTGTCAGATCTGATCAGCAGAAGTGTCTCCAGCTCCACAGTGATGGGCCATGAGAGCGGAGCATGGTGAAGCGTTGGTTGTGTTTTGCCACTCGGCAGTGAGGCGTTGTAGAATAAAGCAGAGGAGGAACTCTCCACATCAGAACGTGTCTGAGGAGACGATGACAGGCTGCCAGACTCCGTTCTCTCCTCAGGGAGAGCAAACAGCTCAGTGTTTCATTCACAGGCTTCTCATCTACTGCTTTTTTTTTTTTAAACCCACAAGGACCCAGACCTGTTGATCCTTAAAGGAACATTATGGGGGATATACAGTACCAGACCAAGTGAACCACATAGAACACATTTATGATGTTTTAAAAAAAAAAAATTCTACCCCTAAATGTCAAAAATCTGTGAGGAGATCATGAGGAGATGATTTAGGCAAAAAACAAACAATTTTGACAAAAAATTTGAGTCAATGCAGCCATACAAGGATAACAAATGCACTGCAAAAAAGCCAACTTGTATTTTTGTGCCTAAAACAGTGATTTTAGTTGGGAAAACTTGGAAATATAAATGATTGACATTTAGGGCAATAATGTAAGTTAGCACAACAAAGGAAGCCAGTTGTCTGCTCAAAAACAAGTTGGTGAGTTGTTGTTACTTATATCTTTAAGTTGGGGTTCACAACAAGGGACAATAGTTCTGATAACTCTTATTTCTTTGTTGGGAAATTCAGTCATTAGCAAAAGCTAACGGCTAACTGATGCTAACGGCTAACGGATGCTAGCGGCTAACTGATGCTAGCGGCTAACTGATGCTAGCGGCGCTGCTTGTTACAGCTACAAGAGTAGCCATTAGCGTATCAATGCTAACTCAAAATTGTGGTCACAACATTAGCTGACATTTCATAGCGGCGTTACAATCGTGCCAATTCAGCACATTGCAGAAGTTAGCAGAAGTAAGGATTAGTATATTAGTATTATTTTAGTATTAGTAATAGTGTCCTATTAAGGGTTAAAAAAAATTCTTGTAGATTTGCCACTTTAATCTAGTAAATTTGCAACTTTTTTCTCAAAATATTACCTGAAGTTACCAAATATAGTTCTTTGCCTGATAAAGGGTTAAACATTGGTGCCATTGTCCAGGAAAATGTATTCCCAGTGTAGTGGAAATAATACTTATTAGTATTTTAGTAGCTTTTCAGTGTGTTTTCTGGTGCAGAAAGGCTGCCGACCCTGCTTACATGCAATACAGGGACCCTGGTCTCACAGGAATCCGTGAAATAACCACGGATTCGCTTAACTAAAAATCCGTGGAATAGCCACGGAATCACTCAAATTTCCGTGAAACTGACACGGATTTGGCTACAATGCAAGTTAATGACAGTCATATCCCGTGGCTATTCCATGGATATTTGTTCCTATTGGTTTGTTCCAAGTCACGTGACTTTCAAGGTCCCGGCGGTCAGAACAAAAAACATGGCGGACAGTTCTCTCATTTTTAGTGAAAAAAATCAATATTTTGACTTAGTTTCTGCATAAAAATGGATTTTGATCACATTTCTAGCGAGAAATATATGTTTTATTTTCTAAATATTCACTCAGTGAATGTACATAATCACTTTGTATGTTGGAATAGCCACGGGATATGACTGGCATTAACTTGCATTGTAGCCAAATCCGTGTCAGTTTCACGGAAATTTGAGTGATTCCGTGGCTATTCCACGGATTTAGAGTTAAGCAAATCCGTGGCTATTTCACGGATTCCTGTGAGACCAGGTTGAATGCAGGGCCTGGTTAAATGGATACATTACACAGCACTGGTATATGTAAATATGATATGTGGAACAGGAAAGTACCTGGAGCTGAATGGAGTTTACTCTCAGTCAGCTCCATTCATGCTTCACTAACAGAAACAGAGACCTGGACAGAGAAACACAGCTGTGAGGATGTTTCTGCCTCGACTGTCTCTTTCTGTGTGTAAAAGCTGCTGAAAGCTGCTGACAGCAGGTGTGAAGCTATGAAAGCATCAACAGGTGAATGAGCCTCCAGTCAGCCGAGGGACTGAAACCCTGAGAACTCAGGAGCATCTCTCATCTCACCTCTCTCAGGTGTTAGCAGGTCTCACCTGTCCTCTCACACAGTCAGAACCTCCGTCCATTCTCATTCTGTCTCTTTCTCCTGAGCTCCACGTTTTTGGGTTTTTGGGTTTGATATCAAGTTGCTGAACCTTTGCTCGACCCTCGGCTAGCATGAATGATTTCTGGGGGTCAGTGTTCATGTGTTAATGTGTTTTAGTCTTTTTGGGGTCATTTTGTGTCTTTTTTGGTCATTTTGTGTTTTATTTTTTGTAATTTTATGTCTTTTTTGGTCATTTTGTGTCTTTTTTTTGGTCATTTTGTGTTTTATTTTTAGTCATTTTGTGTCTTTTTTTGGTCATTTTGTGTTTTATTTGTAGTCATTTTGTGTCTTTTTTGATAATTATTTGGTCAATTTGTGTCTTTTTTGGTCATTTTGTTTCCTTTTTTTGGTCATTTTATGTCTTTTTTTTAGTCATTTTTGCTCGACCCTCGGCTAGCGTCGGCCCGAGCTGAAATCTGATTGGCTCCTGAAATCAGTGGCGGTTCTAGACTGTGGGGGCCAAGGAGGGGCCAGTGTTTAATCAGAGGGGCACATTAGCACATGAAATGTGAAATGAAATGGCAAAGATGATATTTAAGCATTTAAAATCTTTGAATGTCTTGAAAAAGACACAAAATGACCAAAAAAGACACAAAATGAGAAGACAGAGTAACCAAAAAAACCCCCACAGAAGACATAAAAATGACAAAAAAGACACAAAATAACTGAAAAAGACACAACAACAGACACCAATGACAAAAAAAGACACAAAATGACCAAAAAAAGACACAAAATAACTGAAAAAGACACAAAATGACTTACAAAGACACCTTAAGACATGAAAAGGATTCAAAAATGGGTAAAATATCCCTCTAGACTCAATGGAGTTAAACTATTATACAATGTAACATTCTGGGTTCCTTTTGTGTACAATGAGATATTGTTTGAACAAAAAAAAAGTTAGAATTGTTCCATTGTTCATCGTTATAAATTGATCATTTTATTATTAAGGCTTCTCCACAGGGGCAGTGGCCCCTGGAGGCCCCTGTGGAGAACCGCCACTGACTGAAACGCTCCTGTTGTGTTCAAAGAGCTGACGTCCTGTTCGGTAGATTTTGTGTTTACTTACATGCAAAAAAATTCACCTGGATGCAGGTAAAAAAAAAAAAACATATATAAAATTCAAATGATCCCTGCTGCCACTGTTTTTTTAGACTAGACTAGACTAAATCTTAGATCCACGTCTGACAGAAAAAAGAAAATAAATATACATGATCAAACTGGAAAATGAAAACAGGATAATTTATTAAGCCATGTATCTAATACAACACAATAAATTAAATATTAATTCCTTACATTGATGCCATGCAGGTGTGTCAACCCATCAGACATCCAAAGACAGGTGGATAGTCATTATTATCATTATGTCTATTCAATAAAATACAATAAAATACAATATATAAATAAATAAAAGTATATGCTACTAAATACATCAAATGTAAACAGTAACTATAAGTTATATTGGGACAAATGTCACAAATTCAATGGTGAGATAATAAAATGGAAATACAAAGATTGCACTTATAATGAAAAAAAAGAAAAAAGAAATACAGCTATTGCACAACACTTATTTTCCAGTGCAGACAATTAAACAACTGGCCATTTGATGAACCTTCACTACTCTATTAATTCAGATTCACATTTCTTATCTATTTGTACAGTTGTGCTTATTATATATATATTTTTTCTTGTGCAAACAGAATGGAAGCTTCATCTCTTTTTGTCTGCAGCGACCTTGGAGAAGCTGCAGCGACCTGAGAGACATAAAGAGATAAATCATCTGTATTAAAGGGACGAGGAGAGCTTTTATCCCGATAAAGACCTCCAGCATCTCTCTTATAAAACATCTATATTTATATATAGACAAATAGCGAAACATCTGATATATTTTATTTTCTATTTGGTAAATTATACATATTTAAAGCTGTATATGATGTGAGGAAAACATTAACTTCATTGCACTGAAATATAAGCCTGGTTTCATTTGTGACAAATGTCAGAATATATAGTAAAAAAATAAAAAAATAAAAAGAAATTTACAAAAAAACACTACATGAAAATAAAACAAATTAAAATTATTATTTATTATTTATATTATTTTTAAAAATGTTTTACCATGATTAAAAAATAAGATAGATGAAAATGAAACAAATAATGACCAAAAAAAAGACACAAAATAACTTTAAAAAAAGACACAAAATGACTTACAAAGACACGTAAAGACATGAAAAGGGTTCAAAATTGGGCAAAATATCCCTCTAGACTCCATAGAGTTAAATTACTATACAATGTTCACATTCTGGGTTCCTTTTGTGTACAATGAGATATTGTTTGAACAAAAAAAGGTTAGAATTGTTCCATTGTTCATTGTTATAAATTGATCATTTTATTATTAATGAAGACAAACAATAAATACATAACACAATACAAAGAGATGTAGTAAACAATAGAACAGTAAGATGCAATAAGATAAAATAAATTAAAAATGGGATAAAAATAAATAAAATAAAATGTAAAATGTGCTGCCCGCACAAAATAAAATATGCATGAACACAATAAAAGCAATAAAAGCATTGAGAACCATGTCAGTGTTTGAGTGGTTAAAGGTCTGGTGGGTCACCTTCCTGCAACACTCTCCATTAGCAGCCGTGAGGGGAAAGTTTCATCACCTTAATAAATGGAAACTGATTTTCTGGTGGCAGGAGCTGCAAGTGGAAGAAAAAGTTGCAGGCGCTCTGACAGCTGAGCTCCCTGAGGAGCGTCTTCGGGGCCGAGGCTGAGTGGATGTTATTCTCCTCTGTCAGTCTGACGCTGACGGAGGAGCGGCGGCCATGTTGGAGGGCCGACGGACACCAAGAGACAAAGGAGGAAGGTTGCTGCTAAAAATAAACCCTGTGATGAGAAAATGACCATTTCCTGTCACAAGATGTGCCTGAGAGAACACTGACCTGCTGGAAAGCAAAAAAATATATATTTCATTGGCCAAACATCAAACATTCTTTAACCCTTAATAGGGCACTCATTGAAATACTTCAAATTACAAATTTCAACCCTAGAGAATATTGGAGGATATTACATACAGCCAGAATGTGTAAAAAAAAACATATGAAAATAATATTTTGAGAAAAAAGTTTACAAGATTAAAGTGGCAAATCTACGAGAAAATTTTTTGCAGATTTATGAGATGACACAAAATGACCAAATAACACACAAAACTAGAAAATTTCCTCTGGGGAAATTCTGAAAGGGCCACGGGGCTACTGCCGGTGTGTGTACACTATGATGAGATTCTTCAGAGATTTATAACTATGCCCTTTAACCTCAAAATGTGTGTGTGTGTGTCTAATTAAAATCACATAAAGTTACCTGTGTGTGCGTGTGTGAGGAGTGTGCGCACTTTAGTGCGTGTGTGTGTGTGTATCTGTAACTGTAATCACATCAAAGATCAAAGCAATCAACAGAATTAACTGACACCTGTTCCGGCACAGTGACAGCAGCCAGAGGTGGACAGACTGGAATTTCTGGCCTCGAACAGAAAGCATTTTTGGCAAAACCATAATACCTATCATTGATCCGACTTCACTTTGAGCGTCCCGAGTTCTTCCTGAACGTCTACATATGTTTGTTTTTTTTAAGAAAAATGAAAAAATAGCTTTGTTAGAGCGATCTAAAAAAAACTGTTAAATTTCCCTTTTTCCGAAATCTCCCTGCGCTTTTAATATGGGAGCCAATGAGGCTGTTGGTGGTGTTGGTGGATCATCTGTGCGTCCTACGCCCAAACTATAACTCTGACAGCTTTACCAGAGGATTGTGAGGGAGGAGACTAATTTTCCTATGTTTCTATGTATAAATTATTTCTGTAGAGTGGAATTTGCGGCCTGGAGCGCAGTTTTCAAATTTATTTTTTGACAGTTTTTTCTCTCCCTCTACACTCTGAGCGATGACATCACACACTCTGACACGAACATTCCGTGCAATACACACCCATTATAATCTCAGAATTTCTCCAAAAATGATCATGGTCATTGAACAGGGATTGATAAAAAAATATATGACCTATCGAAACGTGGATTAATACACCGATACACAAGGCTTGTGTCTACTGTTCAAAGTTTAAATGGAGTCTCTAGGTGAAATTATGCCGGAGAAGTAGACGTTTAAAAATCTCCAATTATTGTTCTTTTTTGCTCATTTTTTGTCGGCCGTCCCATTCACTTCAATGCAACATTTTGGGCAGTTTTTCACGACTTACTTCAACACCCGGCACAGAAAACTGCTTCTGTGGTAATTCCTCAAAGGTGTCGACACACACACACACACACACACAGACTCGAGGTCAAAACAACATACTGGCAGCATGGTGTCCTGATATGACAGGTTTCTGTATGCACGTGTTCCTTGAATCATCAGGTCTTCTCCAGGTTCTCCAGGTGCTCCAGGTCTTCTGCAGCTTCCTGCGTCAGTCCAAAGACTTACAGGTAGAACACCTGTAAGTCAGATCACCCGTAGGTGTGAATGGGAGCGTTAATGTCTTGATGTGTGTGTGTGCAGCCTGTCCAGGGTGTCTGCTGGGATCAGCTGCAGCTCCTCTCTGATCCTGGTGATGGTTCCTATTAATCATTTCTATAGTCCTGAATATGAAACATTACATTTAAAAATGTATACAGTATTTGCACAATACTATATTCACCATTGTCCTATAGGATGTTCACTATCACATGCAATATAACTTCTGAAGTTCTTGTCAGCTACTATCAGGACACTTTATAATATTTATTATCTGGTGTTGTGTTATTCTTATTTTACTCCATTAATTGTATCTTGTGGAGCAACCTGGCACAACAATTTCCTTCGGGACAAAGTGTAGTAAATAAACACCGACAGTTTGTATGTTTTCTTTCCACTAGTCTGGAAAAAGATGTTATGGAAGATAAATCTCAACCAGCAACGTGTAGTAAATAAGCAACATGTAGTAAAATAAACACCCAAATTAGACTCAAAATTATATAATGTTTATAGATGCAAATGAGGTATTATCTAATGCAAACTTTGGGTAAATTTTGTACAAATCTACACACAAATAAGCAACGTGTAGTAAAATAAACACCCAAATTTTGTATTTTTTCTTCCCACTAGTGTGAAAGAACATGTGATGGAAGCAAAATCTCAACCAGTGCATGAAAAATGAGTTGAACATTGAGTTTTTGCATGTCGTATTTCACCTAAAGGCAAATAAAATTGCATTTTAGTGAGATAATCACAATGGGATCTCTAGAATACAGCTTAGTTTTAATTGATAAAGTTCTATCTTATCTAACATGGTGAATCAGTGAATCTTTAGAAGGCAGACGTGCCTTTGATCTCGTACATAACCAATCATATAATCTTCCATCCTTTAATATAAAGCAGGTGAGTTGTGTGACAGGTCTGGACCCATCTCCTCCTCTCAGCGCTGCAGTAAATGATGCAGATGTAAATGATGCTGGGCTCAGAGTGTGATGAATCCCCGCGGGGGGTCCAGGGTTACACTGGTACATGTTTTGTTTTTCACTTAACTGCCCTGATTAAAAACCTGGAAAGAAAGACAGTTACCATGGGAGTCTCACCTGTGGAATTAATTATCAGGACAAAGATAGAGGAAGCATCACTCATTTCCTCATAAACAAGCCGAGCTCAGCGTCTCTCCTCACTCCGTTCAGGACTCTAACCAGGTAAGAAGACTCTCCTTCTTACTCTGATCTTAATAATGATAGCTTTACTGTACTAAATGTGTTCTTTATAAATCATTTTCATTGTCAGGAAGCTGCCAGATCCTCCCAGCAGAATGCCGAGCCAGCTCGAGGGCGCCATGGACGCACTGATCACGGTTTTCTACAACTACTCCGGAAATGACGGAGACAAATACAAACTGAACAAGGGCGAGCTGAAGGATCTGCTCAACAGTGAGCTCACCGACTTCCTCACGGTAAATAAACTATGTTTGTTTCTTTAAAACTGAATCTTCAGGTTTAGAGAGGGGCTTCCTGTGGACTTTAGGCCTCTATGACTGACAGTTAGAGGTTATAACACAGCATGAGACTGAAAATAACCACTCAGTTATCAGCTGATATTTCAAGTGGATGGAATATTTGTCTAAAACTGCACTGTTAAAAATTTTTTGTAGAAATTACAGTACAGTAAACCCCTTCAAATTATATCAGAAATGGGTCGTTAAAATTTAAAACACTTTTAATTACCGTAAATCAAAGAATAGCACAAAACTGTAACTTTTACTGTCATTAACTGTAGGAAACACAAAGTTTTGCTGTAAAAATATAACATTTTTATGTAAAATGAATGGAGAAATACCATGATGACACAATTACCCTAAAAATAACGGGAATATTCAGTCTAAATAACAGTTTTTGCTGATATTTACATTTAAATGTACAGTAGAAAACCCACTCACTGTAATTTTTACGGTGAAGTTCTGGCAAAACACAGCTGCCGGTATTTTACCGTAAATGAAACAGATTATTTTTTACAGTGTGTATGAAGCATCTTATGTTTGTGATAAACTTTGTTTATTCTAATAAGTGCCTTGGTGGCTTTTAAAAAAAATATGATAATTTTTCTTCCTGCTGCATAAAACACACCACCTGAAGTGTTTTAAACTGACAGATATAACCATGAAAACTCTCCAGTTGATTCTTTATATTAAGAACAAACATTTTTGTTTTGCAAGTTTTCTGAAATGTCATTTTAAAATATACAAATGATTCATTTCCTTACTAAATATGAGCTAATTTGCATACATTTCCACAACAGAAAGCTGAGCATTTGATAAAGACAAGTTCAAAAAATTCTTGTTTTGTTTCACTGACAAAGGTTTCTCTTTTTATCTCGATATAAATCTGAAATTACTGTTAAACAGTTTCAGGAATAAAACTTTAAACCAGACTAATATATAAACTAAACCCCTCTGTGAAAACTTTCAGAATATAGATGGAAATGAACCAGCAAAGTTTGGTGGATGTAAGACTGAAAATTTTGAAATTTTACAAATTTTTCCAATACACTACCATTGGGGGTAAAACGAATGAAATAACTTATAGATATCATCATGAAACATAAAAGCTTCCATTAAGACTCAAATTATATAATGTTTATAGATGCAAATGAGGTATTATCTAATGCAAACTTTTGGTAAATTTTGTACAAATCTACACACAAAATAAGCAACGTGTAGTAAAATGAACACCCAAATTTGGGATTTTTTTCTTGCCACTAGTGTGAAAGAAAATGTGATGGAAGCAAAATCTCAACCAGTGCATGAAAAAAATAATGTTTCTGCCTGTAGTTTCACCTTAAGAGGAATAAAATAGCAATTTAGTCAGATCATCTGGCTGGGATAATGGTTTTAATTAGTCAAGTCAAGTCAAAGTTTATTTATAGAGCACATTTAAAAACAACCTCAGTTGACCAAAGTGCTGTACAGTTATTAAAATAGAATACATCATACACAAATAGGTATAAATAAAAACAATGAAAAAACAATAAAATAAAATAGAATAAAATAGTAATAAAAGCTCAATCCAAAACAGAGTTAGAGATAAAAAAAAAGACAAATAAAAGGGTAAAAAAGTATTAGTGTCTTATATATATATATATATATATATATATATATATATATATTTAATTTAGGGAAAGACTAATTCAGGGTGACCCTTTAAATAAGCAACGTGTAGTAAAATAAACACCCACATTTTTGATTTTTTCTTTCCACTAGTGTGAAAGAACATGTGATGGAAGCAAAATCTCAACCAGTGCATGAAAAAAATAATGTTTCTGCCTGTAGTTTCCCCTAAAGAGGAATAAAATAGCAATTTAAGTAAGTAAGTAAGTAAACTTTATTTATAAAGCACCTTTCACAGACAGAAGTCACAAAGTGCTTCACATAAAAATCATACACATAACATAAAAATGTTTTAAAAGACCAAAAACAACAGCAATTTAAACAACCATAGCAGTACCGAAACAATTAATCAAAAGCCTGAACAAATAAAAATTTAGTCAGATTATCTGGCTGGGATAATGGTTTTAATGAGTGTCTTATATATTTTATTTAATCTAGTGATTCATTCAGGGTGACCCTTAAACCCTGACTGGAAGCGTGTTGATGCACCAAAGTTTGACCTTTACAACTCCTTTTTTCCTCCGTGGATCTATAATGAAGATCAGCAATAATTGTAATAAAAACGTATTTCTTCGGCCTGAGTCATTTAAAATGAGACAAACACGTTGAGATGTTTAGGAGACGAGCGTTCTGACCTTGTTTGTGGAAATAGTTTCTCATTGATTGCCTCCCTGCTGGTTTCTCTCACGTCAAGTCACCGTGTGGTGAAATAAAGTCTGTGGAGAAGAAGAGATGGATGAGCTGGTCTGAGATAAGCTCGGCGGCCCCTGAGCCCGGGTGATAGCGCCGGGTAGCAGGACGCCATTTCAGATGATTGAGGCCGACACGTTGAGAAGACGGTCAAAGCTCTGACGCCCTCAGATGTATTTCTGTATTTCCACTTCTTGTCGTCCCTGATGCAGGCGGGAAGCCTCAGGTGCTCACACATCATCATCAGTGGCCCATATCGCCTCCAAATATAGACGCTGCCGTGATGTCATCACATCCCCTCGGGACGCACTCACCTCTGAGAATAGACGCTCAGAAAACACTGACACCTCACACCACGGCTCATACATTACTTTATGCAGAGCCGGCACAAGCCTTCATGGGGCCCTAAGCAGAATTTGATTTTGGGCCCTCTATTTCTGCCAATAATATTGATTGTTAATAACAATTTAATAACATAAATAATACCAATGCAATAATACTACAAATAATACCAATAAATGAATGATGTCCAGGGTGTCGCATATGGTTTTTAGTCTCAAAATGTAGCACATTCAACTATAAAAGCAACCTGGGATTGTAAAAACAAAAATAATATATATTACATACATTTATATACATTATATTATATACATATAGGCCTACAGCAGCAGCAGCAGCACTCTGTTGACATATCTTTGATCATACAGAAATTGCTCATACATGCAAAGAATAAAAAATAAAAATATATTATTGGTTTTATGATTGGTAATTGCTCTTGGGGGCCCCTAGTGGCCACGGGGCCCTAAGCAGTCGTTTAGTTCGCTTATGCTTTGGGCCGGCTCTGACTTTATGTTTATATACATCACACTGTCATAAATTATTCTGTAGTCATTTCATTTTACTTCATATATTTGATAAAATGTATTAAATATAAATGCGTCCTTGATTTTGAGGCAGTTTTTTAAGTAACTTTAATATAAAAATGTTTGAGATAGAATCTACTTATTTTGATCACGTTAACTCTATGGAGTCTTGGACTATTTTGTCCATTTTTGAATCCTTTTCATGTCTTTTTTGTGTCTTTTTTGTATCTTTTTTATCATTTTGTGTCTTTTTTGTCATTTTGTGTCTGTTGCTGTGTCTTTTTTGGACATTTTGTGTCTTTTTTCTAGTCATTTTGTGTCTTTTTTCTCGTCATTTTGTCTCTGTTGTTGTGTCTTTTTTTGGTCATTATGTCTATTTTTTTTTGTCATTTTGTCTCTTTTTTTGTCATTTTGTCTCTTTTTTGTCATTTTGTGTCTTTTGTGGTCATTTTTGTGTCTTTTTTTGACGTCATGAAGAAGTCGTGCTCCGGCGCTTTCATGGACTCCAGAGGGTTAAATATAATCTTTATGTGTATTTAATTCTAAATCAAGAGAGTTTTGAATGAATCCAACACAATAGAATTAGTCTGTTTTTAATTGACAGGCACTTCCTGTTAAGTTGTTATTAACTCAACTTGTAACATAGTTAGATTTAATTAATAATATTGCATGCAATCTGTTGCCTCAGTTTTATTGAGTAGCTATTGTTTATCTTTTTTTACAGTGTAGTTTTATTTTAGTGGGTGATGTAATAGATGCTCTTTAGAAAATTTTATGTTTTTCATTTATTTGTTTCAGTTTATATAAAGTTGCCTCTCAGTCCACGATGGATAGTTTTAATTTAAATTATTTTGGGTTTTTCTGATACATTGACCAGAAATTCTATTCCGTTCCATTTAATTAACTAATATATATTTGTATTTATGTAGAATTTATGTTTTTTTTGCATTTTTTATTTATTTATATATTTTTCTTTCTTTTTTTGTAATATGTTGTTTTTTGGAATTTAAACACGTCTTTAATTATTTTTATTTTATTTTTATTATTTTTTATTTATTATTTATCTACACACACACACATTTTTAATTAACTTTTGGTTATATATAATGTTATATATATAATGTTTCAATTGGTAATAATACATACACATGAAATGTATTAAATAGTCTTTTTTATTATTTGTTTCATTTTCATCTAGCTTATTTTTTAATCATGGTAAAACATTTTAAAAAATAATAATTTTAATTTGTTTTATTTTCATGTAGGGTTTTTTTTTTCAAATTTCATGTTTTTTTTACTATATATTCTGACATTTGTCTGTGAAGCCAGGTTTTACTGAAAAACAGAAAGCATGAAAGTCCCCTTTTTAAAAGAAAATGCATGAATTAATTCATAAAAAAAAGTGAGTTTGTATTTTAATTTCTCACTTTAACATCGCTTTGAGTCTTTTTAACCATTAAATGTTGAAGCAGCACTCAGGCAACATTCTCCTGGTAAAATAAAAACCATCTGTATTTGCCTTTAGTGTGCACTCGATTTTAATTTCTAACCTTTTGCTAAAGAAGCGTCTACTTTAACGAGCGCCTCGACATAAAGATCATCGGTGCCTCGGAGGTTAGAGGGCGTAATAGGAAAGCCATGTCTTGTTTCTCAATCCTGGAGGAAAAAATGAGCAAAAGCAATAAATGTGGAGTGTGATCAGCTGCAGCTTACGGCTCATTTAGCAGCAACATCACTCTGCTCTCCACTGGACACGCATGGCGGCGCCGTCAATAACACGCCTCCAACTCTAACATCTCCACTGACAGCCTCATAGTTCCTCTATCATGACATAAATCTAGTGTGTTAACCCTCTATGGTACGCATTATGATGCCAGTTGGGGAAAAAAAGTTTGTTTTTTGTCTGAAAATAGACTAAATTAACATATTCTGAAGACATTTTCTTAAAAAAAAATTGGGGGGAATTTTTTGGGGGTTTGTTGCCCGTAGGCAACATTGTACGGTACACAAGTGAAAAAGAAAGTTTTTAAAATTAATTTTAGTATAATTTATTCAATAAACATGTGTAAAATATTCAGTAGCTTCAACAGGGAACAATTCAAAACATTTTAAATTTAAAAAACATTATAAAAGGAACTTTTTTACCCGTTTCTTGTCTGTACCATTGAACCAACAACCCATTGAAATGAATGTCTGGAACAGTCTAAGTGTATGAAACTATCAAAAAAGAAGGTTTACTCACCTATCAGTAGGATTATATTTTTTCCAGATGGAAAAGGGCCATGAAACAACGTTGAGTGTTTTTTTGTGGCGCAAAATGGTAAAACTGTTTCCTTTGGAAAAGTCTGCAAAAAAGGGTTTCAATATGGCCTCCTGGAGGTCATGTAACAAATTAAAGCATTGCTATTGGTTCCCTATACTCTTCCCTCTTTTTTTAAGTATTGCATCACTCAAAAACATGCATTGTAGAAATCTGACAGGCCAAAAAAGGGGGCAACACCGTACCATAGAGGGTTAAAGGGGTTTTTAATTGCTCAAACAGGGATCTGAAGAGTCAATAGTATTGGCTGATGTTATACAAGAGATCATTAAGAGACTAAAATCACTTTTTATCCTGTTTTGCAGGCTCAGAAGGATCCGATGCTGGTGGAGAAAATCATGAACGACCTGGACTCAAACAAAGACAACGAGGTGGATTTCAACGAGTTCGTGGTGTTGGTGGCTGCTCTCACTGTCGCCTGCAATGACTTCTTCCAGGAGCAGAAGAAGAAAAGCAGCTAGTGTAAATCTTAAACCCTTAAAAAAAGTATAAAAACAAACAAAACAACACAGTGAATGTACCATCGGTTGAATAGGATTGTTAATGTGTTAGACACTCTGTCCTCTTGTCACAAATAAATTAGAAAATGTTCACATTTTCAGCCTGGAGCTGTTAAACAATGACTTTGTGATCTTACGTCAAACTTTTTCTGATCCAAATTATAGTAATTTTTATATTAGAGTGATGTTTGTAACTAGAAAATAAAAAAGAAGATGTCCACGGTGTGTTTACTGTCATCTTTTTATTGTGTTTACGGCTGTTTTTGCTTCTTAACTTGGATGCATTACTGTAAAACTTTTCCCTCCTCAGTACATTCAGGTCGTTACTGGCCATTAGTTGAATGGCACTAACCTTTAAAAAGACACTTTGTCGTCTAAAATGCTTCTTTGAATGCTTAGGTCAGGCTGTCCCTGCTCTAATGTGAATGTCAGATGTTAATATTTGCTGGTCTTCGGAGTCGTCGCGGCCCAGTGGAGCATTTAGTCGGAAACATTTCTGTCTGGCTGTCAGTCTTTGTTCCCAGAGGAGGCACACCTTCACAAAGATACAGTCATGGAAAACTGCCCAGGATAACAGCCAATAAACCAAATGAGATTAACGTTTAACTTGCAAACATTTTGTTAAGTTAGATGTGTCTTCTTTCTTTTTTTTTAATTCTCACCACACGTGTGTTTTAGAACAATAATTAACTTTAAGTTTTCTACTTCTATGGCAAAATAAAACATAAAACTGCTGGGTGTGAACACTATATACAGCACTATATCCTCTAGTATTTGACATTCCTTGGTACATCCAATTGTTGATTTGTTCTATGCATTTAATCAGTGCTTGTATTGGGCCATAGTTCCCTGCTGATATGGTTATTATGTAAATGCGTGTGTCATCTGCATACGATTACACACTGCGTAAGTACTAATACAACATTGTAAAAGGAGAATACAAATAATAGTCCTGCATACAAAATTCACCAAATGTAACTTACTAAATGTACTTCACAGTGTGATATTACTACTTTTACTTTAGTAATCTAAAACTTCTTCTACAACTGCCTTTTATCGGGTTGTGAGATGATTTATAGGAGAGAAAATAAGGGGGATAGCTTTCCTACTCAAATTTGTATTTATTTAATTTTTTTCAATTAAATATTGGATAATTTTATCTCAAACAGCTGTTTAAATGAAACCATCTGAGAAGTTCGTTCATTGGTGGAACACAGACTAAATGGGAACAAAGGGCCTCAAGAAAACAAAGTATATATCTCAACACGTCCTCCAACCCATATGACCACATAGGTTGCTTGGTTCTCCTCTCTAATTCATCCCACAGGAGTTTAATTAACACCCCACTGGTGGCAGATCAACACGTCCAGTTGTAGTTTTAACACATTTGTGAAATGGTCACAGCTTGGTTAGGTTAAGGCAACAAAACTACTTGTTGAGGTTTAGGAAAAGATCACGGTTTGGGTTAAATTAGTTTGTTTGTTACATTAGGCAAGGCAAGTTTATTTATATAGCAGAACTCAGACACAAGGCCATTCAAAGTGCTTTACAGGGGCGAGATTAAAATACATAAAACACATTAGAAGACATTTAAAAGCGAATTTTTAAAAAAAAAGTGAATGAATAAAACATTTAAGAGCGAATGAATAAAAATTACAGGTTAAAATGTAAACAGAAAAGTCTTCAGACTTGATTTAAAAGAGCTGAGAGTTGCAGCAGACCTCAAGTTCTCTGGGAGTTTGTTCCAGAGATTTGGTGCATAAAAACTAAACGCTGCTTCTCCTTGTTTAGTCCTAATATATATACATATATATATATATATATATATATATATATATATATATATATATATATATATAATATAACTCTGGGGACTGTAAGTAGACCTGTCCCAGATGACCTAAGGGCTCTGGATGGCTCATAACGTATCAGCAGATCGGTAATATATTTTGGCCCTAGACCATTTAGGGCTTTATAAACCAACATTAATATTTTTAAATCAATTCTTTGAGTGACAGGAAGCCAGTGTAAAGACCTCAGAACTGGGGTGATGTGATCCAATTTTTTGGTCCTGGTTACTTCATTTGTAAAAACACTGGGCAGTCTCCTGGGTCAGAGTCCTGTGTTTGTTTGACTTTATCTCTTTATACTCAGCCACCTGACTTCCCATCATAATTACTGTGGCCACAAGATGCTGCCAGCTTTCTAGAATAATATTTCCCTCTGAAATGTGATGCAGTAAAAGTAAAAAGCAGTAAGTATAACATAGAAATGCTGAAGTAAAGTGTGCTGTCATTCAGCTTTGACTCACTGTGCTTTTGGGAAATGACTGTGTACCAAGCCTTGATGACACATGGCGATCCCGCTACGCAGAGACCACCTGAGTCTGGATCAGCACCAGCCCGTCTCCCCCTGCAGCAGAACTGCTAATCTCGTCACCTTGGGGAGGACGGGAAGTGTCGACACAAGCTGCTTTTTCTGAGGGTTTTCCTCTGAACGTCCCTTCTCCTAAAATACCCGAGCAGACAGTTAATTAGCGGTGACATTCTGAGCTGTGACGTGGAGGAAAATTACTGAAACAGAATACAGTGGAAACTAAGTGAGGAGCTTTTATGCTGGCAGATGGTGCTCACACACCAGCCCTCAGTGTTACAATGCAATTTGTGTGTGATTGGCTGTAATGGAGCAGCATAATCACTCTATCTCCCGTAGGAAGAAGCCATATGCAGTAATTATGTTTTTTGTTCCATTTTTAAAAGGTTGCAATCAATCTCAAGTGTCATTTGATTATTTTGAAACGTGGCTATTTATATTTATCACGATCCACTTCCAAGTGTGAGTGAACGTCATGTTCGGGAACTTCAGCTGAGGAGACTTTTCCCGCCGATCGTTGAGTCATGTGTCGTGAGCATCTCTGATAGATATCTGATGCAGTATGATCATAAATAATGTCCAGTTATTGTGTTACTGCAAACCAAGTGATGCTTCAGACAAAATGCTTGCACCTGAAGTGCTCATACAACTCAAAGGAAATACAACTTAAAGGAATAGTTTGGAATTTTTGGAGTGGGATTGAATGAGGAACTCTTCCAACACTCAGACTTTCCGACTATTTTTTTCAGTGGCCACTGGAATACCAGTGCTATTGCAATGAAAAAACACCCTGGGGCCCAAAAAACCTTTTCCCCAAAGACCACTAGCAAAAAAAAAGATAGGATCACTATTAGTAAGTTTAAATGTAGATTAAAGCAAAATATAAATTTCATACTTCAAATATTACTCAGGTTATTTATGGCTAAATCTGAAATTAGTGACTGTTAAATTGAAAGTCTCCTTTATGACTCTAGAATTAGACCAGAGACTCCAGGGGGAAGGGACTGCTTGGATACAAAAGAAATGTGAAAAATAAGAAAAAGAAGTTAATGTTTCACCTCAGAGAGAAGGAGGATGGATATTAAACTTAAAGACGATATGATTTTGTGTCTAAACATGCCCCAAATATGCCCGAAAGACCACATGTGATCAAAAACATCATGAAGTGAATACGAAAGAAGTGTACACACACATATGTAATAATAATTATGATGAAAAACAAACATATGTAGCAGATATAATGATGTACTGTTTGGTATTTTCTCCTCACTTCATGTGTCACTCATCTGATGTAGCTCCTACCTGAGATGAATGTCTTTAGAAATACGCCTCAAGCTCTTATCTCCCACATGGTGCCCGTCCGGTCGACAGTTTCGTCACTTTGTGCGTCACTATTGGTGTCATAACTCCTAATTAGGACTGACCTGTGTGTGTGTGTGTGTGTGTGTGTGTGTGTGTGAGTAAATTGAGTGAAGCTTGAGTGTGAGCTCGTCCTTGTGTTTTACAGAACACAGATTACTGCTGCAGATGTTAACAAGGATCATTTGATATCCTCCTTGATATCGCCAAGGAGTTCAATGTTTTACATTTTAGCCCCCCAGAAGAGGTAAGGTTAGTTGACACAGTAATCTTGCATATTTAAGTATTGTTTTGTGTTTTAATTACACTTGATGCTAGCAAGGTAAGCTAGTGTTGCCCAGGTCTTGTATTTCTGTGTTTTTTGTAATTAGGGCCTCGGGGCAATCGCACCGAGCACTACTGTTATACTGTGGATTTCTTCTTATTCCTCTTGCGGACGCAATTTCGTCCCGCTACAAATTATATATCAAAACGTGCGGTTTGATCGGGATCAGTGTGCTATTACTTTTCTCTACGAAATATGAATTTTTCGCGACGTAAGTCGCGAAAAACTGCCCAAAATTTTGCATTGAAATGAATGGGACGGCCGAAAGAAAATGAGCAAAAAAGAACATTAATTGAAGATTTTCAGACGTCTACTTCTCCGGCATAATTTCACCTAGAGACTCCATTTAAACTTTAAACAGTAGACACAAGTCTTGTGTATTGGTGTATTAATTTGCATTTCGATAGGTCATATAGTTTTTTATCAATCCCTGTTCAATGACCATGATCATTTTTTGGAGAAATTCTGAGATTATAATGGGTGTGTATTGCACGGAATGTTCGTGTCAGAGTGTGTGATGTCATCGCTCAGAGTGTAGAGGGAGAGGTAAAACTGTCAAAAAATAAATTTGAAAACTGCACTCCAGGCCGCAAATTCCACTCTACAGAAATAATTTATACATAGAAATGTAGGAAAATTTGTCTTCTCCCTCACAATCCTCTGGTAAAGCTGTCAGAGTTATAGTTTGGGCGTACGGCGCAAAGATGCACCACCAAAACCACCAACAGCCTCATTGGGTCCCATATTAAAAACGCAGGAAGATTTCGGAAAAAGTGAGATTTAACTGTTTTTTTAGATCGCTCTAACAAAGCTATTTTTTCATTTTTCTTAAAAAATAACATATGTAGACGTTCAGGAAGAACTCAGGACGCTCAAAGTGAAGTCGGATCAATGATAGGTATTATGGTTTTGCCAAAAATGCTTTCTGTTCGAGGCCAGAAATTTCACTCTGCCCACCTCTGGCTGCTTTCACTCTGCCAGAAGATTCCACAGCTGTTAATTCCGTTGATTGCTCTGCTCTGATTGGTCGACCCCACGCTTTGATGCTTTGATGTGATTACAGATACACGCACACACACACACACACACACACTGGTCATTTAATGTAATAACAGTTAAAGATACACGCACGCACACACACACACACACACACACACACACACACACACATATATACATATGCACGCGTAAGCGCGCACACTCCAGATGCAAATGTTTCACACACACACACACACACATTTTGAGGTTAAAGGTCATAGGTTGCTGTATAAATAAATACTTGAAGAGGAATCCTTGTTGTAGGTGTGCTCCTTGTATATTATATAGTATCATAACATTACTAGTATTAATTGTTTGAAATCTCTGAAGAATCTCATCATAGTGCACACACACCGGCAGTAGCCCCCGTGGCCCTTTCAAAATTTCCCCAGAGGAAATTTTCTATTTATTATTAGTAGTGTGTTCATTGCTGTTCTTATGCTTTGACAGATTATTGTTATTTTTCTTATTGTTAGATCATTTCCTTTGACTTTTGCTCCTGTTTACGTTTGCCTTTACCAAATTTTCTTTCCAAGGAACCTTTCAGAATGACCAACTAATCCTCATTCAAAACCCTGATTTGCACACGTCTGCTCTGAGCTGTTTGTCTGCTCTCAAGTCATGCAACAAGTTTTGCTTTTTGGCACCTGCAGATGACTCCTGAGTGTTGTGATAAACACATGTGTTTATGTTGCCAAACCATCCTGCCATTCTTGCTAATCTTTTTTTTTTGAATGTAGGTAAAATGTGCCACACAGAATCTACAGAAGAAGTACAGAAGTGAGTGAGAAGCTGTTTGAGTAAAGGAAAGAGTACTCCCCATGTAAAACACAAAGGGCATCTTTAAAGCCCTGTCAGCCCTCAGTGTGCTGCTCTGGTTCTCTACCAGGACGCAGTGATGGATCGGACCTTCTCCTGCATGCTGCTCCTGCTCAGCTCGTCTGCAGCTTTTGGTAAATACGTGCACATTGTGCAGTCAAAGAAGTGGCATGATGCTCAGAGTTACTGCCGGCTGTTTCACACAGACCTGGCTCCTATCAGCAACGGATATGACATAGAGCTTCTTAGAGAGCTTCTGGGCTATAACCATGGTCAGATCTGGATCGGATTGATAAAGAACAACGGCAGGTGGATGTGGTCAGGAGGAGGAGAGGTGTCCACGTCTTTCTGGGCAATGGGGCAGCCCGATAGAAGAGATGAAGCCTATGGTATAACTGTTCACTATAAGTGGCACGATGTAGCACCAATCCATCGACGTCACTTCTTATGCTACAGTGCGGTCGTGGTCAGAGAGAGAAAGACTTGGGAGGACGCTTTGGAGTACTGCAGGGAGCATCACCGGGACCTCGCCAGCGTGGCGTCCGACACGGAGATGCTGCTGATCCAGAAGGAGTTAAACAAGAACCAAACCACGGAACACGTCTGGCTGGGTTTGCATTTCTTCCCCGGCGGCTGGCTGTGGGTGGACGGCCAGCCGCTGGATTACCAGGCCTGGGGTCCAGAGGGCCAGCCCCAGTGTCCTGGAGTCAGGCGGCAGTGTGCCGCCATGCAGGAGCCCAGAGGGACGCCCAGTAACAACGGGACAAACTCTACCATGATGCCTGAAGTTGCAAATGCTGCAACTTATGGAGTGAGCTCTGCTGCACAGGGTGAGCTGTATGGTCAGGGAGCAAATAATGTGGTGAATGTGAATGAAAGTCTATGGAAGGCTCATGACTGTGAGGAGAGACTCCACTTTGTTTGCTATTGAGAGTTCACTTTGTCTTAGTTCAATATAAAACTGCATTGTTGACTCTTTATGTAAAAGTTTGGTCTCATAGGGACTTTTTTTAGCAATTTTTTCCATTTATTTTTCGTCTTTTTTTGCTGTATTTTATCATTTAGTAATATGTCGAAAGACTGAATTTTACTTATCGCATGAAAAAACTTTTGTTTTGTTTTATGTTAAAATCTAACTGCATTTTAGTCTATTTTGCTGCATTCTGTTGTTTCACCTAGTTGGAAGAGGAGGGGTTCAATCAATCCACAACAACTCCCACCCACTCAACAGCCAAACTACGTGGCTTTTGATGGTGACGTACCAAATTGAGCTTCTCTGAAAAATGTATTTTTTTAAGAAAGCAGCCGTCTGAGCATCTTTGTAAACTCAAATTGATTTGTAAAATCAGGGAGCAATCCACATAGAAAAGGTGCCATATGAAAATCAGTTATTCTTTTCACTAAAACCAGTCAAAATTCCCATATCTGTTGGGCTCTACTAACTTATTCCAATATTTGGTGTTTCCCATATTTGCATTGTTTTTCTGATGCATGTTTTGATTGCTATCTCCTTCCACATTTTTCATCGTCGAAACTTCAGTCAAACATCAAAATATTCAGCTCAATTAGGACATGTGTGCATGTATTTTTCTCATGCATAACTTTCATAATGTCTTTTGTTTTATGTTAAACTTTGACTGCATTTGAGTCTTTTTTGCTGCATTTTGTTGTTTAGTTTCTACGTTGAAATATTGAAACTAATTTAATATATATATTAAAATATATAGTAAATGATAGAGAAACATTTTTTTTTTTTAAAATAAGTTCAATAAAATAAATAAAAAGCATTTACTATATGGATATTTCCTGACTTATTATGCCCATCTTTTCATGATTTAAATATGTATTTATTATTTTACTTATCAAATGTGAGTTTCTGTTTTTCAGTTTGTATTTATTGGTTTATTAGTAAATTTATTTTTGTAGTATTGCACTCACAGTACTTACTTAGTATTCAGATCATTATTTGGTGTGTTTTTTTGGTGTATTTTATTTCTATGTTAAATAAAATCATAAATGATTTGATTATTCAATGATTCCCTGGTGTATCATTTCACTATATTAATAATGAATCAATAAAAAAAGAAAATTATATATCAAAACGTGCGGTTTGATCGGGATCGGTGTCCTATTACTTTTCTCTACAGAATACGAATTTTTCGTGACGTAAGTCGCGAAAAACTGCCCAAAATTTTGCATTGAAATGAATGGGACGGCCGACAAAAAAATGAGCGAAAAAGAACAATAATTGGAGATTTTTAAACGTCTACTTCTCCGGCATAATTTCACCTAGAGACTCCATTTAAACTTTAAACAGTAGACACAAGTCTTGTGTATCGGTGTATTAATCCACGTTTCGATAGGTCACATAGTTTTTTATCAATCCCTGTTCAATGACCATGATCATTTTTGGAGAAATTCTGAGATTATAATGGGTGTGTATTGCACGGAATGTTCGTGTCACAGTGTGTGACATCATCACCAGAGTGTAGAGGGAGAGGTAAAACTGTCAAAAAATAAATTTGAAAACTGCGCTCCAGGCCGCAAATTCCACTCTACAGAAATAATTTATACATAGAAATGTAGGAAAATTTGTCTTCTCACTCACAATCCTCTGGTAAAGCTGTCAGAGTTATAGTTTGGGCGTAGGACGCAGAGATGCTCCACCAACACCACCAACAGCCTCATTGGGTCCCATATTAAAAACGCAGGAAGATTTCGGAAAAAAGGAAGATGGAACAGTTTTTTTAGATCGCTCTAACAAAGTTTTTTTTTTTTTTTTTTCTTAAAAAAAACATATGTAGACGTTGAGGAAGAACTCGGGACGCTCAAAGTGAAGTCGGATCAATGATAGGTATTATGGTTTTGCCAAAAATGCTTTCTGTTCGAGACCAGAAATTCCAGTCCACCTCTGGCTGCTGTCACTCTTTCATTAACAGGTGTCAGTTAATTCTGTTGATTGCTTTGATCTTTGATGTGATTACAGTTACAGATACACGCACATAAGCGCTCACACACACACGCCGCTCGCGCACGCACGCCGCGCACACACGCCGCACGCCACACACACCTTGAGGTTAAAGGGCATAGTTTGAAATCTCTGAAGAATCTCATCATAGTGTACACACACCGGCAGTAGCCCCCGTGGCCCTTTCAAAATTTCACCAGAGGAAATTTTCTAGTTGTTATTGCAACATTCAGTTTGCAAACTGCACTGCAAGAAAGCCAACTTTTTTGGCCTAAAACAGTGATTTAAATTGGTAAAACTTAGGGCAATAATGTAAGTTAGCACAACAAAGGAAGCCAGTTGTCTGCTCAAAAACAAGTTTGTGAGTTGTTGTTACTTATATCTTTAAGTTGGGGTTCACAACAAGGGACAATAGTTCTGATAACTCTTATTTATTTGTTGTGAAATGCAGGTAAGCGGTGAAATTCGGTCATTAGCGGAAGCTAGCAGCTAACTGATGCTAGCGACTAACTGATGCTAGCGGCTAACTGATGCTAGCGGCGCTGCTTGTTACAGCTACAAGAGTAGCCATTAGCGTATCAATGCTAACTCAAAATTGTGGTCACAACATTAGCTGACAAGTTATTACAATGTAAAATTATACGTTAGTGCAACTTACAGTTGAGTTGACAAAAATCAGAATTCAGAGTTAAGCAAACTAAAAAACAAAACTTAAAAAAACTTTTCCCAAAACCTAAATATGTAGGGTTTTTTGTTATTTTTTTGTGTGCTTTTATCTAACCATGTAGTTTCTTTTTTCCTAAGCTAAACCTCAGCTTTGTCATCTAAACCTTATGAAACTGGCCATTTGGTTTAATAACAACCATCAGCAGGTGGAGCAGGGTCCAATCAACCCAGATGTATGAGGCTTATAACAACTGATAACAACCATTTTATTAGCTGATAACATTATGGACCAAACAAATAATCAACATATTTCTGAAATTGACCATTCTGCATAATGACTTCTTTCACTTTTGGTATTTTAGGTATATTTTCAATTTTAAAACATTTATAATCCAGGACATTTGATGTATTTTTACACTGTATTATTGCTACTTTTGTACACTTGCACACTTCTTTCAGCACTGAAAACAGTTGAAATGTTGCTCAAAGGAGAAAGTGTGTTTGTTTGTTTGTTTGTTTGTTTTCCCTGAGGAGTTGATTGTGATGAGCACGGTTTGATTGAGCTCCTCTGTTTTTCTACAGATTGAGAAAATCAAGCGTGACATTTGAATCTGGCCTTTTCTCAGAGCAAAATTATCAATACTTTGTCAATCACTCCACGGGGGCTTAAAGCAGATACAGACGCTCAATATTTTCACTGCTGCGCCTCTCAAAACATCACACTTTTATACTCGTGACACTCTTTAGAACATCAGGTGAGTCTGGGATGGATCTATGACCCACAGGAGACATTAGGAGTCACATTTCTTCTTCCACGCTGGCCAACAGGGGCGGCAGGACGACATCTTTCTCCTGCGTGTTGTCGTTATCCCCTGAGGGAAGACCACGCCGCTTTACAGCAAGCTGTGGAAATTTGTCTCCTCACGTGCTGTGCTTCATAATAGGATCCTCCTCCATCTGTTACTGAGCTGCACTAAAGGTGTTCCTTTAAAGATAATTCATGTGATTTCTTAACCCATAAGAACCCAGACCCAGTTATCCTTAAAGCAGCTATTCTCAACCTTGGGGTCGGGACCCCAATTGGGTTCGCGAGATGATTTCTGGGGGTCGCCAAATCATTTTGGAAGTCAGCTCTGTCTCCACTGTGTTAAAGTGTTCATGTGTTAATGTGTTTTAGTCTTTTTGGTCACTTAATGTCTTTTTTTGGTCATTTTGTATCTTTTTTGGGTCATTTTGTGTCTTTTTTTGGTCATTTTGTATCTTTTTTTTGTCATTTTGTATCTTTTTTGGGTCATTTTGTATCTTTTTGGGGTCATTTTGTGTCTTTTTTTGGTCATTTTGTAATTTTTTTTGGTCATTTTGTATCTTTTTGGGGTTATTTTGTATCTTTTTTTGGTAATTTTGTATCTTTTTGGGGTAATTTTGTGTCTTTTTTTGTAATTTTGTATCTTTTTGGGGTAATTTTGTGTCTTTTTTTGGTAATTTTGTATCTTTTTTTCACCATTTTCCGTTCAATTTGTGTTTTCTTTTTGGTAATTTTGTTTCCTTTTTTTGTTAAATTTGGGGTCGCCAAATCATTTTGGAAGTCAGCTCTGTCTCCACTGTGTTAAAGTGTTCATGTGTTAATGTGTTTTAGTCTTTTTGGTCACTTAATGTCTTTTTTTGGTCATTTTGTATCTTTTTTTGGTCATTTTGTGTCTTTTTTGTGTCATTTTGTGTCTTTTTTGTGTCATTTTGTATATTTTTTTGGTCATTTTGTGTCTTTTTTTGGTCATTTTGTGTCTTTTTTTTGTCATTTTGTAATTTTTTTGGTCATTTTGTGTCTTTTTTTGTCTTTTTTTGTCTTGTCTTATCCATCTTCATTATGTATGGAAGACGAAAACGTTAGTTTATTTAGTTTTGTAACCACACAATACAGTTTCAGTTAGTTAATTTATGTTTTGTTTTTTTAAAAACATAAGCCTAATTGTAACCTTTAACCCTTAAAACAAAGTCTGAAATCTCAAAAAAGTCTTTAAAGAAGTGAGGACCGGCCGGAATGTCCTCACTTTGCAAAAATGTCCTCACTCTGTTGGTTAAAAACGTTCTCTGGTCCTCACTATGTGGGAAGTACAAGAACACTCTCACACTCACACACACACACATTGTGCTATAAAGATGTGTGACATCATCACAGGCTCGTTCATCACCAGCTGCGGCTGCAGGTGTCTGTCAATGATAATACACCTGCAGGCCTTTAATCACTGGTCGCCCCATTGGTTTGAGCCATTCAAGCCATCATTTCCAGAGATATCTCCTGCTGTTTCCTCTGTAGTGACAGTGAAAGGCGATTAAATACCACGTAGAGTGACATCATCACACATCTGAAGGGGTGATGAAGGGGGACATGCTCCCTGACAACCTGGAAGGTCTCTCAGTTGTTTACCAAGAAGATAAGCTTTATTTCTTAAAGAACTGCTGAAGTGTATTGAACAGAAGAACGGTACGGCCAGAATACTTTCTGCTGCTGTGCTCGTTTAGCTTTAGGCTAAAAAACAACAGGAAATACATCAGTTCAACAAAACAAAACCTTTTTGGTCAAATCGTACTTCTGCCGCTGTCCACTGGCTTTAAACTTTAAATCTTTTTTTGGTCATTTTGTATCTTTTTTTGGTCATTTTGTATCTTTTTTTGGTCATTTGGTGTCTTTTTATGGTCATTTTGTGTCTTTTTTTGGTCATTTGGTGTTTTTTTTGGTCATTTTGTATCTTTTTTTGGTCATTTTGTATCTTTTTTTGGTCATTTTGTATCTTTTTATGGTCATTTGGTGTCTTTTTTTGGTCATTTTGTTGTTGTTTTGTTTGTTATTAAACACAGAGTATTACAGATCAGCTGAGGCTGATGGGAATATCCTTATTGCATCTGTTCAGTCATAAGGATTAATCCTTCAGACCAAACCATGAACAACTCTATTACCAACCATAAATCCTACCATTTCCTACCATATGATACATAGGTTGTTGGTTCCTGCCCTCAGATGCTACCCTCTGGAGCATTTACTGGATTGGCACCCTTTTTTTTTTTTTAAAGATTATTTTTTTGGCATTTTATTGCTTTATTGGATAGAGACAGTTAGAAAGGGGGAGACATGCAGCAAAGGGACCTCAGGCCGGATTCGAACCCCCTGCAGCAAGGACACGGCCTTCATGGTAAGCGCTCTACCAGTGTGAGCCACCGGGACGGAAAATTGCCAAAAGTATTATTTTTTTCCGTATAGATTGATCTGTTAGTAATTCATCTTTAGTGTTTTTAGGCTATAAAGTGTCTGATATCTATAATAAGACCAAGAATCCAATATTTGGAGCCCTGTGCTTGTCATTCGTTGCCTTGGCAACCTTCATAACTGCAAAGGCCACTAGAGGGAGCCACAAACTAAAAACGTAAATATGGTCCGCAATCAGCTGCTACCGAGCCCCTAAAGGGACATGATGAAAATTTAAAAAAAACGTTGGTTTCTCGTGCTCACAAGATATTTTCTGGTGAGCACGAGAAAATATCTTGTGAGCACCAGAAAGTATTGCATGCGTGCATGGTGTCTGTAAGAACACCCTCTGCATTTCAGCTTGTTTCTGTATGAAAATGACATTACAGGAGTTAGCTCTCCCAACAGAGCTCTATAAAGGCTGTACACAATACAACAGTAAAGACAAAACATGCGTATCGGCTCTATTGCAGCACAATAAATCATTTTATTGTACAAAGTGCCGACTACAGATGAACCCAATCAGGAGGCTAGATAAAGTGTTAACTTACAGCATAACATAGACCAGCATCAGACAGAAAACTATCACATTAACGGCGATTGTTGTTTCAGCACCACGGACAGCTCACGCGTAAAAGAAATTGTGCAGATCATAGCCTACGGCAACCAGTTAGTGTGGAAACCAGTAAGGACACAACACCAGCCTTTAATCTTTCTGTTGTCTCAGCCAGTGTTTACTGCTACTAATTAAGTAATTATTTAATTATATAACGACCACCGAGTCCGACTGGTCCCTCCTCCGCCCTCCATCATCATAACAACACAACGCAGAGTTTGTTTTCTCAAGATCTCGAATTAATTATATCGTTATCTCGGGAAAACAACTGTCGTTTTTGCAAGTAAAGCAGCAATGTCCTTATAATGAAGCCCCAGGTCAAAATATAGCCGAACTAACTCCTGTAATGTCATTTTCATACAGAAACAAGCTGCAATGCAGAAGGTGTTCTTACAGACACCATGCGGCATGCAATACTTTCTGGTGCTCACCAGAAAGTATCTCGTGCTCACAAGAATTTTTTCTCGTGCTCACAAGAAACCAAAGTTTTTTTTTATTTTCACCATGTCCCTTTAGGGCATGGGTCTCAAACTCGCGGCCCGCGGGCCAATTGCGGCCCTCGTGATGATATTTTGTGGCCCCCACCTTGATATGAAAGTTTAATGTGAGTTTTATATGAATGGCACTTTACCGTGTTGTGTATGGAAGGTCCCTTTAATTACTTTTTTTGGTAATTTTGTGTCTTTTTTAATAACTTTGTGTCTTTTTTAAATAATTTTGTGTCTTTTTTTGGTCATTTTGTTTCTTCTTTAAGTAATTTATTTATTTTTCTGTCATTTTGTGTCTTTTTTGGGTAATTTTTTGGTTCTTTTTGGTAATTCTGTGTATTTTTTGGTCATTTTGTGTCTTTTTTGTCATTATGTGTCGTTTTTTAAAGGAATTTAGTGTTCTTTCAGTCATTTTGTGTCTTTTTTTTTAGTAATTTTGTGTTTTTTTGGGGGTCATTTTGATACTGCCTCCAGTGGCCCCCAGGTAATTTGAGTTTGAGACCCCTGCTTTAGGGGCTCAGTAAGCTGCCTTACAAATGACACTTTTTTTTTTCTTTTTTTTTAAGGGAGGACAGTCTCTTTCAAAATGTGCCTTTACAGTTTGTGTTACGTGTCGGCCCACATACTTCTGTTTGCTCCTGAACAAACGGATCGCTGCTGTCTGGACAGGTGGAGCATCGAATATCTCCCATATGTGTTCCTCCACTGAAACTAATGGATTGAAGGTAATTTAATGGAGCAGTGCACAGAGCAGATATCCCCTGAATATCCTGAATCTAAATATAAATGTGTTTATCTGATAAATGGGTCAGATCACAAAAGTTAATGTGAAGTAAGTTCATTTTCATTTGCAAGAATAATGATTCTTTGCATCTCAATAAAACAGCATTAAAATTTAGCTGAATTACAGGAAGATAAAACAGAAATATACTTTTGTATTTTAACTGCACATAAAGATATAAAGTCAGTTTGTTCTTGCTCTTCAGATGAACTGTTCCCTTAGTTCTTCTGTACAATAACAGGAAACACAGTTTAGTGCTTAGTCATGCGGTATAATTTTATTACAAAAAGGTTTTTATACAAATTCAACTGCATAATGGCAATGAACACTTGTATTTATTGTATTGAAGCCTTCTATCTGAGACCATTCAGCAAAATAAAACCCAGAAGTAACATTCATTTCAGCACCATTCCTTTAAGAATGTTGACCATGAACTCATATGTAAACAAAATAAAATATGTCATACTTTTTTTAAAATAAATACACAATCTGTACACAAAGAAACATTCAAAGAAGAAGAAAAAAACACAAAATGGCACTTTAACAACAACCAGAATAAGTGAAAAATGAAAATAATCATAAAAGTTTGCAGTCAAATGATGACACACGTGTCACGTTATGATCCTGCTGATCATATGATCAGTTGTTGAAGCAGAAATCCTCCACGTTGTTGAGTTTGATGGTCTGCAGCTCCTGACTGTCCAGCAGTCGGTAGCTGAAGGACACGCGGCTGATAAACTTCCCACTGGAGACCATCCGCACCACCGTGTTCTCACAGCCCACCTTCAGGTGTGCTGCAGAGAAGAACAGGTAGGGGATATTAGTTTATTATTAGTTATTAATATTATAATAGGCCTGAGTTAACCAGGGTGATAGAGCAGCTGTTCTCAACCTGGGGGTCCGAGATGATTTCTGGGGGTCGCCACGTCATTTTGGAAGTCAGTGTTAATGTGTTTTAGTCTTTTTTGTGTCATTTTGTGTTTTATTTTTAGTCATTTTATGTCTTTTTTGGTCATTTTAGGTCATTTTTTGGTAATTTTTTTCTCATTTTGTGGTCAATTTGAGTCCCTTTTTGCTTAATTTTATGTAATTTTTTGGTCATTTTGGTCAGAGAGATGTTTTAGGTTTTTTTTGGTAATTTTGTGTCTTTTTTTGGTCATTTTGTTTCCTCTTTTTGGTAATTTTGTGTTTTATTTTTAGTCATTTTATGTCTTTTTTTAGTCATTTTGTGTCTTTTTTTAGTTATTATGTTTCTTTGATAGATCAGCTATTCTCAACCTTGGGGTCCCGACCCCAATTGGGGTCGCAAGATGATTTCTGGGGGTCGCCAAATCATTTTGGAAGTCAGTGTTCATGTGTTAATGTGTTTTAGTCTTTTTTGGGTCATTTTGTGTTTTATTTTTAGTCATTTTGTGTCTTTTTTTGGTCATTTTATGTCTTTTTTGGTCATTGTGTGTCTTTTTTTGGTCATTTTATGTCTTTTTTGGTCATTTTGTGTCTTTTTTTGGTCATTTTGTGTCTTTTTTTGGTCATTTTATGTCTTTTTTGGTCATTTTGTGTCTTTTTTTGGTCATTTTGTGTTTTATTTTTAGTCATTTTGTGTCTTTTTTTGGTCATTTTGTGTTTTAATTTTAGCCATTTTGTGTCTTTTTTTGTCATTTTATGTCTTTTTTTAGTCATTTTGTGTCTTTTCTTAGTGATTTTGTGTTTTATTTTTAGTCATTTTGTGTCTTTTTTTGGTCATTTTGTGTTTTATTTTTAGTCATTTTGTGTCTTTTTTTGGTCATTTTGTGTCTTTTTTGGTCATTTTGTTTCCTTTTTTGGTCATTTTATGTCTTTTCTTTTGTCATTTTGTGTCTTTTTTTGGTTATTATGTTTCTTTGATAGATCAGCTATTCTCAACCTTGGGGTCCCGACCCCAATTGGGGTCGCAAGATGATTTCTGGGGGTCGCCAAATCATTTTGGAAGTCAGTGTTCATGTGTTAATGTGTTTTAGTCTTTTTTGGGTCATTTTGTGTTTTATTTTTAGTCATTTTGTGTCTTTTTTTGGTCATTTTATGTCTTTTTTGGTCATTGTGTGTCTTTTTTTGGTCATTTTATGTCTTTTTTGGTCATTTTATGTCTTTTTTTTTTGTCATTTTGTGTCTTTTTTTTTGTCATTTTGTGTCTTTTTTGGTCATTTTGTTTCCTTTTTTTGGTCATTTTGTGTTTTATTTTTTGTCATTTTGTGTCTTTTTTTGGTCATTTTGTGTTTTATTTTTTGTCATTTTGTGTCATTTTTTGGTCATTTTGTGTCTTTTCTGATAATTTTGTGGTCAATTTGTGTCTTTTTTGGTCATTTTGTTTCCTTTTTTTGGTCATTTTATGTCTTTTTTTGGTTATTATGTTTCTTTTTTGGTCAATTTTGTGTCTTTTTTTGGTCATTTTTTTCTCATTTTGTGGTCAATTTGAGTCCCTTTTTGCTTAATTTTTATGTAATTTTTTGGTCATTTTGGTCAGAGAGATGTTTTAGTTGTTGTCTGCTTCATTATTTGTTCAAAATTTGTCGTATCAACTGAGTTTGTCTGATCTGAACTGTGCGTGTGAGATTGTGTTCAGTGAGGACAACATGCATGTTAAATTGGGGGTCGCGACTCAAAAAGGTTGAGAACTCCTGCTCTAGATGATGTGATGGAGGAGATGAGTGTGATATATAATGTGTGATGGAGGAGATGAGTGTGGACTCACTGGGACCAGTGAAGGAGATGCAGAGGTCGGTGATGGGCAGCAGCTTGGACGTGTCGATGCCGTTTCCTCCCAACAGCTGCACAAAATCTCCTGATTCTGCACAAGCAGGCATGGACCTCTGAGGAGATAAACAAGACTTACAATATCTGTCAAATACTCCTGACATTTAATTTATCAGGAGGCATTGACCTTGAACAACAATACATACAAAACATTAAAAAAATACAGCTGCGGGTGCTGCTGTTTGTCTGTTTGTATCCTGTAAGATCAACAAGTCCTGCAACCAACACGACCACATATCATCTGTCTCTAGCCTGTAATACAGAGCTGGGCATAATAATAATAATAATAAATCAATGCAACAGCAGTGCTTTTATTTTGAAGGTGATTTACGAATGTGCATGCATGCATACTCGCCTGCAGAGAAATGCTTTCCACAAAAACCACTGAGTTAAAATACCAAAAATGTATGGTAACACTTTACAATAACCAACTAAGTTATGTTTATAGATGGTTTATAAACCAATTATTAACCATTTACTACATATTTAATCTTTAAATAATTTCAACCAATTTCTAAAATGTATATGAATCATTTCTTAATCATTAAAATACTTAATATGGTGTTAAAAATGTTAAAATTAGTGCAACTTAAACTATTAATATATTAATAATTATAATTTAATTGTTTGTTAATGGTAAAGTAACTATAAACTTACATTAATATAGCATCTATTTGTCATTTATAAATTATTTAGTTAGTAAAACATTAATAAATTATCTATTTACCATTCTAAATGGCCTATAAACGGTTTATAAATGATGATTAAACATTAATAAACTATCTGTTTAACGTTTATAAATGATGGTTATTGTAAAGTGTTACCAAATGTATTTAAAAAATGGAAAAGTTTATGGAAAAAAGAAAAGATAATGATTGTGGTCTTTACTATTTTTATTGCTATATTTTACTTACTCCACATTAACTTAGTCTTATCATAACATGTGTTCTTGCTAGTAGTGGTTATGTTGTAACCGTGGTTCTCTGAGTGAAGAGACTACGCCAAACATATGAAATATGTATAAAAATAATATATGAGTGGAGAGATAGTCTTGAGACGATGGAGAACGACTTTTTTAGGTTCAGTAGATATCCGTGATTTGGGTTAAAATAAGTTAGTTTGTCGTGTAACTTCAATTACGTGCATACTTACATATGAGTTAACTTTGAATGCGATAATTAAATATTCAATAATGGTTTCAAATGGGAAATGAATGGCAGTCTTCTGAATCAAAGTGCTGTTTGTTCCACTGTGACCTCCACCCTCAGCAGATGTTTTTGCTCTATATAATATGTCTCATATACGTCACACTACACTTGACTTGCTCCTGTCATAACCACTGAGGCCACTAGAGGTCACTACCACGATAAATGTAAATAATGGCCTTAATAAGCTGCTGGTACAAACAGCCTGTTAGGGCTTGTTTTGTGGTCTTTGTGAGATATTACTCTGTTTTCTCAGAACCCTCTCCAGTTCTAGACATGTCCCCAGACCACAATATTTACTACAGAAAATCTTGAGACAACCTATGTAAACTTTCAGGAACAAAAACATTTTTCATGCAACCAGGCTGTGTCTCACCTCCACCTTGCCCCAAAAACATTTTAGCCAACAGTTGTGTTTGTAGTCACTGGATGATGGAAACCCAAATATTCACGACTCCTTCACTCTGTTTTGGTCTCTACCAACCCCTGAGGGAGATATCTGCCTCTTCAGCAGCTGAATCTTATACTTACACCTACAAAAGCCATGTACTATAATTGGTTTTTAACCCACATATTCATGAGACATAACTTATATACTTAACTAACGTCATGTACGTAAGATTCATCACAACCAAAAACAATAACTGCATGCTAGACATTGGTACAATGAAAACACTTTTTATAATAATATTTCATTCAAACTAAAGTTGAGGGAAACTGCAGAAGCTGTTTTTTCATTACGAAGAGCCAATTGGTCTTTTGACCCATTATTTGTTTTAAAATATTAATTTTAGACCTCTTTTGTCCTTCAGTTCTGGGGACTTGTTGTTCAGTTTACTTGTATATTTCTGAAGCATCAATAGAATTCCCAAACAAAAAAAAAAGTGCAAAGCTATTTGTAATCTGGACTTCCAAATAACTGTGAAATCACATGCAGTTAAGACGGAACATAAGCTTAAGATTTTAAAGGTTCAGTTCACTGAAATCACAACAATTAGTCAGGTGGCTTGGGACCAGATTTAATTATAATGGGGACACGTCGTAAAAAAGCGGCAAATTTTTTCCACATGCTTTCTATCACTATAGGTTTCAATTTTTGGTAGGAGCCATGGAGGGGGAGATGGCAGCCATATAACGTCTATGAGAACCAATATATCTTCCAAGCCACTTAGAAGGTCAATCTTGGTGTCAAAATCTACATTTTCTGTTGGGAGATGTATATACAAGATCTGATCTGACATGAGATGAAAGCGTTCCCTTGATTTTATTTAGCAGTGTACATTGCAGCTAATCCACACTCTCCAGTGAACATTGATTCCAAACATTTTCAACTCAGGATTCCCTGCTGAAGACCTACCAGTCTGGGAAAAAAATTAACATATTTATTTGATCAAATAATCATCTGGTGATATTCTCAATAGTTTTACATGATTCCTTGACCCAGAAAATTTAGATTTTGACACCAAGATTGACCTTCTGAGTGGCTTGGAAGATATATTGGTTCTCATAGACTTCATATGGGTGCCATCTCCGATCCACAATCTTGATGAAGTGGCTCCTACCAAAAATTGGAACCTATAGTGATAGAGAGCATGTGGAAAAAATTTGGTGCTTTTGTCCAACGTGTCCCCTTTATTTAGCTAAGACACTTGACTAAATAGTTTGTTTCTGATTGTTTGTTCTGTTTAAATTCACCTTTTGTTCTGGAGTAGGAAGTTAAAGTGGATATTGTCTATAAATCTGTGCATGTTTGTTCACCTTGGGGAAGTTGTTGAAGTGTCCCAGGCTGAACTCAGAGACGTCGATCTCGACTGGATAAATGATGGAGAAGCTGCAGTTCCTGTGCTGCTGCGGGATCACCATAGTGTAACTGCCCTCTGGGGACTGGGAGATCACATTACACGCTGCAGGGACACAACAAACAACAAATTAACATGTAAAGATGCACTTATAATGACCACCTGTTTAAAACAGCTCTTTTTCTTTCTAGAGTTTTTTTCATAATAAAAGAAGAAAAGTAAAAAATAAAATATAAGAAAAAATAAGAAAAATAAATAAATATAATAATATATTCCTATATGGTGATCATAATAATATTAACGCTAATAATTATAATAATATGTCACAAAATATATTCTTTAGTATTTACCATTTAAAAAAATATAATAAAAAAACAATATTTAAATAATAATAATAAACAAAACATACATTTTTTTGAAACCCTGAATTGATTTCTGATTATTTTGGTTGGTTAAATCATTTGTTAACTGAATTTAATCTTGAAAATGAAGAGATAATTTTGATTTTAAAGAGAAATCAACATATTTTCAGTTCAATTTGGCCTTTAAATGTAGATATTTTGTTGTTTGTTGATCACATTACACGCTGCAGGGACACACAACAAACAATGACAACATGGAAAGATGCACATAAGAAAAAATAAATATAATAATATATGACTATATGGTGATGATAATAATATTAATGACAATAATTATAATAATATGTCACAAATATATTATTTAAATTTAAATTTTTATTTAAAATTAAAATTTATATTTAAATTTATTTAAATCCTCAAAATCTTTGAACGTTTGGTAGTTTTGAGCAGGGCAGAAGTTGTTTAAGAGGTTTATGCAGAAAAAAGTAGAAAAAAATATTAATCTGTAAAGTTTTTATAGCATTTTTTTTTTGGAGGTGGACATTTTCAGCCCAAAGGGCTCGAAAGGGTAGTAAATTAAAGTCAGTTAAAGTTAAAGTTAATTAAATTAAAGGCCCTGAGGGTTAAAGTGTGAGTGTGTAGACGTACGGAGAGGGTTGATGTGTTTCCTGACGGTCAGCGTGAAGCTGCTGCCGGCGTTGTGGATGCGGAAGAAGACCATGGCCACGTTCTGGTTGGAGCGAACGCTCCTCCTCGCTGATCCCGAGTCGCAGTAATCCACGTAGCGCTCGTAGAGAGGCAGCGGGTGATCCAGGGAGCTGGGGAACTTCTCTCCTTTCATCACCCAGCCGTCAAACACCTGCATGAGACAGGTGAACACACATCAACAAGGAGAGGGAAGCTTCACAGTCAGGCTTTGGGGATTTCTGCAGAATTTTGTTCAACCCTTTATTGGGCAAAGAACTATATTTGGTAACTTCAGGTAATATTTCGAGAAAAAAGTTGCAAATTTACTCGATTAAAGTGGCAAATCTACAAGAAAAAAAATTGCAGATTGAAGAGATTTAAAGTGGCAAATCTGCGCAAAAAAAGTCGCAGATTTACGAGAAAAAAGTGGAAAAAAAACAACTTTTTTCTCCCAGATTCACTACTTTAACCCTTAATAGGACACTCATTGAAATACTTGCAAATTCCAAATTTCAACCCTAGAGAATATTGGAGGATATTACATACTGCCAGAATGTGTAAAAAAAACCATATGAAAATAATATTTTAAGAAAAAAGTTGACAAGATTAAAGTGGCAAATCTACGAGAAAAAAATACGTAGAATTTAGTTTAACCCTTTATCGGGCGAAGAACTATATTTGGTAACTTCAGGTAATATTTTGAGAAAAAAGTTGCAAATTTACTAGATTAAAGTGGCAAATCTACAAGAAAAAAAAATCGCAGATTGAAGATATTTAAAGTGGCAAATCTGTACAAAAAAAGTTGCAGATTTACGAGAAAAAAAGTGGGATGTATTAGAGAGGAGAACCAAGCAACCTACGTGGTCATATGGGTTGGAGGACTTGACGAGATATATTCTTCATTTTCACTTTCTTTGTTCCCATTTAGTCTGTGTTCCACCAATGAGACATTCCCCCTTGAAACTTCTCAGATGGTTTCATTTAAACAGCTGTTTGATATAAAATTATCCAATATTTCATCGAAAAACTATGTAAAAAATTAAATAAATACAAATTTGAGTAGGAAAGCTATCCCCCTGATTTTCTATCCAATAAATCATCTCAAAACCAGATAAAAGGCAGTTGTAGAAGAAGTTTCAGATCCCTTACTAAAGTAAAAGTAATAATATCACACTGTGAAATTACTCCATGAGTACATTAAGTAAGTTACATTTGGTGAATTTTGTATGCAGGACTATTATTTGTATTCTCCTTTTACAATGTTGTATTAGTACTTATGCAGTGTGTAATCGTACGCAGATGACACACACATTTACATAAAAAAAGTTGCAAATTTACTAGATTAAAGTGGCAAATCTACAAGACAAAAAAAATCGCAGATTGAAGATATTTAAAGTGGCAAATCTGCGCGAAAAAAGTCGCAGATTTACGAGAAAAAAGTGGGAAAAAAGCACATTTTTTCTTGCAGGTTCACCACTTTAAATCTCATAAATCTGTTCATTTATTTCTAGATTTGCCACTTTAATCTCGTAAACTCTTTTCTCAAAATATGACCCCCCTCCCCCGGGTCCATATGTTTCTTTTACACATTCTGGATGTATGTAATATCCTCCAATATTCCCTAGGGTTGAAATTTGGAATTTGCAAATATTTCAATGAGTGCCCTATTAAGGGTTAATATAGTCTAAATTTGCATGGACTTTGGATCATCATGACCAGTTTTGCATGCAGAGAGTCTGTGTCTGCAGCCATGGAGAGGCTGTTTGTGAGTAATCAGGTTAGCTTTATGTTAAAGGAGCTTTTTGTCTAATCTGGAAGTGTTTCTCAGCAGTTTGGTGGCATTAAAACAAGCACAACAAACTGTTTAATACATAACAAAAACAAGGTCACATTTCAACACCAGAGATTACTGAACATATATATATATGAACCTGGTCTCACAGAAATCCGTGAAATAGCCACGGAATCACTCAAATTTCCGTGAAACTGACACGGATTTGGCTACAATGCAAGTTAATGCCAGTCATATCCCGTGGATATTCCAACATACAAAGTGATTATGTACATTCACTGAGTGAATATTTAGAAAATAAAACATATATTTCTCGCTAGAAATGTGATCAAAATCCATTTTATGCAGAAACAAAGTCAAAATATTGATTTTTTCACTAAAAATGAGAGAACTGTCCGCCATGTTTTTTGTTCTGACCGCCGGGACCTTGAAAGTCACGTGACTTGGAACAAACCAATAGGAACAAATATCCATGGAATAGCCACGGGATATGACTGTCATTAACTTGCATTGTAGCGAAATCCGTGTCAGTTTCACGGAAATTTGAGTGATTCCGTGGCTATTCCACGGATTTCTGTGAGACCAGGTTCATATATATAGTTATATAACAGACTGTAGCTGTTTCTGTGCAAAGCGGGTAAAAAGGTAAAAATTAAAGCAATTAAATGATTTGAAGTTGATATTTTAGCTCCTCTTGGATGCACCTCCCACCTATATTATATTATTATATTATATTATATTATTATATTATATTTACCGTGATGAAGTCTCCTCCCCTGCAGTCGATGTCCACGTTGTCATAATCTACGCTGATCACCTCGTTGGGTTCGGCCATGAAGAACGCAGCACAGCTGAGCTGAGGACGCTCCGCCGTGAAGGTGAACTGACCTTCTACTGCTACCATGTCCAGGCAACCTACACACACACACACACACACACACACACACAGCAGTCTGTTTATACACTTTACACACAAAACCACTAGAAAATAACATCTTTACAGAGTTGAGTTTGATGTTGATAAAACTAAGTATGAAATTAAAACAGTGTTATAATTTCATAGTGAAGACAGAAACCTTTTTATCCCTGTCATACAAGCTGTCAATCATGTCTTTTGGAGGATACAGTAGGTTATGAACAGATTACATTGTAATTTGTAATTTATTTATTTCAAAACAGTGTTTTCCAAAGTCCAAATCCCTGAAAATAACATCTTTACAGAGTTGAGTATTATGTTGATAAAACTAAGTACACTGAAAAAAGAAAATAGTTGAACCAACTTAATTGAATTGTTTCATTTTGGTAACACCTAAATGAATTAAGTTCTTTCAAATTATTATTATTATTATTATTATTAAAACTTATTAAATTAATTTGAAAGAACTTAATTCATTTAGGTGTTACCAAATGAAACAATTCAGTTAAGTTGGTTCTTTTTTCAGTGTATGAAATTAAAACAGTGTTATAATTTTGTAGTGAACAGAGACCTTTTTATCCCTCTCATACAAGCTGTCAATCATGTCTTTAGTAGGATATACAGTAGGTTATGAACACATTACATATAACAGTGTTTTCCAAAGTCCAAATCCCTGTATATATATATAATTAGAATAGATATGCATATCATGAACAAAACCTCTAGAAAATAGCATGTATGAGAAGCTTTAAGCACTGTAATTATTCTGTATTTCATGTATCTAAATCTAGCTTCTCTGCTACTCTTTACTACATTTGTCTTTACATTTTATGCCAGTTTTATGTCAATAAAACTAAGTTTGAATTTAAAACAATGTTATAGTTTTGTAGAGAAGACAGAGATATATAAATGTAAATATAGACCTTTTCATCTCTCTCATACAGGCTACAGTTGGTTATAGATATTATATATATGGAACTGTGCTTTCCAAACTCCAAATCCCTGTTTATTTAATTAGAATAGATATGCATACCATAAACAATACCACAAGAAGATAGCATGATGTATTTTGTTTTTAATTTAAGTATGGCAATAAACTGCAATCAAATTAACTTCTTCTTTTTTTTGCCTTTTTCTACAAATTTGCCTCTCTGTTACTCAACCTAATTTGACATTTTGCCAATAAATGTAATTTAAACTGGAAAGCATAACTAGAGAGAAAGAGAGAGAAAGTGTTTTTTTATATGTTTAAAACTGATATTTTATACTTCTGTAGTAACGACAGTGAGAGATAAATAGATGCAACCTGTCAGTCTTTTTTGCTAAATGCACGCTAATTATTAGTTCATTAATTAATCAAGGGATCAACTATTTTGATAATTGACACGTCATAACAGTATTTTTTTTAATGCAAAAAACTGCAGAAAATGCTGTTTTTTCAGCCTCTATACTGAATATCCCTGTCCTGTTTTTGACTGACAAATCCAGACAATTAGACACATCACCTTCTTTTTACTATTTTCTGACAATCTATAGATTTAAAAGGCAGATATGTTACTGTATATTTAAATTGAATATAACTCACGTAAAGGTCGGCGGTACAATAACTCCTCCGGTGTTTCTCTCTTAAGTTCCGAGTTGAAAAATGAATATAATTCATCTTTGGAGATCTCGTTGTTCTGCAGAAAGGAATAAAGTTTTAAGAACAAAGTTTAACTGAAATGTGATTTTTTTTTTTGCAAGTAGAATAAAGTGAAGGAACTCACCTCAATATACCTGGAGTCTCCCTTGAGGACAGACAGACACAGCACGAGGAAGAAGAGCTGCTCTCTGAACGTGCGCTCCATAACGCGCATCTCGGTCTGCAGTGCGCACCTGAGCGGAGAAATCTGAGCTGCTCTGCGACCAGCGGAGCTTTTTATAGGGACCTAGTCCTGCAGGGACCGGCTGACAGGGTCGCTGTCACACACCGTGGACCCCCCCTCTTCAGCTCCCCGGCCAATTGCGTGGTCGTGACGGAAGCAAACATGCAGGTTGAGACAGAGAGAGAGAGGCAACTGATGCCAAATGACGCTCAAACAGCACAAAGCAGCTCCGAGCAGCGCTGAATGATCATTAAAGCTCTTTTAGTGTCACTGCACCTGACTCTGACGTGCTGCTTTCCTCTCTTTGGCAGGTAAAACTTGATTGATTGTCTTTATTTCGAACATGCAAGCAAGTAAAAAAAAAAACAACAAAAAAAAACAAGTTTAAATATTAATAGATGAATAAATAAAAAACAAAACAAAAAAAGTAACAACAAAAAAAATTGAGAAAACAGACACTTTCTGCAAGATCGAAGTAGGAAGAAGTAATAAAACTGATTGAGTCCTACCCCTTAACAGGTCTCTATATCTATATACATATATATATAGATATGAATAATCAATATAGTCACATATATTATAAACAATTTTATATATACACTACTGGTCAAAAGTTTTAGAACACACCAACTTTTCCAGAATTTAATTGAAAATTATGCAGTTTAATGTCTCAGTGTACTCTGAAATTAATGCACATTTGCAACATTTAAAATTCTTTATTGAGCATGATAGTGTTTTGAAAGTAAAAAAAAGATTCAAAATCACATTTTATGTTGGACTAAAGGACTAAAAAAAGACACAAGAAGACCAAAAAAAGACACAAAATGACAAAAAAGACACCAAAAGACACAAAATGACTAAAAAAAGACACAAAACGACCAAAAAAAGGCACAAAACGACAAAAAAAGACACCAAAAGACACAAAATGACTTACAAAGACATGAAAAGAATTAAAAAATGGACAAAATAGCCCAAGACTCCATAGAGTTAAGTTGTTAACCCATTTCTTGTTCCCTGAAAAAGGCCTACTTGTATAATTCTGAAATGTACATTATTTTTCAGTTTTGGTTAAGCTTACCTTTTTTTATTTACCTCTGGCAGTTCACCACTTACCTTTGGACCCTTTCAAGCTGTTCATTTGACTTGAACTGCTTGAATTTCAATAAAAAACTGGAAAAATTGGGGTGTTCTGTACCGGTAGTGTATATATATATATATATATATATATATATATATATATATATATATATATATATATATATATATACTATAAACAATTTATATTACATTGTAAATACCTATACATGTATATTGTAAATTACTATATAAATATAAATATTATAAACATAAATACAATTACCATGTGTATTACAAAACTACAGTCTACATATGTCCATGTTACAGAGGCTTTTCTAAATTTCTGTACTTTGTGAAGATGATGTCTTTATATTTGTTTTTAAACTGTCTTATGTTTTGGCTTTTCTGTACTTCCACACTTAACTTATTCCACAATTTAACTCCATAGACGCTGATACAAAAGCTCTGAAAAACTGAAGAGATTAACAAGATTTTCAGGGTTCGGTTGGTACTTTGAGGATTTTCAGGATTTTCCTATAAAAAGTAAATGTATACATGCATGCAAAAGTAATTAAGTAAAAGTTTTAGGTACTTGTAGTAGTATATCCTTTTGCAGGGTTGGAGGATAACATATATATAATATATTATGTAATGAGATGACAAAAGTACGTTGTATTTATGGTACTGCTGATACTTTTATGTAAAGGTATACTATGCAGGACTTTCCTAATAAACAATGTATAGGCTAATGCAAAAGTAATCCCCTCTCACTGATCACAAGTGTGTGATTTTATTTTAATTTAGCTGTTTTTGGGACAATTCTGGGTGTTACACTTTGGGCACAAGCTACAAAAACAGTGGGGGAAAATATAACAAAATATAAATCTTGCAAACACTTACCGGGCAAAGCTTATTCAAAAACAAGTAAATCTGGAGTTTGATGCACACTGTAAAAAATAATCTGTTTAATTTACGGTAAATACCGGCAGCTGTGGTTGCCAGAACTTCACCGTAAAAATTACAGTGAGTGGATTTTCTATTCTAAATTTAAATGTAAATATCAGCAAAAACTGTAATTTGACTGAATATTCTTGTTATTTTAAGGGAGATTGTGTCATTTATTCACACATCATGGTATTTCTCCTTTAATTTTGCATGGGAATGTTATATTTTTACAGCAAAACTGTGTGTTTCTTCCAGTTTATGACAGAAAAAGTTAAAAGTTTTGTGCTATTCCTTGATTTACGGTAATTAAGTGTCTAATACGGTGATATATCATTTTTAATTTTACGCCCTATTTCTGATGTATTTGACAGTGTTATACTGTTATTTCTACAAACATATTTTACAGGGAGGAGAGGCCAAATTTGAATTTTGTGTTCACAAACAACAAGTAAGCAACAATTCCTGCATAGTCTGTCTTTAAGCAGGTGTTTCAATGCAAGACTTTAAGTATCTTATATAGTGTTTTTGCTTTTTTTTTTATCTAACTCCATACATGTCATTCATCAAGGCTAAAACCACCACACTGCAGCTTAATTAGAAATGATAGTTACACTTATCAGGTTAAACACCATCTGCTCTTGAAGAACATGTTATATGATGGAAAACTCCAGTAAAGCCAGTAAAAGGTGTGATTTATTTTGTCTACTGCGAGGATAAGAATCCACCTTGAAGATCCCCGTGACACACAGTGTCGAAACATAAATAAAACAGAATGCAATCATTTTCTAATGCTTTGTGACATATGTTCAATTAAAAACTGTACAAAGGCAACATATATAATGCTCAAACTTTTGTTTTTGTGAGTAAAAACTCACTTGATGCATCCTGTTTTTTATTTACATCCCAACATTTTGCAATCAGGGTTGTATTTTTTATTCAGAAACCAAATAAAAGAAACCACATGGTGATAATATATATAATATATAATATAATATAAGTATAAAATAAATCAATTTGCAACAAACCTTCAACATGGGGTCAAAATAACAACAGAAAGTAACAATCTCTTTTACTATTCTGTCACAGTTTTTATCAATAGAATAAGCAAAGTAAACAGGGGTCAAAGGTCAAGGTGCAATTTATTGTCATTCCCAACATGCATTTACTTTGTATTCAGTGGAATGAAATGACATTCAGAGCTGCACAATAAAGACAGAGAGAGTCCAGAGGTCAGCAGCTTAAAAAACATATAAACAGGAAGCAGGCACTCCAGAAAAACAAGAAGAATCGTCTATGTTTATCCTGTTTATCTTGCTTTTTACCCTGTTTTCTAAGCGCACAAGAAACATTTTGTAACTGTGGTTTATTATAAACAGCACTGACTATAAAATTAATAAAAGGCAGCAAATAAAGATGTTGCCATACCAGCTCGTCCCTGTGGATTATTCTTTCTTGTGTCATTTTTATCTAGTTAACATGTGCAGTAGTGTCAAATTGTTGTTTGCTGTTTACATTTGTGATGATGTATAATTAGTCTTATTTCTAGTTGCACTGACCCGCGGGGCTGGACTGGAACAAAAAATCGGCCCTGGCCTTTCTGCCCTGACCGGCCCACCACAACTGATGACACACAAACGATCTTAGTGCTCTCCTAACCATGTAGACATACTCAAAGTATTGCACCATTCCCTGGTTCTCTCCTCTCGTCTCGTCTTGTCTACTGTCTAACTTGGAAGACTCTCTCTACACTGCTCTCAAAGAACCAAAAAACCATGGATTTGATCAACTGGTCTCTTAACGCAATTGACACCATCTTCTCGACGAGAAGTCGCGGTTCTGGGGAGCCGGCCTGTCCCGAGGGAACTTTTGTGGCCGGTTACACGATGGACGCCTGGAGCAGGTGGCGTGTCGTGTGCCTGGCACCTCTGTCTCTTAAGGACATTGAAGATGTTTACCTATTCGGAACCATGATAACAGGGTTTTTGCTGTTTGGATTGGGCTTTGCTCTGGTTTATCGAAACACAAAGGAAACGGTGTCAGCTGTCAAAGGCCCCATAAAGCTGCCCGTGATGATTGAATCAATGGCCAGGGCTGTCGGAACTCAGACTGTGGCCACAAACCGCGCCGTGGATACCATCCAGGAAAGGGTGGCAGCCCTGGAGAGGGATCGATCCGGAGACCGGTAGGGACATTTTTACATTTTTACCATCGACAGGATTAGTAGCAAAAAAATCGCTGCCACTTCCACCCACAGCTCAAATTCCAATCTTATCTGGCTTCCCCCAAACAACAGCCTTGGCTCAAAGGCCGTTGCTAATCTTCCCTGCTGAGGAATGTAGTGAGACACTACCATCCCATCCTCCCCCCCTCTCGACTCCCACAACCACCTGTTGAACTGTCTGCCTTTGCTCTGGCCCAGGAAGGAAGGCCATCTGGCTGCGGATCCGGATGGCCGCCTGGCTATGCTGCCCCCCCCCCCTGCACGTCATAAGTCTATTCATGTTGTGAAAGTGTACCATGCCATGTTGCTGAGGTTTTTTACATGCTTTTTTTCCTCCTTTCCTCTCCCCATGTGTGATGTATTTCTCTCTCTTCATACCCTGTCTTCCTGTCCTGTCTACCTTGTGATATTGTTTGTGGGTGTATTATGCGTTCTGGACGGGTTGATGGCTCTATTTCATTATACTTGTACTTGTACTCTGTGCAATGACAATAAAGGGTTCATTCATTCATTCATTCATATCCACACTACACTACATGTAGACCTGCTGTGATTTCTCCAGCGCTCTCTTGAAACTGGAAGTACATTCACTAAGCTGCTTTCACACCTGCCGTGTGTGTGACGCCTTCCTCCTAACAAACCCTGAAGCCTTCAGTGCATTTTAGGGAAGGTGAGACAACTCAGACTAAACCTTGTGGAACACCAAAAAAATACCCAGTTTGTTAAAGATGGAGACGGGTCTCCCCTCAAAAGGTCAATATAAGGAGATTGTACATTGCAACAAAAGCCAACTTGTATTTTTTGGCCTAAAACAGTGATTTAAGTTGGTAAAACTTGGACATATAAATCATTGACATTTAGGGCGATAATGTAAGTTAGCACAACAAAGGAAGCCAGTTGTTTGCTCAAAAACAAGTTGGTGAGTTGTTGTTACTTATATCTTTAAGTTGGGGTTCACAACAAGGGACAATAGTTCTGATAACTCTTATTTCTTTGTTGTGAAATGCAGGAAAGCGGTGAAATTCGGTCGTTAGCGAAAGCTAGCGGCTAACTGATGCTAGCGGCTAACTGATGCTAGTGGCGCTGCTTGTTACAGCGACAAGAGTAGCCATTAGCGTATCAATGCTAACTCAAAATTGTGGTCGCAACATGAGCTGACATTTCATAGCGGCGTTACAATCGTGCCAATTCAGCACATTGCAGAAGTTAGCAGAAGTAAGGATTAAAAGTTTTTACAATGTAAAATTATAAGTTAAAAAATCTGAATTCGTTGAGTTGAGCAAACTCAAAAACAAAACTTGAAATATTTAGTTTAATTGTCCAATTGTTAAAATTTTATCGAAGTTTGTTGCCTTGAAATTTTGAATTCACCCAACTTTTCTTTTTTTGCAGTGCACAGGCAGCAAAATACAACTTATATTTACGTTTTAGACTGTCCTCCACCGCCATCTTGCTGATGTAGAAGTAAGGATTGCTGGAGATGTGGAGGTCCATCGATCACACTCAGATGGAGAGAGTATCGGTTGAACAAACAGTCTTTCACCCAGAAGAACGGGGTTCATGTCCCATGTGAAAACAGAAGTAATTACTACTTACATGCATTTGTTTCCTGTCTTTTATAACGCCTAACCAGGGTTTTTTTGCCCTAAACCTAGTGGTTTTGTAGCCTAAATTCAGAGAAACGAGCCTTTCTTTACAACAGCAAACCCTTCATGTATGTATAATGGCCTGTGTGTTATTTTTAGGTGGTGAAGTTAAAAACTTGTAGTTCCATGCAGAGACTGGTGTCCTTGACTAAGAGTCAAGGACACCGAGAGTCTGAGCTGCGTCCCCGAGGTGTGCAGGTGCCTCCGGCTACTGGAAAGGTCAGACCGGGCCTCGGTGTAATCCACACTGTTGGTAGAAAAACATCATGTTTGTGTCTGCAAGATAAGCAGTGGTTATATAAACCTGGCAAATGGAAATTCAGCTTTAGACAATATCAGTTTGAGCTACGAAAAAGTATTAAATTCCCACGATGATGATGATGTCACTGTCACTTTTTTTGTCCCCCAAAGTATCAATGTCAAAACTAACTTTCATATTTCTGCCTTATGTTGATGCTGAATAGTTCAACTGAGGCTCCGTTTCCATGGTGACGGTCTGAACAGAAGACGCAAAAGTGGCGTCTCGTCTTCACTTTTTATTCCTCGTTTAGACGAGCGTTTTCAGGAGGAAACCTGCTGATACGGTGATCTAAAGTGTGTGAATGTGATTGTATGCAGCCAGGCGGCATCACTTAAAGCCATAAGAGCATCTTTGGGCATGCAGAAGTTTTCACGCCACACAATTTCATCAGCTACTCCTTCCACAAAGTTCTCCTCCATCACTAGATCTCCCAGGTCTCGTTCACAGCCGTCTGGCTCCTCCCACCAATCGCTGCATCCAGAATGTGATGGAGGTAATTCCAGATCCTTCTCTGTTCACTAATACTATCTGTACATATCCTGGACATTTGGTGGAAAGACTCCTGTAAGTTTATTAGAGCTGCCAGAGCAGCTTGAAGGTCCCACCATGGAAATAATCCCACGTTTCTTTATTTCCTGTCCTGGAGCATGTATGTGACGTAAACACATACGTGACGTGAGCAGATCAGATCAGAGTTTTGTGTCTTGTCAGTGTAGACGACACGCTACGGAGGAGACGATTACACTTTTACACTTTGGAGGGTGGTTTCAGATTTTTGCGTTTTTAAGCCCCAAAAACGCCGTCACCGTCTAAACGAAAGGCACTTCGCATAAAATATTTTGTCGTTTTTACCCGCTAGCGTCCTCGTGTAAACGGGGCCATAGATAGAGAGTCAAACTGCTCCACCTCCAAGCAAGATGGACAAACTGAAACATGATACAAAGGTGACAAATCAGTGGTTATCATTCGCATTTATCATTGCTCCACCAGCTAGTAGGTGCAGTTGGTTGTTATCAGTCCATTCAAGAAAACTAAGCTGCCAAGTATAGTTAAAAGGCTGCAGTTTTCATAATTTTAATCTACAAAACTGCTTCTCTAAAGTTAGGGGGGAAAAGTTACTGTTTAGGAGTTAGAAATTAAAGTTTAAAAAGTAAAATAATGATCCATCCTCTTGTCAAAATATGGTCAAATCTGCCCTAAAAAAAAACAAGATGGCAGCTTGCCAAACTACACAAACCAGTGGGTGACATCATGGTGGCCACGCCCACTTCTTTTAAACCAATGAAAAGTCTCTATCTGCATGGCAGGTTTGTATTGACGTAAATTGATACTGCAACAATGCAACAGTAAATACTGCTGTAACACTATCAGACTTTTTCTTTTCAAAGGCAAGAAAACGTGTGAAAATTTGAAAAAAGTGTTCAAATCCTGCATGCATTCTCAACTCTGCACACCTGACAATCTGTGTGACGTGGGAGATGTGTCTGAGGCTTCTTTCCTGACAAAAGACTCCTGGAAAACCCACATGGTTAAGATAAAATACACTACCGGTCAAAAGTTTTAGAACACCCCAATTTTTCCAGTTTTTTATTGAAATTCAAGCAGTTCAAGTCAAATGAACAGCTTGAAAGGGTCCAAAGGTAAGTGGTGAACTGCCAGAGGTAAATAAAAAAAGGTAAGCTTAACCAAAACTGGAAAATAATGTACATTTCAGAATTATACAAGTAGGCCTTTTTCAGGGAACAAGAAATGGGTTAACAACTTAACTCTATGGAGTCTTGGGCTATTTTGTCCATTTATGAATTCTTTTCATGTTTTTTTTTGTCATTTTGTGTCTTTTTTTGGTAATTTTGTGTCTTTTTTTAGTCCTTTAGTCCAACATAAAATGTGATTTTGAATCTTTTTTTTACTTTCAAAACACTATCATGCTCAATAAAGAATTTTAAATGTTGCAAATGTGCATTAATTTCAGAGTACACTGAGACATTAAACTGCATCATTTTCAATTAAATTCTGGAAAAGTTGGTGTGTTCTAAAACTTTTGACCAGTAGTGTATGTCTAACCATATTTTATACCATATTCCTCGTTTGCAAACTGACCTCTATCTCTCTAGATCCCCATGTTGGCCAAATACAAGATTAATCTCAGACACTAATGCTTCATAAGATTTAAAGTAATCTCTATAACGTTCTTTATATTATTAGGCTTCAGTGGTTTTACACAGCCTATTTTTTGGCGGTGTCATGTATCTTACATGAGTTTGTATTCATTTTTTCCAAAGTCTAGCTCTTAAATTGGCTGTTAAACTATCAGACGTTTTCTTCTCAAAGGAATTATTGGTGTTGCACACATTAAAATGTGTGAAATCCTGCATGCATTCTCCACTCTGCTCTCCTGACAATCACTGTGTGACGTGGGAGATGTGTCTGAGGCTTCTTTCCTGACAAACCACTCAATAAAACCCTCTATTTCTGCAAAAGAAGCAAACTGATATTTATGTTTCAGATATGATACAATTGCCCTAATCATATTTTATATCCTATTCCTAGTTTGTGACCTTTTTAGATCCCCATGTTGGCCAAATAAAAGATTAATCTCAGATATGTATGCTCTCAGATAAGATCCATGTTGGGTTTACTTCCTTGTGTTATTAGGCTTCAGTGTTTTTGCACAAACTATTTTTGACAGCTGTCAGTATGACACATATCTGACATGATAGTTTTTGAGTTTGTGTTAATTTTGTTCCAGAGTCTGGCTCTTAAACTGAGATTCTACAGGATGCATTGAGTGATTAAAGGTGATGACTTGCATGACGTGTCATTCATGCAGCTGCAGTCTGACTAATTGGTTTGGAGTGGGCTGTTGCACTTCATACTGAGTGAAAATGTTTGTTTATAGGACTCTTACTAATTAAATACTGACTTTATGTTCAGTTTCATTCAGTCATTGGTGCATATAGTCATGGATCTCCCAGGTCTCCTCCAAAGCCGTCTGGCTGTTTTGGTCATTTTGTGTCTTTTTGGTCAATTTGTCTTTCTTTTTTTTTTTTTGTCATTTTGTCGTCAATTTTTGTCTTTTTTGGCCATTTTGCACCTTTTTGGGTCATTTTGTGACTTTTTGTGGTCATTTTGTGGTCATTTTGTGGTCAATTTGTGTCTTTTTTTGTCAGTTTGTGGTCAATTTTTGTCTTTCTTTTGGCCATTTTGCATCTTTTTTTGGTTATTTTGCATCTTTTTTGGTTATTTTGCATCTTATTTGGTCAATTTGTATCTTTTTCTGTCAGTTTGTGTCTTTTTGTGGTCAATTCGTGTCTTCTTTTGGACATTTTGTGGTCACTTTTTTGTCATTTTTATCTCTTTTTATCATCTTTTATCATCTTTCGGTTATTTTGTCTCTTTTTTTTGGTTATTTTGCATCTTTTTTGGTCAGTTTGTGGGTTTTTTTGTCATTTTGTGTCTTTTTTTTTGGCCACAAAGTTCTCCTCCATCACTAGATCTCCCAGGTCTCGTTCACAGCCGTCTGGCTCCTCCCACCAATCGCTGCATCCAGAATGTGATGGAGGTAATTTTTTTAACTAATTGGTTTGGAGTGGGCTGTTGCACTTCATACTGAGTGAAAATGTTTGTTTATAGGACTCTTACTAATGAAATACTGACTTTATGTTCAGTTTCATTCAGTCATTGGTGCATATAGTCATGAATTTATTTTAAGTGTTTGCAAATACAGATAATAAAACCACTCAGCATGTTAGAGGTTCCTCTGTGCAGGCTTTAATAATTCTATTGTTTATTTGTTTTAATATTATTTCACACGTGTCATCCTCTATATTATGTCCCTGTAAACAAACAAACCAACGTGTTTGCAGGAACAGGAGCTTGTTGAGTGTTTTCCATTTTTAACCCGCAGACACACTTTTCATTATATTCACTCATTTCAGCTATTTTCTTTTATTTGCGTGCAGACTTCTCCATTCAGATGCTCACTGGAACTATTTTCTGCCTCTGAAACGATGTGCGTAGGGAGTTTTATTTGCAGAGATGCTGCAGCTTCTCATTTAGCCCTGAGAGCTCTGACTGAATAGAGGAAACCATTAAGCTTCAGCATCAGGTTCCATCTAGTCAGATGCTCCCTATTGTGTCCTTTCTGGAAGTTATGTACATTATCTTTTAGTGGAGCATGCTCTGACATAATTAATGTCCACTTCAGCAAATTACTTTTGCGGGATGAAACATTCACATCTGCATTAGATGAAAAGGTCTCCTTATACAGTCCTGTCCTCTCAATGAGGCCGTTTCAGATTATAGTAAAAATTATTTCTCTGACAACAGTGGCCTCTTTAAAACAATTTGAACCAACTAATTTCAAAATAAGACTAAATATGTGTTCAGACAGAACAGAGGGACATTTTATACAAATCAATACTCAACATAAATTCAAAGGAAAGAAGCAGGGGACACAAACTCACCCAGGGAAGCACAGATTGATTCAAAGACATCTGTTTAAAATGGTTGGAACCAGATTTAACGGCAATCCATCAAGCATATGTTTCACTCTGGAGCAAGGAAAAGGACAGAGCTACTAGAGCTACACCTCTAGGGTCATGCTGCAAACCAACAAACCATTCAGATGATTGAATAATTGATTTATCAATTACAGCACATATCCACTACATATTACATTAAATCCAACCCTTTGGCCCTCCTCTATTTGGGGCTAAAACCTAAAAAATGAATCTAAAAAAACAACTGAAAACAAAAGTATTCATCTGTAACTTTTCAGATGGTAATACTTTGCCCAAAGTTTATTAAAAAACTGGAACAGATGATAACAGACGACAGATAACAGCAGCACATGTGTCAATCTGGAGTCTGAATATTCAGAGTCGTGAGTTAAACGCTGTGAAGGAGACGCTGAGACTCGACGGTGTCGTCTCCTTCTATCTGCTTCCCTCTGACACTGATCAACAGCCTCACATCCACCAGGAATTACTAACTTCTGGGAAGAAATTTCAGCTGTTTTCATATTTTCAGCCAAAGAAATTGCATTTTCTTATCACACGATCAACTGTCACTGCTTATTGAACGTCTCCCGTCAATACATTTAGATGCTCAGACTTATATGAGAGGAGGAGGAGCACCAGACAGGTTTGATCATATCATATATATATATATATATATCATTCTGACTTTAGTGGTAAACTCGTCTTACATCAGCGCTGACGTCAACAACTATCTCTGTCCTGACGTCCAGCTGCTCTGATGGATTAGAAAAGGTTATTGGATCTTTGTTCACAAACTCATGGATTCATTTCATGCATGTCTCATAATATAAATAGTCTTATAAATTGTTGTGTAGGCAGTGAAACAGTTCTGCACTAAAAACAACACATTTATATAGAAAAACAGATTTAAAGTACCACAAGCAAAAATAACGATTGTACAGAACGGCCCATTTTAGAATAATATATTTCATATTGGATGACAATGATTAATGCATTCACTTTTAATGCTGCAGCAAGTATTAGTTGATCAGTATAATCAATCATCTGTATTTGTAGAATAACTAGTAACCAGTGGCGGTTCTAGACCAGTTTTACTGTGGGGGCCAAGCAGGGGCCAGTGTTTAATCAGAGGGGCACATTAAAAAACTAATGATTTTTAAGAGATGATATTTAAGCATTCAAATCTTTTATTTTAGGTAATTTAAAAATCGAATTTAAATATATTTGGAAGACACAAATACATTGATTGAAACAATGAGACTTACCAACAATAACAACTATTTTTGTTCGACAATGACATTTCTCATTTTAGTGCAAAATTGATTTTTTTCATTTTGAAAGTGCAGTACATTCAGAATGATCTTTTTATATATATATATATATATATATATATATATATATATATATATATATATATATATATATATACACAAGCTTTTATTGCACAATTCAACTATTATACACATTCTGGGTTCCTTTAGTGTACAATGAGATATTGTTTGAACAAAAAATAAATCAGAATTGTTCCGTCATTCATCGTTATAAATTGATCATTTTATTATTAATTTGACACAGGGGCCACAGCAGGGGCCAAAGGCTTCTACACAGGGGCAGTGGCCCCTGGAGGCCCCTGGTTAGAACCACCACTGCTAGTAACTAAAGCTTTAAAAACTCATGGAGTGGAGTGAAAAAAACAACAATATTTTTACCTCAATCTTTGCCTCTCAGTGGGGTAAAAGTAAGATTAATAAAATGTCCATAGAGGACAATCATGTTCTTGGAAGACACATGAAGGCTCACATTATTTACTTTATATACTTCTGGGTAGCTTTATATACAATAATATATCATAATTAACCTCATAGTGGGGTAAAAGTAAGATTCGTAACATTTTCATAGGTGGTAAACTTTTAATGTTTTGTGTAAAGCTCTTTGATTTGCCCTGTTGTTGAAAGGTGCTATACCAATAAACTTGCCTTGCCTAGTAAATTAAAGGAAACAAAGCCATATTTTCTGAGTTAAATCCAACATATGTTCCTGCTTAAAGAAATAAACGTGTAAAATATGTAAAGGTTTTCTTGGAAGACACATGAAAGCTAAAGATGCTGAATTTGCTCTCATCCTGTTTTCCAGGAAGCTCGATTTCAGCCTCTTCTGCTCAATTTAATCACATTATTCATTGTATATACTGCTGGGTAAATATATTATTGTAATCTACAATAACATATTATCATGTTTTAGTTTATTTGTATTTATAATTGGTCATCTGAATTTGTAGAATAACTAGAAACTAAAGCTTTAAAATGCATGTAGTGCAGTAAAAAATACAACAAAAAAACATTATTTACCTCAAAGTAAGATTCTGAACATTTCCATAGGGGACATTAATGCAAATGCATTGTGAGACAGCTGCACTGTAAAAAAAAATCTGTTTAATTTACGGTAAAATTCCGGCAGCTGTGGTTGCCAGAACATCACCGTAAAAAATATATTGAGCGTATGTAAATGTAAATATCAGCAAAAAAACTGTAATTTATACAGAATAATCCCATTACTTTTAGGATAATTGTGTCATCATGGTATTTCTCCATTAACTTTACATGAAATTTTTATATTTTTACAGCAAAACTTTGTGTTTTTACAGTTTATGGCAGTAGAATTTAAAGTTTTATACTATTGTTTGATTTACGGTAATTAAAAGTATCTACTACGGTGATGTACAATGTTCAATTTTACGACCTATTTCTGATGCAATTTGACAGTTTTTTACTGTAATTTAAACAAACATTTTTTACAGTGTGGGTAGAGTTATATCCAATATATGTTCCTGCTTATGATGAATTAAAAATGATAAAAAATGTATAAAATATGTAAAGGTTTTTCTTGGAAGACACATGAAAGCTACAGATGCTGAATTTGCTCTCATCCTGTTTTCCAGGAAGCTGGATTTCAGTCTCTTCTGCTCAACTTGCAAGAATGTGTAGCTTATAACCCTGTTATGACATAAGCAGGCCTTTGTTTCCCCTAAATCTGAATTATGCATGGCTGAACTGAATCCGCCTTACATGCACACACATGCATATACACACACACACACACACACACACACACACACACACACACACGCTGCAGACTGCTTATGTTACACTTTGATGCACGATGAGGCTTTCACACTTGATGTGTTTGTCCATAGAGTCCTACGGGAGGTCTGACCTTTCTCGTGCATCACTTTTCTTTTGTCCTGATTAGAGTCTGACAGCTCAAAGGTGGTAAATTATATTCATATTTCTCTTCTTTGTTATAATATCTTAATGTTTTTGCATTCTCAGCATAATGTTAAACTATACACTGGAATAAAGTTGGTTTAACCCTTTGTCAGGCAAAGAACCATATTTGGTAACTTGAAGTCATAGAACCACATGGATTTTTACATCACACATAGTGACACTGTGGCATCTGACCAATCAGTAAATCACACAAGATTCAAGCTTTCCTTTATTTTCATTGTATTAAAAAAGTAAACAACTAAATTTACGTGTGCTCCTCATATATAAGGAGCTTTAAAAAAAGACATTCAGACATTACGCATATGTAATAAGTAGTCTAAAAAGATAATAAATAGTTTAAAGGTAAAAGATAAAGTGGTGATGGATGCAGATGATGTGTTATTGTCTATAAAGAGACTATAATAAATATAATAATAATAATGACTCAATTGACCTCGATTTGCAATATAAAATTGAAACATTTTGCAAAAAGTCTTGTAATATCCTACAATAACACTTCAGGGTTGACATTTTCAATTTCCAGGAGTGCCCTATAAAGGGTTAATCTAGTAAATTTGCAACTTTTTTCTCGAAATATTATTTTATTCATTACTCATTTTAGATTTTACAATTCTTTAAACGCATCCAGTTGTCATTAATACTCAGTAGTAACCAGGCTTGTAGGGTGACAAAGATCACATATATATACCAAATATAGTTATTTGCCTGATAAAGGGTTAAAGAAATGTACTGTATTATTTTACAGGGTTTTTCCTCTTTATTAAGAACAAATACCATAAAAATGCAAACTTACTTTTATTTTTTCTACAGTATTATTCAATTGCTTAATGGTCTTGAATAGTACATTTCAGTAAATTTTATCTTATATATATATTATACATATATTTACTGTATATCATCCATATTTTTAAAGACATTATCCGTTAAATGACTTACAGATGGTTACTTTAATTGGCAACTTTTGCTGCCACACTTGACTGTTTTTTCTTTCTGTCTTTCTTTACAGTGTAGATTAATTATTATTGTTTTAATTCCAATACTTTTGTGCTTTTACTGTTTTTGAGTGCATGCCTTTTACTCCTGCCAGACTACTTTTGCTATTTTAAGTAAAGTAAGAGATTCTTCCAATGTGAATCAGCTCATGTGTGTTTTTCTGTTCTCCTTGTTCTAATCTGAGACAGTAAAGATCTTTATTTGTGTCCCTTTGTCACGTTATTTCTCGTCATCCCACATTGATGCATCCCTTTTGCTTTTTCACAGCTTCCAATCACAACACAGGAGTAGAAGTCAAGTTGGGGAAAAAAAGAAGAACCTAAAGTTGAATTGATCTGATCAAATCAGATCTTTACTGTACCTCTGACGCCCTCTGCTGGTGATCTGAGGAGCTGCAGAGGAATTACATTTACACACACTTTCTTCATCTTGAACATTATTTTGTTGATGGATACCGATTCTATTGTCCTTTTAATTAACTGAAATTAAATCACAGAAATATATAAATAAATATATATTCTCAGACTTTTAATATATATTCTCAGGTTATATATATATATATATATATATATATTCAGATTTTGACTCCATATATATAATACTTTCCTGAATGGCTTGCCATAAATTATATATATAATATATTATTTATTTATTTTGTTTGTATAAATATATATTCATACAAAGAAAATATATAAATAACTACAAAATTGTGAGTATCTGTAACTGTAATCACATCAAAGATCAAAGCAATCAACAGAATTAACTGACACCTGTTAATGAAAGAGTGACAGCAGCCAGAGGTGGAGAGACTGGAATTTCTGGCCTCGAACAGAAAGCATTTTTGGCAAAACCATAATACCTATCATTGATCCGACTTCACTTTGAGCGTCCTGAGTTCTTCCTGAACGTCTACATATGGGTTTTTTTTTTAGAAAAATGAAAAAATAGCTTTGTTAGAGCGATCTAAAAAAACTGTTCCATCTTCCTTTTTTCCGAAATCTTCCTGCGTTTTTAATATGGGAGCCAATGAGGCTGTTGGTGGTGTTGGTGGATCATCTGTGCGTCCTACGCCCAAACTATAACTCTGACAGCTTTACCAGAGGATTGTGAGGGAGAAGACTAATTTTCCTACGTTTCTATGTATAAATTATTTCTGTAGAGTGGAATTTGCGGCCTGGAGCGCAGTTTTCACATTTATTTTTTGACAGTTTTTTCTCTCCCTCTACACTCTGGCGATGATGTCACACACTCTGACACGAACATTCCGTGCAATACACACCCATTATAATCTCAGAATTTCTCCAAAAATGATCATGGTCATTGAACAGGGATTGATAAAAAACTATATGACCTATCGAAACGTGGATTAATACACCGATACACAAGACTTGTGTCTACTGTTTAAAGTTTAAATGGAGTCTCTAGGTGAAATTATGCCGGAGAAGTAGACGTTTAAAAATCTCCAATTATTCTTCTTTTTCGCTCATTTTTTGTCGGCCGTCCCATTCATTTTAATGGCCCTACTGGGAGAAGCTTAGTGGACTGGTTGTACTGGGAATAAACGAGCAGAGAGCTGCTGGTGGACAAGACTAAGGTGCAGGTGCACCTTTATAATGTAATTGTTTGTTAATGGTAAAGTAACTATAAACTTACATTAATATACCATCTATTTGACATTTATAAATTATTTGGTTAGTTAAACATTAATAAATTATGCATTTACCATTCTAAATGGCCTATATACTGTTTATAAATGATGATTAAACATTAATAAACTATCTGTTTACCATTTATAAATGATGGTTATTGTAAAGTGTTACCCAAGTTTTGAATGCATGACATTACTTGTAGTTTTTTTTTTTTTTTTTTTTTTTCCTTACATAGCCTACTTGTAGTGTATGATGAGAATACTTCCTGTACTATAGTTTTATAGTTTTCCTGATAAACACCTGGCTGTGTCCCGCCCCGCGGGGCCAGGCTGCTGTATCCGCGCTGTGAGGACACTAGGGCCGCTGTGAGGACACTATCCGCGCTGTGAGGACACTAGGGCCGCCCGGACACCGAGCCGCTGCAGGCTGAGCCCAGCAGGTTATGAAGTTCAGAGGCCGACTCTAACTACCGATCCTCGGCTCCGTACCTGCTGGGGGACACCGCGGCACTAACACGCTCCTCAGAGCCAGAACCGCATGAATGTGTTCGGTACTTATATTCCACTTTTTTTTCGCACTGAAGGACAAAAGTTGGTGCTGTGAGACATGAGTGGACTGTCACCAGAGGCTTTATTCCCCAATGGACCAAGAAAGGTAGGAGCTCCCTGTTCCTGGGGAAAACTGCAATATGGGCTTCTTATTCAACTTTAATACATATATATATTCCTATATATTTAACATTTGGATTCATTAGATGAACAAATATTAGGCAGCCAATGAAAGTGGTGGTGTATTAATGATTAATAAGCAGTTACATGTTGGCTAATTTGCTGCGTTTGGATCATAGTTTGATATGTTAATGCTCTTTATTTTCTTCACTCCATCATATATCAGCATCATTATATACAATGTCTCCACTTTCCTTTCCAAAGCATACTTTTTAAAAACTTTTGTCCAAGTACATTTTTACCAAAGTAATTTTACTTTTGCTTCATTTTACTTTGAGTAAAAATATCTTTAATGAAACAATAGGCTACTGTCAATACATTTACATGGGGGGTTTAAACCATATACGTTTCTATATATTTAACATTTGGATTCATTAGAGGAACAAATATTAGGCACCCAAACTTCTAACACACCAGTGAGCCAAACATATATGTATATAAAGACTGAATTTGAGGTTTTAAAGTAGAGAAATTAAACTTAAAACAATGTTTTACAGCATAAGTTCTCCACCATTACTTTAAGATATTTTGTCAGGGTTTTCCTGCAATATGGTGCTAAATGTTGAAGATATATTTGCTTTATAACAGTATAAAAACATATTTGTATTTAATTTATACAGGCGTGTATATGTGCTCTCAGTGGTGAGAGGTGTAATGTGTTTAAGTGTCATTATTATTCTAACTATGATATTATTATAGCTTATTGCTAGACTAACATCTGGATATTGGAGGTTGCCTGCAGCTGTGATGGTGAACTTTGACCTGTGAGGATATTTTAGGTTTATCAGCCTGTGTGCTGGTTTGATGAGGTGCAACAAGTGTGTGAGAGCTGCCAGCAGGGGGCGCTCTGCAGGCTCTACAGGAGGTCACTGAATAGGACACACAGCTCTATAACACAACAATAACAATAGAAAAAGGGTTTTGCTTAAAATAGAATAAGTATTTAGATTATTTACTTGAGTATAAGTGGAAAAAAAGTCATTTCTTAAGTAAAAATATGGAAAGATTATTTTCTAAATGCATTTGAAGTATAAAAAAGTCAAAGTTCTCAATGCAGAAAACTGCTCCCAGTCACTCTTAAACTATTATACACCATATTATTGAAGTATTATAAGGCTTTTATTGTGAAGGTGGAGCTATTTGAGCTGTTTTAAATACTGCGGGTGTCAAATATCACAATATTTTGACCTTGATATCGATATTGTGACGATAATGTAGGGTTGACTGTGACAGAATACGAGAGAAGTAATAAATAATCATGTGGATATAATGAGTCAGTGGGTCAGTTCAGTAAAAATTACATCAACTTCCTGTAACGCAGCCTTTAAAACTAGGGAAAGACAACACTTGTGGTCTAATACAGTATCCAAAATCTAAGATATCTAGTTTCATATTACAATATTTCTATTGTATCAGTATTTTAGCCAGCCCGGACTGTGTGGTATAAATCTGTAGGGAACTTGACTAATTGGTGTTTTTAGTCGTACTAGGATTTATTTAGATGATTATTAGTCATTTTTATATGCCAAATGACTTGTTTCCAATCAGTTTTTAAGTATTTCTCTGGGAAACACAAGCTTTAAAGTGTTGCTTTTGCATGATTCTTTGCGGAGAAACAGTTTTACAGATCTGATGATATTCGTCAGAAAATCATTCGCTCAGCAGTCCTGTTAATTGAGAAACAATTACCAATTTCATTAGCAAATGTATTGGAGAGGAAGTAAAAAAGTAGAATGGAAAATGGAAATTCTCATCACATCAGTATCACATCCATCTGGAAGGAAATCCAGTGTTCCCTGTGATCTAGATATTTAACTTTAATCAAGTTACATTAAGAGCATACAACTTTAGAATAAAGAACGTTTTCTAAATGCACTTTTTTAAAAACTTGGCAGTAATATACTTTTATGTTCATAGAAACATTATGTGGGGTGCGAACCCTTATTTCTCCTTTTTGTCAGTCCAATATTCCCTCTCTTTTAGCTCTGCTTTTCATCTCCATATCTGACTCTATGCTTGTTGGTGCTGAGCTGCTAGTTTATCAGAGCTTTGAGCTGAAACCTGCTGCCTGCTGAGTCTGAAATGTTATTGATGAAAACACTGAGACCAGAGCAGGAAGTCGCTGGCTGCAAGAAACCAAAACAATGAGCTAAAATATGCTAAAAGACTCACATTCATGCTGTCAGGTGATCCAGTGTGGAAGCTGATATCTTGATTGGAGCTGCTGTTAACCCTTTATTTGGTAACTTCAGGTAATATTTTGAGAAAAAAGTTGCAAATTTACTAGATTTAAGTGGCAAATCTACAAGACAAAAAGTCGCAGATTTAAGAGATTTAAAGTGGCAAATCTGTGCGAAAAAAGTCGCAGATTTACGAGAAAAAAGTGGGAAAAAAGCAACTTTTTTCTTGCAGATTCACCACTTTAAATCTCATAAATCTGCACATTTTTTTCTCGTAGATTTGCCACTTTAATCTCCTAAACTTTTTTCTCAAAATATTATTTTCATGTTTTTTTACACATTCTGGCAGTATGTAATATCCTCCAATATTCTCTAGGGTTGAAATTTGGAATTTGCAAGTATTTCCTGGCTGCACCAGACTGATGTCTGGTGCAGCCAGGAAATACTTGCAGTACTGATGTCTGGCTACCAAACACTGTTCCAGGAAAACACTTCTGGTAAATGAAAAGATTTATAAAGCCGCATCTCCACCAGGAAGTTCCTGGTAATTTTAATCCCAGGACTAAACTCTTAAAGGAATTAAAAGGTTTCCTCTGTCAGTGGATGTCGACGTGGTTTAAAGCAGACTGGTCTCCCTCAATAACAACAATAACAACAATAAAGACGTTATTACTGGCAGCAAAATATGACTCATATTTACGTCTTAGACCGTCTTTGCTGACATAGTAAGTAAGTAAGTAAGTAAGTAAAATGTATTTATAGAGCACTTTTCATAGATACAATCACAAAGTGCTTTACATCAGGGATAAAATGCAGTAAAATATAGAGTTAGTAATGATTGACGGCAGAGCACAGCTTAAACGGCGGATATGGAGGAAGGTGGATTTTTACTTTTTACGTAACTTCTGTCTCACTTCACCCTCGTAACTACTTCAGTCCCAGCGTTCATTTTGACTCGTTCATTTTCGTCTTTTGCAACACCTAACCAGGAGGTTTTTGCCCTGAACCTAGCTCAGTTGTTTTCTAGCCTAAATTCATGGAAACTGCAGCCTTTTTTACAACCGTGAACCGGACGTGAATGTAAAATGACGTGTGCTATTTGTAGAACGCTCCTCTCTGTACCGTGAGCTGCAATACGCTCATACGTGTCATTATGTGTTTAGGTTGGAGATCTTGTTGGTTTAACCCTTTGATGCACAACATATTTTAACCCCTTCTAATGCACAACATGGGTCAAAAATGACCCTCGTTCATTTCATTCCCATGTTATTTAATGCTGCTGTGTGTTTCTGTGCTCTATCTTTTGATTTTTATGATTCAATATTTTAAGTATTGTTTAAATATCTTGTTTTAGATAACAACTGATCATTATTTCCATTTTGCCTCTTAGTTAGCTTAGCAAGCTACTTAGCAAAATACTACACCAAGAAGTTAGCTAATTAGTTAGCTTAGCAAGCTACTTAGCGAAATACTTAGCCAAGAAGTTAGCTAAGTAGTTAGCTTAACAAGCTACTTAGCTAAAAAATGGATACGGGTCATTTTTGACCCATGTTGTGCATTAGAAGAGTAGTGACACAAAAAGGGATTTTATTAAAAAAATAATAAAGGTAATTAGTAATTAGGTAAATAAATAAAAACATAAAATTAGGATGTATGATGATCAAAAACAAACTAATTGAGGAAAACCTGGAATACTGAATGATGAAAATACATTTTTGTAAAGATATAGAACATAAAAACTCTGTCGGGTCACTTTAGACCATGTTGTGCATCAAAGGGTTAAAGATTATTGAAACTAGTCCTTTGTTGATGAGAGAGAATCAGAGTCATTATTGTTGGTTTCATAATCTGTTTACAATCACCCTGAAAGGATTTTTTTTTACTATAATAGAAACTTTTAACTATTTTTATTAGCCGAAGTATCTGCAAAAAGTCTCAGTTTCAATACTATCAATAAAAATGTTCACAGTATGATAACCATCAGTATTTATACCACATTCTGTCTGAAAGCATTATATTGCTGCAGCTCTGTTTAATCAAAACACGCTGCAACATTTTCTGCTGTATGTTGCATTTAATGATTCAAAAATATCTGTGCTGTAACTGCTATCAGAAAATAACAATCAGTTGGCAACTCCTAAAATGGTCCCAAATCAATACTTAAGAACTTACTTGTTTGCAAACCCCACCACAAAGTTCCCGTACTTTCAGGAAGTCCTACCCCAGACCAGAGTCTTTTAGGGGTAAATATCCCTCAATTCTGGGGAAACCTCCTGCAGTCAGAAAGATACTTTGTGTGATTAGTACACTGCAAAAAAAGAAAAGTTGGGTGAACTCAAAATTTCAAGGCAACAAACTTCGATAAAATTTTAAGTTGGACAATTAAACTAAATATTTCAAGTTTTGTTTTTGAGTTTGCTAAACTCTATGTCAGCTAATGTTGCGACCACAATTTTGAGTTAGCATTGATACGCTAATGGCTACTCTTGTAGCTGTAACAAGCAGCGCCGCTAGCATCAGTTAGCCGCTAGCATCAGTTAGCCGCTAGCTTTCGCTAATGACAGAATTTCCCAACAAAGAAATAAGAGTTATCAGAACTATTGTCCCTTGTTGTGAACCCCAACTTAAAGATATAAGTAACAACAACTCACCAACTTGTTTTTGAGCAGACAACTGGCTTCCTTTGTTGTGCTAACTTACATTATTGCCCTAAATGTCAATAATTTATATTTCCAAGTTTTACCAACTTAAATCACTGTTTTAGGCCAAAAAATACAAGTTGGCTTTTTTGCAGTGCATCAGATTAATTCTCTGCCCTGGTGGCATGAGCTCTACTTTTTAAATATATATTCTAATTTCTTACATTTGTTGACAACTTAATCAATGGATCAAGAAAATAATCGGCCTAACTGCTCCGTCAAATGTCAGATGTCAAAGGTCAGACTGGGTCGTCTACAACAAAACACACACACACACTTTGACTGCAGCACATTCCTCAAAACAAGAGAGACTTTCTTTCCAATCCCAATCAATCCAATCCACTTTATTTATAGAGCACAATTTTAGCAAACACAAGGTTTCCAAAGTGCTGCACAACAATAAATACATAACACAACACAAAGAGATGTAGTAAACAATGGAACAGTAAGATGCAATAAGATAAAATAAATTAAAAATGGGATAAAAATAAATAAAATAAAATGTAAAATGTACTGCCCTCACAAAATAAAATATGCATGAACACAATCAAAACAAAAAATCATAAAATCAACACTCTACGTGGTGTTAAAAGCCAACGAGAAGAGGTGGTTTAAGAAGAGATTCTTTGAGTGTTTATCATCCAAATAAAAGGTGAAAGAGGCTGTAAGAAGTTGCATTATGTTTAAATCTGCATAGTGACTGTCTGAGATCACCATTGGTATGTTTTCTTTTAAAAATACACAGAATATCGTTGAAATCTGAACCTTCCAACAGTCCTTGAACGATTAAAAAGTTTGCATTAGAAAAAGTAACTAAAAACAAAGCTTAAAATTGTTATCTCTCAAAATCACTTTATTGTACATGTCTCATTTAAAATGTGTCCAAAATATTCTGTTTGGAATAACTAGATCCTGAGAAGAACGGTCACGTGAAAAATATTCACTGAAAAATCCGTTTACACAGAGCCGAGAGGAAAGGACAGGAAAAATCCAAATATATGTAATAAATAAACCAATTGTTTTTTTCCAGTAATAATGATGTTTGTGGGCACTTGGAAAAGTATTTATATATAAATTGCATTTAATTCCAATTAAAAAAATATATTTCTATCAGAGAAATTCAACTTTTGCTCTTTCTTTTTTAATGATTTCTATCGTTATAACTGTTTTTCTGCACAAATGACATTTATAAGTTGTTCCCACTTCCAGCCATGATTGTGCTGCTGATTCTACAGAGCTGCAGGACTTTTATAATTTATATATTGCACAAAATCACTTTATTGTACATGTCTCGTTTAAAATGTGTCCAAAATAATCTGTTTGGAATAACTAGATCCTGAGAAGAACTGTCACGTGAAAAATATTCACTGAAAATCCGTTTACACAGAACCGAGAGAAAAGGACAGGAAAAAGCCAAATATTTCAATAAGTATAGCATGTGGAGGCCAATTGTTTTTTTCCAGTAATAATGACACTTGTGGGCACTTGGAAAAGTGTTTATATATAAATTGCATTTAATTCCAATTTAAAAAAAATATTTTATCAGAGAAATTCAACTTTTGTTCTTTCTTTTTTTATGATTTCTATCGTTATAACTGTTTTTCTGCACAAATGACATTTATAAGTTGTTCCCACTTCCAGCCATGATTGTGCTGATTCTTTTTTTTATTTTATTTTTTATGTTTTTATTCATTCGACAGGCAAAAGTACATACAGTGAGAAATAAAGACTTTTTTTTCCTTTTTCCAAAAACAAAAAACAACCCCTTTTCCCCTCCTCCCCCTCCCAGTCCTACATAGTCTTGTTACAAATCAGAGAAAATTAGAAATAATTCACATCCTTCTTTTTTACCATGAGCAGATAGAAAAATAAATGAGTACATGAAAACCAACAACATACAGAGATATAGCATTGTCCATGGGTTGAAATGAGTCAGAGAGAGAAATTAAATATGGTGAGATGTTAATTATCAGGGGAGAGCATTTTATTTATCTTCAAATTATCTTCAATTTAGCTATGTAACTAATCATACAGCCCCAAACAGAAACAAATTTTTCAGGCGTTCCCCTCAGATTATATTTATTGTGATTGTGCTGATTGTACAGAGCTGCAGGACTTTTATAATTTATATATTGCAGTGGAACACAAGGTCACAGTGAGGAAAATGTAAAAAAGAGCACAAAGCGCCCTGATTGTTGGGGTTCAGAGGGTTAAATGAGCCCTGGTGTGGGGTCAGCATGGCCTCTGGGGAGAGATGGAGGGATGAGGGTCATGTTGAGAGAAAGAGTGATATAATGTTGGTGTGATGTAAAGAGAGAGAGAGAGGGGGGGTGGACCGTGGCCAATGATCTGCAGGCAGAATAACTAAAGTGGAGACAGAAGCAGAAGAGATTTCATAAAGCCACAGAGGAGGATGAGAAGAAGCCGGATGTGAAGCAAGAGGTGATGAAGAGCAGCCAAGTGGTTTAGTCCATTTAGTCCTTTTATTCATTAGTGCGGCTCATAGATGGTACAGGCCGTCACACAGCTGCACGTTAAAGACATTTTACCCTAAAGATGAAGCATTAAACCGTGCACTAGGCTGAGAGGAACCCCAGCAGCAGCTGGATGCCGGATCCAGCAGCAGCAGCCTGCAGGAAGCTGGTACCCGAGCCTCGCGTCTCTTCTCCGGGCTCCAGAGGCGCGTCTCCGCCGCTGAGGAGGAGGCATGGGCTGCGCTCCCAGCATCCACGTCTCCCAGAGCGGCGTGATCTACTGCCGGGACTCGGACGAGTCCAACTCCCCGCACCAGACCACCACCATCTCGCAGGGCACCGCGGCCACGCTGCACGGGCTCTTCATCAAGACGGACGCGGCCGAGACCATCCCCTCCGTCATCACCTACCAGAGCCGCCACTCGCGCAACAACTCGTACCGGGACCGCAAGGAGACCAGCGGGGGACACATCCGCATCGAGGCCGAGACCCAGACCAGCCACACCAGCGTCAAGGTACGGTACCGTCCCGGTTCCACGGCGCGCTGCTGCTGCTGCTGCTGCTGGCGGCAGCATCAGCACCGGGTCGTGAGTGGGAATCACACGTGAGGAGGCCCGTCGGTTTGTTTGTGTATTACCGGAGGAGGAGGCCCGAGCCTCCCGGTCCTCCCCCGGTCCCCCCGGTCCCCCCGATCCGGAGCTTTAATCACTCCTCATTAATGGCTTTAGTCCATTCAGCCTCCTGCAGCCTGTAGCGGTGCAACACATTATCATCTCATGTGCTACATGTTACATTACACTGATCTGATGCATGCACTGTGTGCTACACTGTAAAAAAAATAAAAAAAATAAAAAAAATCCAGAAATGTACTGTACATTAAGTGTAAATACCAAAAAATAAATTACATTTATTACAAATATTAACTGTTAAATAGACGTTGAAATCACATCATCTCACTGAATGTTAAATCGAGGCAACTTTTAGTTTTCTTACAGTAAAACTTTACATTTGATGTAAAAAAAAATAAAAAATAAAAAGTTTTTTTTTTAAAATGCTAAGTTCTTGTAGCAAAAGTTGCCAATTACTTACAGTCATATTTAAAGTAAAATAAATTATTTTCCAGAAATTTAATTACATCGAATTCTATGTTGAAAAAAATACAAAAAATACACATCATCTCACTGAATGTAAAATCAAGGCAACTTTCAGTTTTCTTACAGTAAAACTCTAATTTGATGTAAAAAATAAAATAAAAAAAAGTTTAAAAAAATGCTAAGTTCTTGTAGCAAAAGTTGCCAATTACTTACAGTCATATTTAAAGTAAAATAAATTATTTTCCAGAAATGTAATTACATCAAATTCTAGGTTAATAAAATAATAATACACATCATCTCGCTGAATGTTAAATTAAGGCAACTTCCTGTTTCTTATAGTAAAACTTTACATAAAGCCTGCAGTGGTGTGGAACACAATATCATCTGTGTGCTGCACTGTTAAAAAATAATAATAATAATTCCAGAAATTTACTATTTACTATTATTTTACCGTTTTTCCACATTAAGTGCAAATGCCATAAAGGGTTCATAGATAAATTACTTTTATTACGAATATTAACTATAAAATGAACAGTGAAACCAATATAATGGGAAATTAAATATTTTTTTCACCGTATTATTCAATTACTTTATGTTGAATTACAGTGAATTCTATGTGAGAAATGTACACACAAATGCACAGATATGAAAACTTTTATTTGCTTTTTTTCATCTCAGTTTCCTTCCTCTTTGATATAAAGATGGCTGAAAATAACAGCAAATGAGCAGTAAAGTGTGAGACTTCTCCAAAGATGGTGAAGTAGTTAACACTATGTGTATGTATGTATGTATGTATGTATGTGTGTGTGTGTGTGTGTGTGTGTGTATGTGTGTATGTATGTATGTATTTTTGCACTAGACCTTCATTGTTTGCTTTTATTCTTCCTGTAAGTCGCTTTGGATAAAAGCGTCTGCTAAATGACTAAATGTAAATGTATGTATGTATGTATGTATGTATGTATGTATGTATGTATGTATGTATGTATGTATGTATGTATGTATGCATAAATACATACATACATACATACACATACATACATACATACATGCATGCATAAATACATACATACATACATACACATACATACATACATACATACATACATGTATGTTTGTATGTATGTATGTATGTATGTATGTATGTATAATTGAATAATTGTATGTATGTATGTATGTATAATTAAATAATTGTATGTATGTATGTATGTATGTATGTATGTATGTATGTATAATTGAATAATTGTGTGTATGTATGTATGTATGTATGTATGTATAATTGAATAATTGTATGTATGTATGTATGTATGTATGTATGTATAATTAAATAATTGTATGTATGTATGTATGTATGTATGTATGTATGTATAATTGAATAATTGTGTGTATGTATGTATGTATAATTGAATAATTGTATGTATGTATGTATAATTAAATAATTGTATGTATGTATGTATGTATGTATGTATGTATGTATAATTGAATAATTGAATAATTGTATGTATGTATGTATGTATGTATGTATGTATGTATGTATGTATGTATAATTGAATAATTGTGTGTATGTATGTATGTATAATTGAATAATTGTATGTATGTATGTATAATTAAATAATTGTATGTATGTATGTATGTATGTATGTATGTATGTATGTATGTATAATTGAATAATTGAATAATTGAATAATTGTAATAATTGTATGTATGTATGTATGTATGTATGTATGTATGTTTGTATGTATGTATGTATGTATGTATGTATGTATAATTGAATAATTGAATAATTGTATGTATGTATGTATGTATTTATGTATGTATGTATGTATGTATGTATGTATGTATGTTTGTATGTATGTATGTATGTATGTTTGTATGTATGTATGTATGTATGTATGTATGTATGTATGTATAATTGAATAATTGAATAATTGTATGTATGTATGTATGTATGTATGTATGTATGTATGTATGTTTGTATGTATGTATGTATGTATGTATGTATGTATGTATGTTTGTATGTATGTATGTATGTATGTATGTATAATTGAATAATTGAATAATTGTACGCAGTATGCATGTATGTTTGTATGTATGCATGTATGTATGTATGTATAATTGAATAATTGAATAATTGTATGTATGTATGTATGTATGTATGTATGTATGTTTGTATGTATGTATGTACAGTTAATAATAAGTATAGTGTTAAATATTCTTGACTAAAGTTATTGTTTATGAGCCTATCCACAAAAGTAACACAACACCAAAACAAACAAAGTATCTCAGTGTCTATTGGTCATTTTGCATCCTTTTGTGGTCATTTTGCATCCTTTTGTGGTCATTTTGCACCTTTTTTCAGTCACATTCAGGTTTAGCATCTCTCTGTGATCAGTGTGTGGTGGTTTTATGTCTCTCTGTAGTTTTTTGCTTCTATATTTGGTTATTTTATGTGTAATTTTGGGTTGTTTGTAGTTGGTATGTGTATTTTTTTTGTTGTTCTGTATTTTTGTGGTTGTTTTGCGTCTCTTTGTTGTAGAGATAGACCGGCCAGATATATCGGCCAGACGATATTTGCGTTTTTTACTTGTATCTGCATCGGCACCAGCTGGTAATATGTTTGTTTGTTTTGTTAATAAATGTTTCTTTTTTGACTTGTGTAACTTTTGTTATCATTTTATCATTTTTATCATGTAAATGGAGGAGAAAAGGCAATATCGGCTTCAAGAATCAGCCCAAAAAAATCGGCAGCACATATCAGGGATCAGTTAAGTTACTGATGTCAAAATAATCAGTATCGGCATTATTAAAAACCGCGTATCGTAGCTTTGTGTATCTTTTCAGTCATTTAGCGTTTCTTGCTGTGATCATTTTGCATCTCTTTGCTCCATTTATGTCGTTTGCAGTCATTTTATGTATCTTTGTGGACGTTTAGCGCCTCTTTGTGATTGTTTTGTTGTTGTTGTTTTTCTGGGACATCTGTGAGTCGGGGCCCCTGACACTTTGGCCCCTGGGTCCGTGCCCAGTAGCCCATCCAGCCATCCATCCATCTGTAGAGTCCTATCAGTACAAAATCAGCACACAATCCACAGAAAGCTTCATTTCAGCCTTGAAAAATCATTATATTAGCTTCCACGTCTGCATTTTTACCTTTTTTTTGCTCTTAAGAAGTCGAAACAGTGACATAATCATTTATTGCTACTATATTTACATTTAATACATGTTTATTACACACTGTAATGTAACTGTAAGTAGATATGAGGAGATTTTTAAGTGTAAACAATTAAAACTTCACATTATGAAGACATATTTTAGATTATTACAGGAACCATATTGTCAGTTTGGACACCGGCCTCTTAAAGTTAAAGTTGTAAACAAATGAAAAAGAAACACTTATGACATTATCATGTGTAATAACGATTTGTTAACTGTTTACATGTGCTTATAAAGGCTTAACTGGTTGTTGCAGTGAAGTGTTTCCATTAAAACTTGTTGAACAAAGAACAGCTTTAATACAGTACAAGTGTTGCTGTTGTACTTCAGTAATGTTGGTTTGTTGTTTCCTCTTCTCATGTCTCTCATGACACGTTACATCTAAATGTGAGCTGTTATTGTTGTTATTGTTAATGATCTGTACGCTGCCAGAAGCACAAAACATCAGATATCAGATGAGCAAAACCAATCAGTTTCTCCTCAAGCAGCAAAGAGTCAAAGGATCATCCGTGGTTGAACAACTTCACTGCAAAAAAGCCAACTTGTATTTTTTTTACCTAAAACAGTGATTTAATTTGGTAAAACTTGGAAATATAAATGATTGACATTTAGGGCAATAATGTAAGTTAGCACAACAAAGGAAGCCAGTTGTCTGCTCAAAAACAAGTTGGTGAGTTGTTGTTACTTATATCTTTAAGTTGGGGTTCACAACAAGGGACAATAGTTCTGATAACTCTTATTTCTTTGTTGGGAAATGCAGGAAAGTGGTGAAATCCATTAGCAAAAGCTAGCGGCTAACTGATGCTAGCGGCTAACTGATGCTAGCGGCGCTGCTTGTTACAGCTACAAGAGTAGCCATTAGCGTATCAATGCTAACTCAAAATTGTGGTCGCAACATTAGCTGACATTTCATAGCAGCGTTACAATCGTGCCAATTCAGCACATTGCAGAAGTTAGCAGAAGTAAGGATTAAAAGTTATTACAATGTAAAATTATAAGATAAAAAATCAGAATTCAGAGTTGAGCAAACTCAAAAACAAAACTTAAAATATTTTGTTTAATTGTCCAACTTAAAATTTTATCGAAGTTTGTTGCCTTGAAATGTTGAGTTCACCCAACTTTTCTTTTTTGCAGTGTTGTTTCTTCCCTTTAATTCCCTTTATTACAACTAACAAGCTAACAACCTAAAAAACAAACCAGTATGCTCATTGCAGTTATTATGTTGAAGTTGAATTATTTAACTACAAATTTTCCAAAACTCTCATCTTAACCCATAAGAACCCAGAGCCAGTTCTCCTTAAAGGATGTGTTCTATAAGTGGACCACATAGAACACATTTCTGATGTTTTTAAAAAAAAAATACTACCCCTAAATGTCAAATATCTTTGATGTGACATATATACGTTACAATTGGCGTTTATGGTATTTATGTTTATGATATTTTTTTATTTTAAAATAGAAAAAAAATAGACACATTTTCTGCGTACAGAGACACAAATTTGCCTTTTTATTTTGCATCTCCACAACATATATCAAAATTGTGACTTTAATTTGTTCAGTAAATATGGTCAGAACAAGTTAAATGCAACACAGGACACAACTATTAACGGATTATAATTGTTAAATGGGTTTAAACTTTAAACCTTTAAACTAAACAAAAAATAAGCTTTTTAAAATTAGCTACTTTTACATTTCTGTTTCCAGTCACACAGTAAACGTCTTAAAAACTTAGGGATTTAATGAGTTGATGTGAAGCATAAAGCTGAATATGGGAGATTATAGAAGATTTAAAGTGTTTGATACACGGGTGTCACCATAGGTTCCTATGGGTTAAGGTCTCCTGTTTGTGATCACAAAGGAAGAGGAGAAAGAAATAATGAGGAGGGGAGGAAATTAATTATGCACTTTGTGGAAAAACTCGAAATGATTAGAATAAAGTTCATATATAATGTTATATTCCATCCAGCCATCCATTTTCATCTGCTTATCCGGGGCCGGGTCGCAGGGGCAGCAGCCTAAGCAAAAAATTCCAGTTTGAAACCTTGAAATTATGAGAATAAAGTTGAAATACATTGAGAAAAAAGTTGAAATGTGGAGAATAAAGTCACTTTTTAAGCAGTAACGTAGACCAGCTATTCTCAACCTTGGGGTCGGGACCCCAATTGGGGTCGTGAGATGATTTCTGGGGGTCGCCAAATCATTTTGGAAGTCAGCTCTGTCTCCACTGTGTTAAAGTGTTCATGTGTTAATGTGTTTTAGTCTTTTTGGTCATTTAATGTCTTTTTTTGGTAATTTTGTGTCCTTTTTTGGTCATTTTGTGTCTTTTTTTGGTCATTTTGAGTCTTTTTTGGGTCATTTTGTGTCTTTTTGGGGTAATTTTGAGTCTTTTTTGGTCATTTTGTTTCCTTCTTTTGGTCATTTTGTTTCTTTTTTGGGTAATTTTGTGTATTTTTTGGGTAATTTTGTGTCTTTTTTGGTCATTTTGTGTCTTTTTTTGGTCATTTTGAGTCTTTTTTGGTCATGTTGTGGTCATTTTGAGTCTTTTTTGGTCATTTTGTTTCCTTTTTTTGGTCATTTTGTTTCTTTTTTGGGTCATTTTGTGTCTTTTTTGGTCATTTTGTGTCTTTTTTTGGTCATTTTGAGTCTTTTTTGGTCATGTTGTGGTAATTTTGAATCTTTTTTGGTCATTTTGTTTCCTTTTTTTGGTCATTTTGTTTCTTTTTTGGGTCATTTTGTGTCTTTTTTGGTCATTTTGTGTCTTTTTTTGGTCATTTTGAGTCTTTTTTGGTCATTTTGTTTCCTTTTTTTGGTCATTTTGTTTCTTTTTTGGGTGATCTGAACTGTGTGTGTGAGATTGTGTTCAGTGAGCGGGGGTCGCGGACAACATGCATGTTAAATTGGGGGTCGTGACTCAAAAAGGTTGAGAACTACTGACGTAGACTACAACCTGATTCCTGTCAATATGTCTAATAAATCTAAAATAATTGAGTCAAAATTATGAAGAGAAAGCCAATAATGAACTTTCACACAGAATAAATAAAGTGAGATGCTCTTAACCAAACTTAATAAGTCTGTGTGAAAACTGAGAATGACACAGATGAATGTGTGATTAGAGAATAAGAGCTTGTGTAGTTGTGTACGCGTCTTGTCATATTATTTGTGTGTTTTTACTCTCTGATGGATCTCTGCTGAGGGAGCATGTGAACAGATTCTTCTTCATATTTATGATCGAGCCCCAGAGGATATCGCTGTGTTTTCATAAGAAGTAGTGGAGCAGATGATCATGTCATCAGACCCCGCACAATACTTTAACCTATTCACTCCCGGATTTTCAAAATAAAAGTTGCATATGATGATTGAAACTCATTTTGGTAAACTTTACTTTTTGGACATTTGGTTTGGCATTATTTGACATTTGTGGGGTTTTTCAATAGTTTACTAGTGTGTGTTTGTGTGTGTGTGTGTGTGTGTGTGTTCTTGTACTTCCTACATAATGAGGACCGGGACACGTTTTTAACCAACAGAGTGAGGACATTTTTGCAAAGTGAGGACATTTCAGCCGGTCCTCACTCCTTTAAAGGCTTTTTTTAGATTTCAGACTTTGTTTTAAGGGTTAAAGGTTACATGATAATGATAATTAACTGAAACTGTATTGTGTGGTTACAAAACTAACTAAAATTATAGTGAAAATGTCCTTCGTTTTTGTCTTTGTCAACTTTTTTCATACATAATGAAGATGGATAAAACAAAGGAAATAAAGGCAAAATTTACTGTGACCTCTTTTAATCTCCCACCCAACAAATACCCCATTACAAAAAACTACAACTAATAAAAACTAAACTAAAACTAGCAAACTCACTCTAAAAACTCATTTAAACTAACTGAATTTGAAAACAAAAAATCACAACAAAATTGAGACTAAAACTAATGAAAAAACCAAAACTTGTATAACCTTGCAAGGGAATTCACTGTTCCAATGAGGGTCCTCACAAAGATAGAAGTACAAGAGTGTGTGTGTGTGTGTGTGTGTGTGTGTGTGTGTGCTGGTTTGTCAGCTGTTCCTCAGTTAGTTTCCTCTCTGTGTCCGAGAGCTGAGAGAGGATCAATGATGCCATTTATTATTTACACCATCTGCTTTTCCCTGCAGGATCTTAATAATCTGCCGTGGTGTTGATCATGCTCGTGTGTGTGTGTGTGTGTGTGTGTGTGTGTGTGTGTGTGTGTGTGTGTGTGTGTGTGAAGGATGCTGGTGTCCCTCAGGGCGTCTCACACTCTCTGACGTATTAGAATCATACAGCAGCAGAAGAATCAGCACTTTTCACAGCCTCCTCTCTGGATTAGACGCACAAAAGTTCAGTGGTCGTCCACAATACAGCTTCTGTGTTTTTAAACAGGAATAATCTCTTCAGACCTGACAACAGACAGTAGAAAGTGACTTCAGGCTCTATAGAAACAGAATGATAACAGTATGCAGGACTAGATAAATGTTGCAGGTCAGCAAAGTAACACAACTGTAATCACATGACATTTGTCTGTAATGTAGTAATGTAAAGTGACAGTAGTTGTGGTTTCATCAACTTATTTCTCTGCACATTTTGAAGATTTGCATGAGAAAAGCTTGACTTTCGAAAATGCACGTAGAAGTTTTACGAAAAAAGTCGCAGATTTATGAGAAAAAAGTGGGAAAAAAGCAACTTTTTTCTCCCAGATTCACCACTTTAAATCTCATAAATCTACACATTTTTTTCTCGTAGATTTGCCACTTTAATATTGTAAACTTTTTTCTCAAAATGTTATTTTCGTATGTTTTTTTTTACACATTCTGACAGTCTGTAATATCCTCCAATATTCTCTAGGGTTGAAATTTGGAATTTGCAAGTATTTCAATGAGTGTCCTATTAAGGGTTAAAGTGGTGAATCTGGGGAAAAAGAGTTGCTTTTTTTCCACCTTTTTCTCGTAAATCTGCGACTTTTTTCGCGCAGATTTGCCACTCTAAATCTCTTAAATCTGCAACTTTTTTTCTTGTAGATTTGCCACTTTAATCTAGTAAATTTGCAACTTTTTTGCGAAATATTACCTGAAGTTACTAAATATAGTTCTTTGGGGTTAAGTAGGTTGTTTGGCAGTACAGAGTCTCTTAAAGATTTAACAGTATTTTGTTAACTTAGCCGATCAACCAGTCAAATCTGCAGAGCTCATGTTTTATTTGCTCTGGCACATGACTTTGGTCCTTCTGGCTTTCAGAACGATTTCTAGCAGATCAGGCCCTGAACAGTCTGGTGAAACTCATGCAGTTAGGATCAATCTGTTAAACGAGGCAGCACTGATCAGATCTGAATCAAGACTCAGTTACTGCATTGTCTCGACACATTTTAGTGTCTGTTGTGCGGTAGTTTGAGAAGGTTTTTTACCTGGATGCATTTTTTTCATGCTTGAGAACGGACCAATCTTAGGACTGATTGAGGCTCCGTTTCCATGGTGACGGTCTGAACAGAAGACGCAAAAGTGGCGTCGCGTCTTCACTTTTTATTCCTCGTTTAGACGAGCGTTTTCAGGAGGAAATCTGCTGCATACGGTGACGCAAAAGTGTGTGAATGTGATTGGGTATGCAGCCAGGCGGCATCACTTAAAGCCATAAGAGCATCTTTGGGCATGCGGAAGTTTTCACGCCACACATTTCCATCAGCTACTCCTTCCACAAAGTTCTCCTCCATCACTAGATCTCCCAGGTCTCGTTCACAGCCGTCTGGCTCCTCCCACCAATCGCTGCATCCAGAATGTGATGGAGGTAATTCCAGATCCTTCTCTGTTCACTAATACTATCTGTACATATCCTGGACATTTGGTGGAAAGACTCCTGTAAGTTTATTAGAGCTGCCAGAGCAGCTTGAAGGTCCCACCATGGAAATAATCCCACGTTTCTTTATTTCCTGTCCTGGAGCATGTATGTGACGTAAACACATACGTGACGTGAGCAGATCAGATCAGAGTTTTGTGTCTTGTCAGTGTAGACGACACGCTACGGAGGAGAGGATTACACTTTTACACTTTGGAGGCTGGTGTCAGTTTTTTGCGTTTTTAAGCCCCAAAAACGCCGTCACCGTCTAAACGAAAGGCACTTCACATAAAATATTTTGTCGTTTTTACCCGCAAGCGTCCTGGTGTGAACGGGGCCTGGATGTAAAACCAAATACTGCAGGTTCAGCAATAAATAGCAGAAGAAAAGACCAAAATAAAAAGCATGAGCATGAGCAGGAGCATGTACAGGTCTCAGGATAGAAACTAACAGTGACAAACTCCTGAGGGAACATGTTGATTCTAGCACATTAGTCCTGAAAGGAAAACCAGCGTTCTGATCTTAGATCACTTATGTTTTGCATCTCCCTCCACATTTAATTCTGGTTCGTACCAAGACTGATTGTTCACAAAGCCTGTATTCTTGGTGATGCTCTATAACAGTACAGGCTTCACATTATCTCAGACACTTACATCATTATTCTCAACACACAGAAACTCATATTATTGATCTTGTTTGCACACATCAGTGACATTATGTACAGAACATGATGTAAGTGTTCCTTGTGCTGTCTGAGAACAGAAACATGTTCAGGTGTTGATGCAAACAGGGTTCATTACACTAAATGTTGCATTTGTGCATTTGACTGAAAATCTTCAACCTGACCTAAAACACAGTTGGGAATTTTTTTGTTTTTTTTTAAATAACCACACTGTAAAAAATGTCTGTAGATTTTACGGTGAAAAACTGCTAAACCATGACAGTAAAAGACGTAAAATGATAAATGAGTTAATTCAGTTTCAGTAACAATAAAACATCGTAAATGTATATATCAGCCAAAACAGTATTTTTTACATAAAAAAAAAAAAAAATACATTACTCCACTCTAAAATACACTGGCACCATGTTTGTCGTGCAAAAAATATACTGTAATATATATACAAGCCGTCATTTTAGCATTTCTTTTTAAAGGTTTTTCTTTAAAAAATGATGAAGAAATGTTTTTCTTGTTAAATGTACTAAACACCATATCTCCAACAGAAATATACTGTAATATTTAATGGTAAATCTGGCATTTATAAAGTGTTTCTTGTCAATTATATGGCAGAGCAGCGTTTCTTTTGATGGAAAAACTTTTTTATTTTTGAACTAAAATATGGACTAAAATGGCATCTTAAACGGGAAATCAACAGTGCTAATACAATTTTACCGTAATATTACAAAAAGTTGCACCGTATTTATTACGGTAAAGTTCTGGCAACCACAGCTGCTGGTTTTTTTACCGTAAAAACAACAGGTTTGTTTTTACGTTTGCTTCACTTTTGTATCGTGGGAGGAAGTGGAGACGCATCATCCATTCTTTATACAGTTTATGATGTGGATCTATAAGCCAAAAAAATTCAAAAACTTATCTTTTTCATATCATCTTCTTTCTTGCTGAGCTGAGAGGTTTTCACACTAAAGATAGTTTAATTGCTGTTCAAAGTGAATTCATTTAAATCTATTTTGGTGTGAACAGAGAACAATTCACTTTTGTTGATTTACCAATAACTGTTGCTGCTTGTTATTTCATATGTGTTTAACCCTTTATCAGGCAAAGAACTATATTTGGTAACTTCAGGTAATATTTTGAGAAAAAAGTTGCAAATTTACTAGATTAAAGTGGCAAATCTACAAGAAAAAAAGTTGCAGATTTAAGAGATTTAAAGTGGCAAATCTGCGCGAAAAAAGTCGCAGATTTATGAGAAAAAAGTGGAAAAAAGTAACTTTTTTTTTCTCAGATTCTCCACTTTAAATCTCATAAATCTGCGCATTTTTTTCTTGTAGATTTGCCACTTTAATCTAGTAAAGTTTTTTCTGCCACATTCTGGCTGTATGTAATATCCTCCAATAATCTCTAGGGTTGAAATTTGGAATTTGCAAGTATTTCAATGAGTGTCCTATTAAGGGTTAAAGTGGTGAATCTGGGAGAAAAAAGTTGCTTTTTTTCCACTTTTTTCTCGTAAATCTGCGACTTTTTTCTCGCAGATTTCCCACTTTAAATCTCTTAAATCTGCGACTTTTTTCTTGTAGATTTGCCACTTTAATCTAGTAAATTTGCAACTTTTTTCTTGAAATATTACCTGAAGTTAGCAAATATAGTTCTTTGCCTGATAAAGGGTTAAAGTTGGTCTCTTAAACTAAATCCAGCTGTTTAAACTACTTACACTCAGTCTTATATTTTGAGTGACAGCTCAATAACATGAAACATGTTGTTGAGCATAAACTGGTCAACAACATTTATGATTGAGAGATTCTGCTGGTTTTGTTTCAGTGTTTGAGTGTTTTGTCAGAGTTATCTGTTGTGGACACAGTCAGAGTAGATGTAAGAGGGTGTGAGAGCAGGAATGTCTCCAGGCTGCGAAGTGGAAAATAGTTTGAATGTTGGACTGGGACGACTGTTTACATGCAGACAAGTTCCTCAGTCATGTTTCTGAGCTCTGATTTCTCACCCAATAGGAGTACATTAGGATTTAACCACATGAGACGTTTTTAGATGGTGCAGGACTTTATTTTGGGAAAATTCCAACTCAGATTCACACAACACAGTTGGAGAAAAACTCCCAATGTCAAATTGCATAAATATTTTGTATTATATATTTATAGTTTCCTTTTATTTTATTTATTTATTTTATTTTAATCTTTCTTGAAATTATTATTATTATTATTATTATTATTATTATTATATCTAAAAATATAATAAAATATATATACATATATATATATATGTACATCATTACACTATTTCTTTCTTTCTCTGTTTTTATTATTTCCAATATTTTGCTGCCAGACTTTTTACCATTTATTTTACAATAATTTATCTTTTTTTACTTTTTTTACATTAAATTTAAAGTTGTACTGTAAACAACTGAAAGCTGCCTTTTTTTACATTCAACAATATGATGTGTATTTTTTTTATTTTTTACATAAAATTCACTGTGATTTAACATTCAATAGTGTTAAAAAAAATGTATTATATATACATTAATTTTATTTATTTATGTATTTATTTACAGATTTCTACTTCAATTTTATGGTCGATATTTTTAATAAAAGAACAATATATTTTTTGGGCATTTGCACATTTTATAATTACTTTTTTTTCATTCATTTATATATATATATATATATATATATATATATATATATATATATATATATTACACAGAATTCACTGTAATTTAACATTCAAGACAAATTGAATATTATAAAAAAAATTAAAATGTCCCATTATTTTTAATTTACAGATTTCAATATATGATAAATAATAATTATAATTAAAATAATCTTATTTGTTACAAAAGTTATTTACTTTTTTATGACATTTGCTCTTAATGTAGAAAAACAAGAAGAAGAAAAAAATAATACAGTAAATTAATGGTAAATAAAGTTTTTTGTATTGGTTTTTTTTTGACAGTGTAGGAGCTCAGTTGCACTGGAAATGTTTACTTATTTTCAACCGTGAATGTAAAAAAACATGGTAAAAAAAAGAGGATTTAGTGAACTTCTGTGTCCTCTACAGAGAGCTATTATTGGGAGCGTGAACATCAAATTTGAAGGTTGCAGCCAAGAAGCTGCTCACAAGACGAGGTTAACAAACGTCACAATATCAGTTGATCACACTGCAAAAAAAAGAAAAGTTGGGTGAACTCAAAATTTCAAGGCAACAAACAAGTTTCCTCAACTCTGAATTCAGATTTTTGTCAACTCAACTGTGAGTTCAGTCCAATCCACTTTATTTATATAGCACAATTTTATCAAACACAAGGTTTCCAAAGTGCTGCACAAACAATAAATACATAACACAATACAAAGAGATGTAGTAAACAATAGAACAGTAAGATGCAATAAGATAAAATAAATTAAAAATGGGATAAAAATAAATAAAATAAAATGTAAAATGTACTGCCCGCACAAAATAAAATATGCATGTATACAAATAAAAACAAAAAATCGTAAAATCATAAAATCAACATGAAATCAACAAAAAATCAAGTTGTACTAACTTATAATTTTACATTGTAATAACTTTTAATCCTTACTTCTGCTAACTTCTGCAATGTGCTGAATTGGCACGATTGTAACGCTGCTATGAAATGTCAGCTAATGTTGCGACCACAATTTTGAGTTAGCATTGATACGCTAATGGCTACTCTTGTAGCTGTAACAAGCAGCGCCGCTAGCATCCGTTAGCTGCTAGCATCAGTTAGCCGCTAGCATCAGTTAGCCGCAAGCTTCAGTTAGCCGCTAGCATCAGTTAGCCGCTAGCTTTCGCTAATGACCTAATTTCCCAACAAAGAAATAAGAGTTATCAGAACTATTGTCCCTTGTTGTGAACCCCAACTTAAAGATATAAGTAACAACAACTCACCAACTTGTTTTTGAGCAGACAACTGGCTTCCTTTGTTGTGCTAACTTACATTATTGCCCTAAATGTCAATAATTTATATTTCCAAGTTTTACCAACTTAAATCACTGTTTTAGGCCAAAAAATACAAGTTGGCTTTTTTTTTTGCAGTGCAGTGTGAGTGTATGATGACTTCATGCAGTGGAAAGAAGCCTGAGCGGATCAGGAAGATGTCAGTGTGCAGGTCTAGGCTGACCTCAGGTCCATGTGGGCCCCCAGAAGGCCACCTGCACCGCAGATAAGACCAGGCCTCGTTTCAAGGACCCTGGTCCACGTAAACTCCAAGGCCTGCCGCTGCTCACACTCATGACTAATATAATATGATGAGAGCTCTGTGTTTATCTGCTGATATACAAGATAAATCCAATAACATCTCACTGTGCTCCAGAAACTGATGAAAAGTGACTTAATGCATGTAGGATCAGAAGATTTAACTCCACCACAATGACGTCATCCTCTATCATTTCCTAAACAGTCTGACTTTCAAAGTAAGAGCCCGCACACAAGGTCGAGTCTGGATGAGAAATAGTCTTTGTCACTTACTCGAAACGATTAGACGTTGGCTCAAACACGTAAACACGTCTTTCTGTTCTCCGGCCATAATGTAAACACAATCTAACATCACAGTGAAAACACCTTCAAAAAGATGCATTAAACATAGCGTAACTTTGTTAAGTTGAGTGCATTCTGAGGAGTAAACTGCAGTGATGCCTCCACACTGAAAGCCGTGTTTAATCTCCGTCCTGATGTGTATACAGTGGACGCAATGACATGATGTACCTGGGCCCCAAGAAATTAAAGGTTTATTTATACAGCACCTCTCAAAGCCAGAGCTCCAAAGTGATTCACAAGAACAAAGACAAGTGAATGAGCTGAAATGAGTCCAGAAGGAAAAGTTTATACAGTCAGTTAGTTAAAGATCTAAGTCAGAAGTTTCCACAGTGAGATAGGTGAAGAGGAGACATTCACTGACCACTCAGTTCCTGTGGCTTCATTAAATACTGGAGCATTAATTTCACAGGACACACGTCTTCAAATCAGGAGACATTTAACCTTGTCCAAGACCAGATCTGGCAACGTAGAAAGTGTTATCTTAAATCTTGTGAAACTGCTTCAAAAACTATTTACGAACGTCCTTGTTAACTAATTTTCCTAATGCTAGATGTAAGGCTGCAACATTATGGCCAAAATGATAATCACGATACTTTGGATTATTATTAATCACGATTATTCATTATGTTAGGGAAAGCATTACATCTGTATTTTTATTGCACTACTTTTAAACAAACACTAGGAACAGTTTTTAGTGTCTGGTGCTTGTTGTAAACAAATAGAGATCACTAAGCTAACACCTCCTGCAGCAGCAGCACATACACACTGTACTGCTACAGAGCTAACTGTTAGCCTGTTAGCACACACTCACTTTACTGCTACAGAGCTAACTGTTAGCCTGTTAGCACATACACACTGTACTGCTACAGAGCTAACTGTTAGCCTGTTAGCACATACACACTGTACTGCTACAGAGCTAACTGTTAGCCTGTTAGCACATACGCACTGTACTGCTACAGAGCTAACTGTTAGCCTGTTAGCACATACACACTGTACTGCTACAGAGCTAACTGTTAGCCTGTTAGCACATACACACTGTACTGCTACAGAGCTAACTGTTAGCCTGTTAGCACATACACACTGTACTGCTACAGAGCTAACTGTTAGCCTGTTAGCACATACACACTGTACTGCTACAGAGCTAACTGTTAGCCTGTTAGCACATACACACTGTACTGCTACAGAGCTAACAGTTAGCCTGTTAGCACATACACACTGTACTGCTACAGAGCTAACTGTTAGCCTGTTAGCTCATCCTGCTTAGCATTCTATCTCGCTTGGTTAGATCTGCAGGAGAGATGCATTTTAAAATGGAAATATCGCCGTCGATCAGGTTAATTTAATCGTGGCGCCCAGAAACGTGATCACAATTAAAATTTGATTAATTGTGCAGCCCTAGCTAGATGTGCCTGTTAACAAAAACTATAAAAATTAATTTGATGCAATCTATTTTTATTCATCTTTTACACAATGTCGCACATTTTTTGGGGAATCAGGGTTGTCGAAACAAGGTAATAAATGCAAGTCATTACAAAGGTACTTTTTGTTTTTTTGTTGTAAAGAAAAACCTTTTCATTTAATGAATATTGATCATGCGCTCTTCACTTCTGGTTCGAACGGTTTTTTAAACAAACTAGCAGAGAATGGACTAAACAAAGGAATGACCAAAAAACAAATTCATGTTCCAAAGAGATGGAAACCTGGAAGAATAACATGTTACACACACTGCAAAAAAGCCAACTTGTATTTTTTGGCCTAAAACAGTGATTTAAGTTGGTAAAACTTGGAAATATAAATTATTGGCATTTAGGGCAATAATGTAAGTTAGCACAACAAAGGAAGCCAGTTGTCTGCTCAAAAACAAGTTGGTGAGTTGTTGTTACTTATATCTTTAAGTTGGGGTTCACAACAAGGGACAATAGTTCTGATAACTCTTATTTCTTTGTTGGGAAATGCGGAAAAAGAGGTGAAATTCATTAGCGAAAGCTAGCGGCTAACTGATGCTAGCGGCTAACTGATGCTAGCGGCGCTGCTTGTTACAGCTACAAGAGTAGCCATTAGCGTATCAATGCTAACTCAAAATTGTGGTCACAACATTAGCTGACATTTCATAGCAGCGTTACAATCGTGCCAATTCAGCACATTGCAGAAGTTAGCAGAAGTAAGGATTAAAAGTTATTACAATGTAAAATTATAAGTTAGTACAACTTACAGTTGAGTTGACAAAAATCTGAATTCAGAGTTGAGCAAACTCGAAAACAAAACTTAAAATATTTAGTTTAATTGTCCAACTTAAAACTGTTTTGACGTTTGTTGCCTTGAAATTTTGAGTTCACCCAACTTTTCTTTTTTTGCAGTGCATTTTAAAGAGCAAAAACCTAATGCAGAAGTCTCAGTGTGTCTCAGTTAGTGTCTCCACCGCTCGGTTTGGATTTAAGTTTAAGTTTAGTACGACTTTTAGGGAGCAGCAGCTGTGAACATTGTGCACAACTGTGCCTGCACCATACAGAAACAGGACTTTGGATTCGCTCCTGCTTGCAGATTGAGAACTCAATTCTCTCTGAGTTATTCTAAAAGTTTGAAACTTGATTGGCATGCTGCTGTCCTGAGAGCAGCGGGACAGTTTGACTCTGAGCAGCCGGCAACAGTTGCAGCAACAGAAGCTGCTGTGACACGCAGCTCAGTCATCTGAACACAGAAATGATGCACATATTTTTAGATTCAGTGTGACTTACACTTCCTGAGGATATCATTATCTCTGAACTCACGAACAAAACGTCCTTGACACTGTTTAGAAATCATAGAAAAAGACTCCTCATAACTGCAGAACATCACATTTTTTTGTAATATTTTTGTCATCTGGCTTTTGTCTTTAGAGCGAAAGGTTCCAGTCTGCGTTCATTCTGGGGACAAACGTCTCTGCAGTGTTTATCAGCTGCAGGTCTGATGCAAACATGATACTCTCTGTCATCTCAGCCACAGATTCTGTCCGTCTCTGTCCCAGGAAGGATGGAAAATGGTTCGAAATAAGTTTGAAAGACGGACTGAATAAGTCACTGGCCTCCAGGTGCCTTTTTGCTGTTTTTAACCCTGTTTTCTTGCCGCATTTGTGCCGTCAAACATGGAAGAAACTAGGAAACCCCCAGAAAAATAGTCTATCGCTTATATTTAGCGTGTTTTTTACAACGTTTAGGTTTAAAAACTCCTCAGCGACACTGTGAAGCAGAAGTACACAGGGAGATGACATGTCCAGTAGAATTGTCTTGTAAAGTCCGTTATTATTTTTGCAGTGTGAAACCAAAACCAACCCGACCAAATGTAGACAATGGAACAGAACACGGACCTTGGTTCGAACTTTCAGGTGTGAAAACGCCTTAATCGTGGCGCCCAAAATTGTGATCACGATTAAAATTTGATTAATTGTGCAGCCCTAGCTAGATGTGCCTGTTAGCAAAAACTATATAAATGAATTTGATGCAATCTATTTTTATTCAAACATGGAAGGAACTAGGAAACTGCCCCAGAAAAATAGTCTATCGCTTATATATAGCGTGTTTTTTTCAAAGTTTAGGTTTAAATTCTGCTCCTCAGAGACACTGTGAAGCCTGATTGATTCTGTTGTCATGCAACAAATATTCACTGAAAATCTGTTTACACAGACCAGAGAGGAGAGGACAGGAGATGCTGCAAGCAAGCAAATAGTTCAATATGTAGAATATGTGAAAACCCATTTTATTCTTCTTTTTTTTAATGTCATAACTGTGTTATTCTGCACAAAAGACATTTTCAAGTTGTATCATTTAATATGATCATGTGGTACGGAAACCTAAATATTAAAGGAAGAAACAAACTGCAGAAAATAGTGAACATGGCCTCTAAGATTTTAGGGAAACCACAGAAACATTTGAGCTCTTTATGAAGAATTAATTAGAAGTAAAGCTGAGAAGATAATTAATGACTTTTATGAAATTTTGTACTTGAATGGGTGATGTGTGAAGTACAGTTATTGCTGTAGGCTATTTTATATATTTCTATCCTTGGAATGTTTTTCTTTATTGTTTTACTATTTATTCTGTTTGTTTTGAGACATGTTTATGGTGAAACCAAAGAGGAATTTACACTCAGTGGATGATAAAGTTTTCATATTCGTATTCCACTTGTGGATTCTGCTGATTCCATAGAGCTGCAGGACTTATAGCTTGTATACACTGTAAAATATTTTTGTAGAAATTACAGTAAAACACTGTCAAATTATATCAGAAATAGGGCGTGAAATTAAAAATGTAATATCACCGTAGTAGACACTTTTAATTACCGTAAATCAAAGAATAGCACAAAACTTTTACTTTTTTCTGTCATAAACTTTAGAAAACACAGTTTTGCTGTAAAAAATATTAGATTTTTCATTTAAAATGAATGGAGAAATACCATAAGGTCACAAGGACATAACTACCCTAAAAATAATAGCAGACCAAAGGACCCAACAAAGGACCTAAAATGACCAAAAGAGTCACAAAACGACCAAAAAAAGAGACAGAAAACGACCACAAGAGACACAAAACCATCAAAAAAGACACAAAATGACCAAAAGAGACACAAAACTATCTAAAAAGACACAAAATGACCAAAAAAAAGACAGAAAATGACCAATAGAGACATGAAATTATCAAAAAAAGACACAAAATGACCAAAAAAATACGTAAAATTATCAAATGAGACACAAAATTACCAAAAAGAGACACAATAAGGATAAAATGGCAAGTGATTTTTCAGTATAAATGACAGATTTAGCTGATATTTACATTTAAATTTACAGTAGAAAACCCACTCACTGTATTTTTTACGGTAAAGTTCTGGCAACCACAGCTGCCGGTATTTTACCGTAAATTAAACAGAATATTTTTTACAGTGTGGGTGGCCCCAACTGGTCATGCATGAGCTCACATGCTAACTACTGTTTCCATAGCAACTGGACTTTTTTTTGCTTTGAAAAAACTTTTACTATTTAATTTGTTCAGTGTTGCGGTAAGGACTCAGAAGTGTGGGACAGGCACATTTAGATGCAAAAAATCATAAATTATCAGTAAGCAAAAAAAAAATAATAATAATATGCTGTAGAGTAATGTTTATATGAAACTATTTAATTTGAAAAAATGTCATATTTTAATTGAATTGGCTCATTTTATGTATCTCAACATTGAGACCACAGTTGTGGGACATGAACAAAAGTAGTGTTTGGACCCATAAAATGCTTCATAAATTGTATTAAATCACATTTTTTTAGTTTTTATTTTTCAATGTCAATTTTTACGGTAAAGTTCTGGCAACCACAGCTGCCGGTATTTTACCGTAAATTTAACAGATTATTTTTTACCGTGTGTATTGCAGTGAAATACAAGACAGCAGAGAGTAAATGGTTGAGAGGATATGCTTTTAGGTTGAGACGTGGTCAGAAGGTTGTCTTGTTGACCCGACACTTCCTCCATCTCAGTCAGACTCTCACTGATCTCCCTCCAGCAGAGATTACTGAGCTGTCTCCATCTCCGCTGCTTCCTTCCTGTTCTGGTTCACATCTGGCCGCGTCCTCCTCAACCAAAACATGATTACTCTTATATTACACTGATTATGTCCTCATGCAGCCCGCCCTCTCTCTGACTCTCCACAGTCACAGCCAGTGGTGGTTCTAGACCAGTTTTACTGTGGGGGCCAAGGAGGGGCCAGTGTTTAATCAGAGGGGCACATTAGCACATGAAAAAATGGCAAAGATGATATTTAAGACATTCAAAATCTTTGAATGTCTTGAAAAAGACACAAAATGACCAAAAAAGACACAAAATGAGAAGACAGAATAACAAAAAAATAAAACCCACAGAAGACATAAAAATGACAAAAAAAAGACACAACATGACCAAAAAAAGACAGAAAATAACTAAAACAGACACAAAAAAGATACATAAATGACACCAATGACAAAAAAGACACAAAATGACAAAAAAAAGACACAAAATGACAAAAAAAGACAGAAAATAACTAAAACAGACACAAAAAAGATACATAAATGACACCAATGACAAAAAAGACATAAAAATTACAAAAAAAATACACAAAATGACCAAAAAAGACACAAAATGAGAAGACAGAATAACAAAACAATAAAACCCACAGAAGACATAAAAATGACAAAAAAAAGACACAAAATGACCAAAAAAAGACAGAAAATAACTAAAACAGACACAAAAAATATACATAAATGACACCAATGACAAAAAAGACACAAAATGACAAAAAAAAAAGACACAAAATAACTAAAACAGACAGAAAATAACTAAAACAGACACAACAACAGACACAAAATTACCAAAAAAAGACACAAAAAAGACACAAATGACCAAAAAAGACACAAAATGACGTACAAACACACATAAAGACATGAAAAGGATTCAAAAATGGACTAAATATCCCTTTAAGACTCCAGAGAGTTAAACTATTATACAATGTAACATTCTGGGTTCCTTTTGTGTTCAATGAGATATTGTTTGAACAAAAAAAAGGTTAGAATTGCTCCATTGTTCATCGTTATAAATTGATCATTTTATTATTAATTTGACACAGGGGCCACAGCAGGGGCCAAAGGCTTCTCCACAGGGCCAGGGGCCCCTGGAGGCCCCTGGAGGCCCCTGGTTAGAACCACCACAGTCACAGCGTCTTCTAGTCACTGTGGTTCAGTGGTTCAGTCCCTTCAGTGTTTTTATCTCACAAGTCGACACAGAGACACCAGATCTTTCCGCCACTTCCTCAGGCCTTCTCTGACTTGATTGACCTCATTTCTTTGTCTCCCTGAGATCACTGACGAAGATAAAAGTGGTTACAATTCAGACTTCAAATCATCTTCGTACACTCAGAGACAAACAGCTGTGATGTGATGTGATGTGTACCTTAGATCAGTAGTTCTCAACCTTTTTGAGTCGCGACCCCCAATTTAACATGCATGTTGTCAGTGACCCCCACTCACTGAACACAATCTCACACGCACAGTTCAGATCACCCAAAAAAGATAACCAAAAAAAGGAAACAAAATGACCAAAAAAGACACAAAATGACCAGAAAAGACACAAAATGACTAGAAAAGACACAAAATGACCAGAAAAGACACAAAATGACTAGAAAAGACACAAAATGATCCCAAAAAGAAAAAAAAATACCCCAAAAAAGACACAAAATGACCAGAAAAAGGAAACAAAATTACCAAAAAAGACACAAATTGACCAGAAAATGACCAAAAAAAGACACAAAATGACCAAAAAAAGACACAAAATGACCAAAAAAAGATACAAAATGACCAAAAAAAGACACAAAATTACCAAAAAAAGATACAAAATTACCAAAAAGACTAAAACACATGAACACTTTAACACAGTGGAGACAGAGCTGACTTCCAAAATGATTGGTCGACCCCCAGAAATCATCTCGCGACCCCAATTGGGGTCCCGACCCCAAGGTTGAGAATAGCTGCCTTAGACAGAACTGTTTCCTTCAGCACTCGCTCGCCCAGAAAGTTGGAATAATTTTGCTTTCAGACACGATCTGTTAATTGTTTTCATTGTGATGAAAGTTTTGAGAAGATATACACTTTATCTATCAAGAATTAATTACATTGTCACAATCATTTCTTGGGAAGAGGTCAAAAATATTTCATTTAATTTCATCAAAAAACAACAATTTCTGCTCCAAAATCACACTGTTCTTGCACAACCTTCCTGCAGTTATTACATTCACTATTTGTGCTAATTTTGCAGTTTATTAGGTGTTCTGTTCTGTTATTGTTATGTATTGATTATAATAAGAAATATATATATCCATAAAATATGTCACTGAATCAGGGGTGATGTGTTTACTAAATAGCAGGAAAAAGGTTTTCTGTCATCGTGAGTTTGTAGTTTCATGTTTCCAACACTTGCTGTCACAAATGCTTCATTTAATTTATTTACTTATTTAATCTAAAGCAACAAAGATGTAGAGATATTATGCAAAATGACTTTTTTCCTCTCGTGCAGCTCTCGTAGCTGCTGCTGACGTTGGCGGTCTGTTGGCGGTCTGTTGGCGGTTAGCTGGCGGCCAGCTGAGGCTGGTTGTGGTTGAAGTGTGTCTGTCTTTAAGCCTAATTACTGCTGACTAATAATCCTGATGTGTGTTTGAGTCACGGCTGGTGTCACCTCACCGCTTTACTCACTCTGAGTGTGTTCATCATGAATTATCAGCTAGAATGAGCTGATCCTCCTCCACCTTTCTTTCTCTCTCCTCTTTGCTTCTATGGACACATGATGGATGTTTGTCTCCAGGTGGAAAGAGACTTAATCTGATCTAATCTCGTGGTTTATGAGTGTGTGATTACGAACATGTCGGCAGCAAAAACAACATCTTCTAACAAAGATCTCTCAATGAGAACAAATTAGTCACCAGAACAGAGAATGCTGCAAAATATAGCTGATGGTTAAACCCGGGGGATGACGCTATGACACAGGACACTGTAAAAAAATAAAAAATAAAAAAATAATAATTTTCCAGAAATTTACTGTATTATTTTACAGGGTTTTTCTGGCATAGAAAGTTACATTTATTATTATTATTATTATTATTATTATTATTAATAATAATAATAATAAAATTAATTTAATTACATTACAGTGAATTCTGTGTAAAAAACTGTCTGGGTTTTGGGTTTTTTCTTTAAAGTAAAATTTTCAATTTAATGTTAAATATTATATAAAATATTAAAATAATATATAAGACTAAGTCTGGCAAAAAAAGTTATTTTCCAGAAATTTAATGTATTTTCTACAAGAGTAAATGCCGTTTAAAAAAAAAAAAGGTATGGGGACATTATACCTATAACTTTTTCTTTTTACAGTATTATTTTTACAGTATTATTCAGTTGCTTAATTGTCTTGAATGTTAAATTACAACAGTAAAAACAGTAAAAAAAAGTTTGTCAGAAAAAGTTGCCAAACACTTACCCTTATATTTAAGTAAAAATAAGGTATTTCCCCGAAATGTCCTGTATTATTTTATAGGGTTTTTATTGTTTTTCTAAATTGAACGTAAATGTCATAAAAAAGTTAAATTATTTGTATTACATGTACTAACCATAAAATAATAAATAATAAAGGGTACATCATAGATTTGTTTTACAATTTTATTTAATTGCTTAATGGTCTTAAATGTTAGATAAAGTGAATTTTATGTGAAATACAAAAAATATATATCATATTGCTGAATGCAAAATGTGTGTAAAAAATGTAAAAAGAAATCCTAAAAAAATCTATCACCACTAACAATCATATTTAAGTAAAAAAAACTATAAAATGTATTATTTATTTTCCAGAAATGGAAAGTAAAAGTACAAAAACGTTACACTAACTGTCAAAATGAAGCATATTAAAAGAAAACTATTCTACAGTTTCAGGATTCAACTTCTATTTTATGGTTAATACATGTAATACAAATAATTTAACTTTTTATGACATTTACGTTCAATGTAGAAAAACAATAAAAACCCTATAAAATAATACAGGAAATTTCGGGGAAATACCTTATTTTTACTTTAATATAAGGGTGTTTGGCAACTTTTTCTGACAGACTTTTTTACTGTTTTTACTGCTGTAATTTAACATTCAAGACGTATAATGTCCCCATACTTTTTTTTTTTTTAAATGGCATATACTCTTGAAGAAAATACAGTAAATTTCTTGAAAATAACTTTTTGCCAGACTTAGTCGTATATATTATTTTAATATTTTATATAATATTTAACATTAGATAGAAAATTTTACTTTAAAGAAAAAACCCAAAACCCAGACAGTTTTTTTACACAGAATTCACTGTAATTTAACATTAAAGACCAATTAAATATATAAAAAAACTTTAATGTCCCATTATATCAATTTACAAATTTTAATAATGAAAATAAATAAATAAATAAATAATAATAATAATAATAATAATAATAATAAAAGTAACTTTCTATGCCAGAAAAACCCTGTAAAATAATACAGTAAATTTCTGGAAAATTATTATTTTAATTTAATTTCTTTTTTTAATACAGATATTTACTGTATTGTATCTGTACATGCATCTATAAAAATAACTTGCAGCTATTAACAGTTATTTTTCCGTCTTTAGTGTTGTACAGTGTACGAGACGCTGATTCATTGTGTGTCTCGTGTGTGCAGGAAGGTTACACATGTAGCTGAGTTGCTTATTCACAGCAGAGTGACGTCATGGGGTTAAGAGGCCTGCAGGAGCCGCCCGGCCGGCTGTGAAAACACACACACACACATATATATACACACAGCTCAGTGTGTGAAGCTCCTGCAGCAGGATTATGCAAGTAAACCTGTGAGTTCAATCTGCGGCTGGCTGCTAATTCCTCCTAAAGAGGTTTGCAGTGGAGCTGAAACTGCATGTAAATATCCACGTCTGCAGTGCAGAAGAACACATATTTGCTGTTTTAGGAGGAAAAACTTGTCATACTGCTGCTGCATGGAGTCTTTACAGTGACAGGGAGCTTAAACTAAGAGCAGATATGCTGCTGGACATGAATGGTCAAATGGTGAGAAGTGTTCTCGGCTTCTTTTTGGTGTTTTTTTCTGTGTTTGGTTTGTGATTCTCACCTGGTTTAATTTGTTCTCTGCAGGTTTCAGCTACAGAAGAATGTGTGGGACCGATGAGACTGACTCAGGAGCCAATTCAGGTAAGAAACATTATTATTATTATTATTATTATTATTATTATTATTATTAAATTTTGTAAATTTATATAATGGGACATTAAAGGGTTTTTTATATATTCAATTGGTCTTTAATGTTAAATTACAGTGAATTCTGTGTAAAAAAAACTGACTGGGTTTTGGGTTTTTTCTTTAAAGTAAAATTTTCAATTTAATGTTAAATATTATATAAAATATTTAAAAAATATAACATTTATAACAATATAAAAAGACTAATTCTGGCAAAAAAGTTATTTTCCAGAAATTTACTGTATTTTTACTGTATTTACAGTATATGCCTTTTTTTTTTTTTTTTTAAAAAGGTATGGGGACATTATACGTCTTGAATGTTAAATTACAGCAGTAAAAACAGTAAAAAAGTCTGTCAGAAAAAGTTGCCAAACCTTATATTTAAGTAAAAATAAGGTATTTCCCCGAAATTTCCTGTATTATTTTATAGGATTTTTATTGTTTTTCTACATTGAACATAAATGTCATAAAAAAGTTAAATTATTAGTATTACATGTATTTACCATAAAATAGAAGTTGAATCCTGAAACTTATATACGGGTACATCATAGATTTGTTTTACATTTTTAGAAACATCTGGAAGCATTTTCCTTTTGTTGTGTTTGGAGGGAAGTGATGCAATGCAAGAAGCCGTACAGTAACTTTTATTATGTTTGATAACTGCACATGACCAGGGGCAACTTCTCCACAAATGTGTGTAAATCTGTTAAAAATCTTTGTAGAAATAACAGTAAAACGCTGTCAAATACATCAGAAATAGGGCGTAAAAAAAAAAATTGTATATCACCATATTAGACACTTTTAATAAATCAAAATCAAATCAAAGAATAGCACAAAACTTTTACTTTTTTCTGCCATAAACTGGAAGAAACACACAGTTTTGCTGTAAAAATATAACATTTTCATGCTAAATTTATGGAGAAATACCATGATGTGTCAATGAATGACACAATTACCCTAAAAATAACAGGAATACTCTAAATTACAGTTTTTGCTGATGTTTACATTTAAATTTAGAATAAAAAATCCACTCACTGTAATTTTTACGGTGAAGTTCTGGCAACCACAGCTGCCGGTATTTTACCGTAAATTAAACAGATTTTTTTTACAGTGTAGAAGAAAAGGTAGATTTTTTTTAGTTCAGAATTGGTCAAAAATGGTCAAAAATCCACCAAAAATACCACATTAAGACACCAAAACACTGAGGAAAACCATAGAAAAATCCATGCTGTGATTTGGTTTCAAGAACTTTTGACATTTTGTAGTTTTCTCTGTACCTTAAGATTATTTTCATTAATCTGCAGATTTATTATCATGTGAAACACCCAAAAAATTGTCAAATGCCAGTCCGAAAAAAAGCAGAGCTGAATGTAGCATCTTCAAATATCTTGTTCTGTTCAACCAAAGAGTCAAAAAATATCAATATATTAACTTAACAATGATGTGTGATAAGGAAAAGCACAAAAAATCTAGAATTCAGAGAATATTTAGCTTTGTTTCACAAGTTTTGCTTGAAAAATTACTAAAATGATTAATTGACTCAATTGACTATCAAAATAGTTGCTTGATTGTTGATAGTTTTAGTAAAACCTTGATTCCAAAGAAGTTATAAAAACATAGTTAATAAAAACAGAATGCATCACATTCAGAGTCTATATTTACAAAATAACAAAAGTTTGAACATTAAATATCTTGTCTGTACTTTATTCAGTTGAATAAAAGCCAAAAACAAAGTGCAAATCATTGCATTTTGCTTTCATTTATGTTTTTCTTCAGCCTTTTCTGGAAAAAGGTTTTAAAGTCTGTCAACAAAAGTTATTAAACAGTCATATTAAAGTTGTTTTTTTTGTTTTTTTTTAAGTAATATTCCACATATTTACTGTATTATTTTACTGGGTTTCTCTTGTTTTTCTACATTAAGCGTAAAGGACATAAAATTAGGTAAATTGCTTTTATTACAAACATTTACCATCATGGAAGTTGAAATCTGTAAATTAAATAATGAGACATTAGGGATTTTTTTTTACAGTGTTATTTTATTGTTTAATGGCCCTAAATGTTAAATTACACTGCATTCTATATAAAAAAATACACGTCATATTACTTAATGTAAAATTAAGGCAACTTTCTGTTTTCTTACAATAAAACTTTAAATTTAATGTAAAAAAAAAAAAAAGTAAAAATAAATAAATAAATAAAAATGTTAAAATATCCACATATTTACTGTATTCTTTTACAGCTTTTCCTTGTTTTTCTACATTAAGAGTAAATGCGTTAAAAAAAAAGTCAATTATTTCTTAACGCATTTACGCTTTTAACATATTTATTTATTTATTTATTTATTTATTTATTTATTTATTTATTATTTTTATTTTTATTTTTATTTTTATTTTTATTTTTATTTTTATTTTTATTTTTATTTTTTACAGTATTATTTAATGCTTATTGATCTTGAATGTTAAATTACATAAATTATTATTTTTCTTCAACTTTTTGGAAAAGGTTATAATTTCTCCAGTTTTCTGTGCTTTACCTTCTTCAGCTCAATAGAAATGCAGCAGTCACTCCACATATATATATATATATATATATATATATATATATATATGTGTGTGTGTGTATATATATATAGGAATAATACCGTCTCTTAAAGAAAGTGTTATCAGTTTATCTGCTTCAGATCTCTCAGTTCTGCACTCGTTTCCATTCCTTGCGGGGAACAAACAGCAGTAAAACAGTTTGTTCTCTGTGTGTTTGGTCACAGTGGGAAACATGTTCTTTCCACTGGAAACCAGTCACACTGACTCCTGCTGCTGCTGATGGAGTCTGCTGGAAATGTTCTCAACTCAAAATGTTCCACCTCCTGTTTCTTTCACTGCAGAAAGCTACTAATACACAATCTATCTAGCTATATTAAAGGCTCATTTCATATTTTTTTCTCAATTAAACCAAAAATCAGTTGCTCATATAAACATTAAAAAAGGTTTTATACTTTTATACTTATACCGCGACAATAATGTCTCATTTCCACTGCATCGTATGAATTGTACTGCATTGTGTTTGATTTTGCTTTTCTACATGAAACTCTGTGAGATCTTGTAACTAACACCACACTTGCTGAATTCTTTCATTTCTGCACTAGTGTCTGAAGTGTACATGATAGTTTTGCATGTTTACAGTCTCTTAAAATGTTGCATTGACTTTGACATCAGCATGACTATTTATAAATGGAGGCTGGTCTCCCCTCAAAAACAGCAGTATAAGGCGTTTATGCAGGCAGCAAAATACAACGTATAGTTGAGTTTAAACTGCAGACTTTCACCAGAACAATGGGATTCATGTCCCGGCCGGGTGAAAAAACCCAAAAACAACCTTTTTTATGTTTTTACGTAACTTGCGGGGCTCACGTCACCCTCCTAACTACTTAACTTTCCAGCATTTAGGTACATTTATTTACTGTTTAAACTGTCTTTTGTCTATCAATCAGTCAATCACATTAGGTATATAGCACCTTTCAAACAAATCTCTGAGATGTAACGTGGTGCGAGGCCGTGCAGTGCTTCATAAACTATAAAAGGATTTTAAAATCAATATGAAAGCTAACAAGCAACCAGGAAGTGTTTGTCCTAAACCTATAGGTCAAAGGTTGTAGCCTAAATTCACAGTCTGCAGCCTTTTCTACAGCCGCCAACCGTTCGTCTATGTATAGTGACGTATGTCTGTTTTTAGACTCTCCTCTCTGGACGGCGAGCCGTGAAACGCTCTTCTAAGTCGTTGTGGCTGGTTGACTAACGCTCTGTTCTCTGGTCCTGGTTGGAGATCTGGTTGTAAACATGGCAGCTTTCTGTCCTGTGTTAGTGATGAATAACGTGATGATTCTCTCAGTCGTCTGCAGTGTTTTAACTCCACTACAATGTCTTCACCTACACTACTGGTCAAAAGTTTTAGAACACACCAACTTTTCCAGAATTTAATTGAAAATGATGCAGTTTAATGTCTCAGTGTACTCTGAAATTAATGCACATTTGCAACATTTAAAATTCTTTATTGAGCATGATAGTGTTTTGAAAGTAAAAAAAAGATTCAAAATCACATTTTATGTTGGACTAAAGGACTAAAAAAAGACACAAAATGACAAAAAAGACACAAAATGACAAAAAAAGACACAAAAAGACACAAAATGACTTCCAAAGACATGAAAAGAATTCAAAAATGGACAAAATAGCCCAAGACTCCATAGAGTTAAGTTGTTAACCCATTTCTTGTTCCCTGAAAAAGGCCTACTTGTATAATTCTGAAATGTACATTATTTTCCAGTTTTGGTTAAGCTTACCTTTTTTTATTTACCTCTGGCAGTTCACCACTTACCTTTGGACCCTTTCAAGCTGTTCATTTGACTTGAACTGCTTGAATTTCAATAAAAAACTGGAAAAATTGGGGTGTTCTAAAACTTTTGACCGATAGTGTACATAGCTTGTTTCTTGTCCTTTTATGATTTTAAAATGTATTTTTGCCAGAACAATATTGACTTGCTTTCATTCATTCATTCATCAAATTAATTCACAGCCAATGTGGAGGCTTCTTTTAGGTTCGTCTACGAGTAAAGTTGTATTCTATCTGTTTCAGTCAATATGTTTGTGTGGATTATCTGATTGATCAAAGCTGGAGTTGATCCTAAAAACCATATTGCTGTGTTCGGCCTGTATATAGTGTATCTGCTGAGCTGAAGGAGCTCTCATGGCTTTAGAGCAGTAGTTCTTAACCTTTTTGAGTCGTGACCCCCAATTTAACATGCATGTTGTCCGCGACCCCCACTCACTGAACACAATCTCACACGCACAGTTCAGATCACCAAAAAAAGAAACAAAATGACCAGAGAAAGGAAACAAAATGACCAAAAAGACACAAAATTACTAAAAAAGACACAAAATGACCCAAAAAAGAAACAAATTCACCAAAAAAAGACACAAAATGACTAAAAAAAGACACAAAATGACCAAAAAAAGGAAACAAAATGACCAAAAAAGACACAAATTGACCACAAAATGATCAAAAAAAAGACACAAAATGACCAAAAAACACATAAAATGACCAAAAAACACACAAAATGACCAAAAAAAGACATTAAGTGACCAAAAAGACAAACACATTAACACAGTGGAGACAGAGCTGACTTTCAAACTGATTTGGTGACCCCCAGAAATCATCTTGCGACCCCAATTGGGGTCCCGACCCCAAGGTTGAGAACAGCTGCTCTAGAGGACGCTGTGTTTGTACCTGAGACGCATCATGTGTTCTGCTGTTTGTCCTGCAGGATTTCACCCGGAGGAACTCTGAGTATGAAGGTTAGCGAGGCTGAGTCAGGGATTGTCTGCTCATCCCGGGTTAGGGATTAGAGCATGTGCTGCTCAGATTTATCCTTATGTAACAGAGAAACTCAGAGTTCCTGGAGGTTACCAGCTGCCACAGAGATTCCTCCTCTCTGCCAGCTCCGCCTCAGGAATCACTTCCTTTTTATTAGGTGCTTTCATTTAATTTGCTGGTGCTCGAGCTGACCGACATCCAAGGAGTTTGTGAGTTTAGCTCAGCTCTCCTCCAGAGCCGTGATGATGTCAGAGGCCTGGCATGCCAATCATCTTCCTGCTGAGCTCCTCCTCCTCCTCCTCCTCCTCCTCCTCCTCCTCCTTCATCCTGCCAAAAAACATGGCAGCAGGCAGGTGCACTGCAAAAAATCCAACTTGTATTTTTTGGCCTAAAACAGTGATTTAATTTGGTAAAACTTGGAAATATAAATGATTGACATTTAGGGCAATAATGTAAGTTAGCACAACAAAGGAAGCCAGTTGTCTGCTCAAAAACAAGTTGGTGAGTTGTTGTTACTTATATCTTTAAGTTGGGGTTCACAACAAGGGACAATAGTTCTGATAACTCTTATTTCTTTGTTGGGAAATTCGGTCATTAGCGAAAGCTAGAGGCTAACTGATGCTAGCGGCTAACTGATGCTAGCGGCTAACTGATGCTAGCGGCTAACTTATGCTAGCGGCTAACTGATGCTATCGGCGCTGCTTGTTACAGCTACAAGAATAGCCATTAGCGTATCAATGCTAACTCAAAATTGTGGTCACAACATTAGCTGACATTTCATAACGGCGTTACAATCGTGCCAGAGAAATTCAGAGCAGGTGCACTGCAAAAAAAGAAAAGTTGGGTGAACTCAAAATTTCAAGGCAACAAACTTCGAAAAAAATTTTAAGTTGGACAATTAAACTAAATATTTTAAGTTTTGTTTTTGAATTTGCTCAACTCTGAATTTCTCTGGCACGATTGTAACGCTGCTATGAAATGTCAGCTAATGTTGTGACCACAATTTTGAGTTAGCATTGATACGCTAATGGCTACTCTTGTAGCTGTAACAAGCAGCGCCGCTAGCATCAGTTAGCCGCTAGCTTCATTTAGCCCCTAGCTTCATTTAGCCGCTAGCATCAGTTAGCCGCTAGCTTCAGTTAGCCGCTAGCATCAGTTAGCCGCTAGCTTCAGTTAGCCGCTAGCTTTCGCTCATGACCTCATTTCCCAACAAAGAAATAAGAGTTATCAGAACTATTGTCCCTTGTTGTGAACCCCAACTTAAAGATATAAGTACCAACAACTCACCAACTTGTTTTTGAGCAGACAACTGGCTTCCTTTGTTGTGCTAACTTACATTATTGCCCTAAATGTCTGTAATTTATATTTCCAAGTTTTACCAACTTAAATCACTGTTTTAGGCCAAAAAATACAAGTTGGCTTTTTTGCAGTGTGGAGGGACAAGGGGCTTTATTAAGACCTGGTCTCAGGCCCAATAAAACCCTTAAACATGCACCTCCAGCCTCCTTCTGGACCCGAGACCCCACCCGCCCCTCACTCCTTCCCCTGGAACGGAGAGATGAAAAGAGGGAGATAAAATGCTCTGCAGGAGAGAGTTATATATAGGGAGTTTTCCTTGACATTTACTGCTGCTGCCTGCAGCCCTGGATAGTTTCAGCCTCTCCAGATCTCCTCCTTGAGCTTATCTAATGATTCATGTGTTCACTCATCACAGATTAGTGGAGATGAAGGCCCACATGTGTTTTATGCTGTTAGATTTCACTAACGTGGAGCTGCGTCTTGTTGAAAAGTTTTGTCATTCTGCTTCTTTAACCTTTTTCCTGCAGGGTGCAAACACTGTGTGAATATGAAAATGAAATTAGAGATAAAACTATTTGTCAGCCAGAGGAAAGCTCAGAACTCTACACTGTAAAAAAAAAAACCTGTTGTTTTTTTTGTCCTGGACGTGTTCCTTCATATTCTCTATATATACATATATATCATGTCTGAGATATATATAAATATACACTACTGGTCAAAAGTTTTAGAACACACCAACTTTTCCAGAATTGAATTGAAAATGATGCAGTTTAATGTCTCAGTGTACTCTGAAATTAATGCACATTTGCAACATTTAAAATTCTTTATTGAGCATGATAGTGTTTTGAAAATAAAAAAAGATTCAAAATCACATTTTACGTTGAACTAAAGGACTAAAAAAAGACACAAAATGACCAAAAAAAAGACACAAAATGACCAAAAAAAGACACAAAATGACTTACAAAGACATGAAAAGAATTCAAAAATGGACAAAATAGCCCAAGACTCCATAGAGTTAAGTTGTTAACCCATTTCTTGTTCCCTGAAAAAGGCCTACTTGTATAATTCTGAAATGTACATTATTTTCCAGTTTTGGTTAAGCTTACCTTTTTTTATTTACCTCTGGCAGTTCACCACTTACCTTTGGACCCTTTCAAGCTGTTCATTTGACTTGAACTGCTTGAATTTCAATAAAAAACTGGAAAAATTGGGGTGTTCTAAAACTTTTGACCGGTAGTGTATATATGTTAAACAAACCAACCAAACAGAGAGAATCAAAGGTCCAGGACGTGTTCCTTCATATTCTCTATATATACATCATGTCTGAGAGTATATATATATATATATATATACTCTCAGACTGTGTTTTGCTGGGCCGGTGGCCCGGCGGGTGACTCCTCTCTGTGTTTGGAGTCTCCCAGCGTCAGAAGGCTTCTGGCCTCAGTGTGCAAACAGCAGATTGACCTCTGACCTTTGACCTGTGAGACTGTGAGTCAGCCTGCAGCAGCAGCAGGATCAAGAGTCTGCAGACTCACTGGACGTGTTTTCATCCAGCAGCGAGACGATAACAGACGGTTTGTGTTTGTGTAACTAGATTCATGACACTAAAGTCAGCTGGTGTATTGATGATTTCCCTTCAGCTATTCTAACAAACAGAGGTTAATACTGTATCAGTCAGACAGGAAGTTGTTTTGGACCCAAAAGAAGAACAGTGAGGCTTTTATTCAGTTGTTGCATGACAGAGAAAAAGACTCTTAAATTAAACAATTAGACTCTAAATATTTAGTTAGTCAGTTTGTCTCTCAGTGGTTAGATTGATTTAAACTGATTTGTCAGTCTAAACTAAGCATGTTCAGCTGATATTCACTTATTCAAAATCTGGAGTTTCTTATGTAAAGTTTGACATTTGGCAAAATCAACATGTTGCCTGATAATTCAGCTTGTTTTCGGCACTACTGTCACTTGACACTAACAAAGGGAACCAGTTCCTGTTTAAACCTGCACACATTTTAAAAATAATCTTTCAGTTTCTTTTACCAAAGACCAAAAGATTTCTTCTTTTATTCAACTGTTGCTCAGAGGGATCTTTGAAAAATCTCTGTTCATCATTTTGTTCTTCATGTACAAAACAAACTCTTGAATAACATCTATTTGTAAAGATACACAGTTTATCGTTGTAAAACTGTAAAAACAAGCATTATTGTCAGAATTTGAACTTTCTGAAATCCTTGAACCGATCATTGGTTACAATAGTTTCCATTAGAAAAAGTCGCCAAATGAAGCTTAAAATAGTGATATTTCTGTCGGAATCTCTTTATTCAACATGTCTCATTTAAAACACTGTTTAGAAGAAGTAAATCCTGTTAAAAAACATCAATTTCTGCTCCTCAGCATGATTGGTTCTGCTGAGACGGACATGTGACAATTATTGACTGTAAATTTGTTTACACAGATCAGAGAGGAGAGGACAGGAGATGCTGCAAATATGTAAATACTTCAATATATATAACATGTGAAGACACATTTTTTTCCCCCAAAATATTCTTGACACTTGTGGGCACTTGGAAAAGTATTGTTTATAGCATTTCCATTTAATTCAAATTTATCAGAGAATTTGAACTTGTGTTTTCTCTTTTTTATGATTTATGTCATTATAACGACACTGCAAAAAAAGAGAAGTTGGGTGAACTCAAAATTTCAAGGCAACAAACTTCGATAAAATTTTAAGTTGGACAATTAAACTAAATATTTTAAGTTTTGTTTTTGAGTTTGCTCAACTCTGAATTCAGATTTTTGTCAACTCAACTGTAAGTTGTACTAACTTATAATTTTACATTGTAATAACTTTTAATCCTTACTTCTGCTAACTTCTGCAATGTGCTGAATTGGCACGATTGTAACGCCGCTATGAAATGTCAGCTAATGTTGCGACCACAATTTTGAGTTAGCATTGATACGCTAATGGCTACTCTTGTAGCTGTAACAAGCAGCGCCGCTAGCATCAGTTAGCCGCTAGCATCAGTTAGCCGCTAGCTTTCGCTAATGACCGAATTTCACCGCTTTCCTGCATTTCCCAACAAAGAAATAAGAGTTATCAGAACTATTGTCCCTTGTTGTGAACCCCAACTTAAAGATATAAGTAACAACAACTCACCAACTTGTTTTTGAGCAGACAACTGGCTTCCTTTGTTGTGCTAACTTACATTATTGCCCTAAATGTCAATAATTATATTTCCAAGTTTTACCAACTTAAATCACTGTTTTAGGCCAAAAAATACAAGTTGGCTTTTTTTGCAGTGTATGATATTCTGCACAAATTAGCTCCATTTTTGAGTTGTTCCTCTTCTAGCCATGATTGTGCTGAGACATTTTGACTATTTCGGTGTGTTGAAAATGTAAATGATGCAGCTACTTTAAAGGTACAACAACATAGATCCATGTTTGTATCATTAACAGAGAGTTTCATCCTCAGAAGTGTGAGTCTGATGGAGTTAAATGTGTCCGTGTGTTCATCAGTCGGTATTAATTTATTATTATTTATTATTTATTAGGAGGCGCTGCCAGCTTAATGGATAGATAGAAAGTAATCTATCTATCTATCTATTAAGCCTGCGGCGCCTCCACCAGGCTCCTCTGTGCTGATATTTGGGTGGCGGGTCAGAGACGTGGTCCCGGGGTCGGCTGGCTAGCGTCTGTGTGGAATTTCACGTGTTAGCACCATGGTTACACAAAGCAGCGCCATGGTTACACAGCCAGCACGGATCAAAGCCTGTGGACTTTCACAAGCACTCACCAATACTCGCTCATCTTCTCCCTCCCTCCCTCCCTCCCTCTTCTTCTGCTTCTTCTTCTTCTTCTTCTTCTTCTTCTGCTGCTGCTGCTGTTCTCACCTGCTCTTTCTTTATATTCCACTCTGTGTCCTGTCTGCAGGTGTGGAGGATTACTTAGCAGCAAATTCCAAATTTCAACCCTAGAGAATATTGGAGGATATTACATACTGTCAGAATGTGTAAAAAAAACATACGGACCAGGGGGAGGGGGGTCATATTTAGAGAAATAAATTCACGAGATGAAAGTGGCAAATCTAAGAGAAAAAATGTGCAGATTTATGAGATTTAAAGTGGTGAATCTGCGAGAAAAATGTTGCTTTTTTCTTTTTTCCCACTTTTTTTTCGTAAATCTGTGACTTTTTTCCACACAGATTTGCCACTTTAAATCTCTTAAATCTGCTACTTTTTTTCTTGTAGATTTGCCACTTTAATCTAGTAAATTTGCAACCTTTTTCTCAAAATATTTTTATTTTTTATTTTGGATATCCGCTGAAGTTACCAAATACGGTTCTTCGCCCGATAAAGGGTTAAGTCATTCATTCAAGTCATGCTCTCATTCACTCCTATGGGGAAATTCAGAGTCCCCATTTAAACCTAAGCTGCATGTTTGTGGACTGTGGGAGGTTACCAGGTGCAAACCCACACTGACACAGGGAGAACATGCAAAGTCCACAAAGAAGAGCTGCAGGCCGGAGTCGAACCAGCAACCCTCTAGCTCTGAGTCAAGTCAAGTCAAAGTTTATTTATAAAGCACATTTAAAAAACAACCTCAGTTGACCAAAGTGCTGTACAGTTATTAAAATAGAATACATCATACACAAATAGGTATAAATAAAAACAAAAACAATGAAAAACAATAAAATACTAAAAACAGTAAAACAATAAAATAAAACAGAATAAAATAGTAATAAAAGCTCAATCCAAAACAGAGTTAGAGATAGAAGATGCTCCGAGGCAAAAAATAAAATAAGATAAAATAAAATAAAACAAAATAAAAATAAATTAAAATAAATAAATAAATAAATTTAAAAAAAAAATAAAATAAAAAATATATATATATATATATATATATATATATATATGTATGTATAATATTCTCACCAAAATTAAAATGCAGTAACTAGCCCAGTACTAACTGTACAGTACAGTACAGTAAGTGTGTATATTTATATATATATATATTTATTTATTTATTTATATATATTTTTTTTTCACCTCCTCGCTGTCCTCTGTCACTGTGTCTTTGTTGTCCTGAGAGCAAGTCAGGAGGTGAAGCTGCTGAGTGCTGTTGGTTCTGGCTGCAGTCCAGCTGCTTGTGTGTGTGTGTGTGTGTGTGTGTGTGTGTGTGTGTGTGTGTGTGTGTCCTCCACGCTTTGGCAAAGGTGGCTGGTGTGTTTGTGGTCAAAACACAGTGTGGGATCAAAAAACAGGAGTTGGCTCTCTGCAGGCTGCATGTGTGTGTGTCTGTGTGTGTGTGTGTGTGTGTCTGTGTGTGTGTGTGTGTGTGTGTGTGTGTGTGTTCTTGTTCTTCCTACATAGTGAGGACCAGAACACGTTTTTAACCAACAGCGTGAGGACATTTTTACAAAGTGAGGACATTTCGGCCGGTCCTCACTTCTTTAAAGGCTTTTTTTAGATTCCAGACTTTGTTTTAAGGGTTAAAGGTTACATGATGATGATAATTAACTGAAACTGTATTGTGTGGTTACAAAACTAACTAAAATTATAATGAAAATGTCCCTGTTTTCATCTTTGTCAACTTTTTTCATACATAATGAAGATGGATCAGACAAAGGAAATAAAGGAAACATTTACTGTGACCTCTTTTAATCTCCCACCCAACAAATACCCCAAAACTAAACTAAAACTAGCAAACTCAGTCTAAAAACTAATTAAAACTAACTGAATTTGAAAACAAAAATTGACAACGAAAATTAAATTAAATTAAATTATGAAAAATCCCAAACTATTATAACCTTGCCAGGGAATTTATTATTCCAATGAGGGCCCTCACAAAGATAGAAAAACAAGAATGTGGGTGTGTGTGTGTGTGTCAGCTGCTCAGCTTGTGTTGAAGGAATAATTCCCAGTGAGAAGACATGATGGTGTTTTATTTTATTCCCCCTTGTTGATGGTCCCGTATCCCAGCATGCACAGAGCTAATGCATAGATTCGGCTGCACAGAACAGATGGGTGAACAGTTATAACAGTTTATAACAGTTTATAACAGTTTAGAGTCTGAAACTCCCCTGAGCTCTTCATGTCATGTGAGAATATGTGGGCGGAAATCCACATATCCTCAGAGAGAGGAGAGACTGTAGCGGGATTATTATGTCACTGTGTGTGTTTATTTATTATTTTGTCCTTTTTAAGTGTGTTCATTCATCTTGTGATGGGGGGGGTTACACAGCTGGGCTGGTTATTATGATGGATGAAACTAAAGTACAACATGTTTTTGTCCTATAAATATTGTTGCTGTCACTGAATGTACATGTTTCCAACACTTTCATGCTGTGAGACAACAAGGCAGTGGTGGACACAGTGCACCACTGTCAAAGTACTGAAATACTAAGTATAGTAATAGTATTAAAACACCAGTTACTGTATTATTACTGTATTGTTCAGACGTTTATATGCAGAATGTCCTGTCTGAGCAGTAAATGTAGTGAGCAAGGCTATAATAGTTGTGGATTTTTCATTAGTTTTAGTTTTAATTTCGTTGTGAATTTTTCTTTTCAAATTCCATTAGTTTTAGTTAGTTTTTAGAGTGAGTTTTCTAGTTTTAGTTCAGTTCTTATTTTTTGAAAATGCTTAGTTTTAGTTTAGTTTTTATTAGTTTTAGTGTTAGTTTTAGTTTTTTTGTAATGGGCTATGTGTTGGGTGCCAGATTCAAAGAGGTCATAATAAATGTTTCCTTTATTTCCTTTGGTTTATCATCTCAGCCCCAATAAGGTTATTAACTCTTACAGTTCTGGTGTTTTGTATTTTGGTTCTAGTGTAAACATCCCAGTCTCAGTAAACATATTCACCATGTGTTGCATGTTCAAATAAATACACTGAGTTATGAATGAAAAAAGTTGACAAAAAAACAAAAACTAAGGACATTTTCACTATAATTTTAGTTAGTTTTAGTTAGTTTTGTAACCACACAATACAGTTTCAGTTAGTTATCGTTTTTTAAAAATTCTAGTTTTTATTTTTATTTCAGTTAACGAAAATGTTTTTTCAATTCTAGTTTTGGTTATTTCGTTAGTTTTCGTTAACTATAATAACCTTGGTAGTGAGGACTGTAATTATCAGGACAGTCCCAGCAGCGTCTCACATGGCGTCCGTCCCTCTCTCGTCCTTCAGGTCCTGCTGGTGTTCGCCAAGGAGGACAGCCAGAGCGACGCCTTCTGGTGGGCCTGCGACCGCGCCGGCTTCAGGTGCAACATCGCACGAACGCCAGAGTCCGCCGTCGAGTGTTTCCTGGACAAACACCACGAGATCATCGTCATCGACGGACGCCACTCGCGCTACTTTGAGCCTGAAGCTGTGTGCCGGTGAGTCTTTACCCAGAGTTCCCTGCTTCTGTTTCTGATTTCTGATTTGATGGACTGATTTCTGCAGGTTGACTCCTCCGAGAAAGCTGCTGATAAGAAAAGTCAAGTCAAGTCAAAGTTTATTTATAGAGCACATTTAAAAACAACCTCAGTTGACCAAAGTGCTGTACAGTTATTAAAATAGAATAAATCATACACAAATAGGTATAAATAAAAACAATAAAAACAATAAAATACTAAAAAACAGTAAAACAATAAAATAAAATAGAATAAAATAGTAATAAAAGCTCAATCCAAAACAGAGTTAGAGATAAAAAAGACAAATAAAAGGGTAAAAAAAAAAGTAAAAAGAAAGCCAAGGATTCTTGCCTAGGAGAAGAAATAAAAAGTACACTTTAGGAATGTGTTTATTGACTTTATTTGCATGAGAAGATTGACAGCACATCATGTCTGGAGATGTTGTTCCCTTTGGACAGAGCCAGGCTAGCTGCTTCCCTTCTGTTTACTATTTTGACTTTATGCTAAGCTAAGCTAACCAGCTGCTGGCAGCAATATTAGTAAACATGAAAAACTCTCTCCCAAATCCAAAAACTACAGAACTGAAACTCAAATTTGTGATGTCATCAAGTTTAATGATGTTATAGATGATGAGGAAAAAGATTCATTAAGGTATAAAAATAAAAAAAGCTTCTTCTCTTCTAGAGATAAAAGCTGTAATTCAGTTTCCAACTTTTAAGCCTGATTACTTCATCAACAGTTTAATTTAATCACTCAGGAGTTAGTAAGTCAAAAAGAAAAACTTTATCTGCCAAGGCAGCGTATAACTCTATAACTCTGCCTCAACGTTTATTTTTATCTTGTTGTGAAACTGTTATATTGTGAGATTTACAGCAGATTATCACAGCAGACAGCTTAAACCCTTTTATGACAGGAACTCCAACAATTAGTGCAAATTCATCCTCCGTCTGCAAGAGAGGAAACAAGTTAACCACAGTACGACACGGCCTCGAACAGCAACCACTGACTCATAAATAACCATAATTATAGTAACAAGCACTACAGAAAGACACAAAAAAAATGTGTCCAAAAAAAATTAACTAAAACACAAATGGCAACAAAGAACCAAAAACAAACACTTCCTGACAATCTCGATGCCAAAACCACCTTGAAAAGTTACTTAATTTGGAACGAGCACCCAAATTATGCAGGAAGGTTCTTCACAAAAGGCTCCAAACATTATTAAGGAGTTAAGGAATGCAAAATGAATAACTAAATTATATAAATGACAAAGAATCAATAATGAAGTATCTAAATAGCATTGGGACTGAGCAGTGGAGGGCTTGTTGGCGCCATCTGCTGCCCAGCAGAGGCTCTGCAGCGTCTCTCTGTAGCCTGAAGCTTCTCTCTGCAGCCTGAAGCTTCTCTCTGCAGCCTGAAGCTTCTCTCTGCAGCTTGAAGCTTCTCTCTGCAGCCTGAAGCTTCTCTCTGCAGCCTGAAGCTTCTCTCTGCAGCCTGAAGCTTCTCTCTGCAGCCTGAAGCTTCTCTCTGCAGCCTGAAGCTTCTCTACAGCCTGAAGCTTCTCTCTGCAGCCTGAAGCTTCTCTCTGCAGCCTGAAGCTTCTCTGCAGCCTGAAGCTTCTCTCTGCAGCCTGAAGCTTCTCTCTGCAGCTTGAAGCTTCTCTCTGCAGCCTGAAGCTTCTCTGCAGCCTGAAGCTTCTCTGCAGCCTGAAGCTTCTCTCTGCAGCCTGAAGCTTCTCTGCAGCCTGAAGCTTCTCTCTGCAGCCTGAAGCTTCTCTGCAGCTTCTCTCTGCAGCCTGAAGCTTCTCTCTGCAGCCTGAAGCTTCTCTGCAGCTTCTCTCTGCAGCCTGAAGCTTCTCTCTGCAGCCTGAAGCTTCTCTCTGCAGCCTGAAGCTTCTCTGCAGCTTCTCTCTGCAGCCTGAAGCTTCTCCCTGCAGCCTGAAGCTTCTCTCTGCAGCCTGAAGCTTCTCTCTGCAGCCTGAAGCTTCTCTGCAGTCTGAAGCTTCTCTCTGCAGCCTGAAGCTTCTCTCTGCAGCCTGAAGCTTCTCTCTGCAGCCTGAAGCTTCTCTCTGCAGCCTGAAGCTTCTCTCTGCAGCCTGAAGCTTCTCTCTGCAGCCTGAAGCTTCTCCCTGCAGCCTGAAGCTTCTCTCTGCAGCCTGAAGCTTCTCCCTGCAGCCTGATGCTTCTCTGCAGCCTGAAGCTTCTCTGCAGCTTCTCTCTGCAGCCTGAAGCTTCTCTCTGCAGCCTGAAGCTTCTCCCTGCAGCCTGAAGCTTCTCTCTGCAGCCTGAAGCTTCTCTCTGCAGCCTGAAGCTTCTCTCTGCAGCCTGAAGCTTCTCTGCAGCTTCTCTCTGCAGCCTGAAGCTTCTCTGCAGCTTCTCTCTGCAGCCTGAAGCTTCTCTGCAGCCTGAAGCTTCTCTCTGCAGCCTGAAGCTTCTCTGCAGCCTGAAGCTTCTCTCTGCAGCCTGAAGCTTCTCTCTGCAGCCTGAAGCTTCTCTCTGCAGCCTGAAGCTTCTCTCTGCAGCCTGAAGCTTCTCTGCAGCTTCTCTCTGCAGCCTGAAGCTTCTCTGCAGCTTCTCTCTGCAGCCTGAAGCTTCTCTGCAGCCTGAAGCTTCTCTCTGCAGCCTGAAGCTTCTCTGCAGCCTGAAGCTTCTCTCTGCAGCCTGAAGCTTCTCTGCAGCCTGAAGCTTCTCTCTGCAGCCTGAAGCTTCTCTCTGCAGCCTGAAGCTTCTCTCTGCAGCCTGAAGCTTCTCTCTGCAGCCTGAAGCTTCTCTCTGCAGCCTGAAGCTTCTCTCTGCAGCCTGCAGTCTGTTGCTGTGTTCAGCGTTTGGCTCTGAAGAGAAGCAGCAGCAGCAGCAACACTGGATGTCACAACCCCTGAGTGGCTGTTGAAGCCGAGTGGCTCTTGAGTGAAGCTGAACGGCAAATTGTGAGTTTGTTTGTTGACATGAAAGCTGGACGGTGGCCCAGAGGGACCAAGAGGAGGACAAATACAGAGAAAAAAGACTTATTTTTTCTCTTTCTTGCCTGTTTTTCCACAGAAATAAAAGCCCCTGGCCACTTTTCAGAGACCTCCTTTGATTGCAGAATAACTTTATTCCTTCCTGTTTTTTCCAGGTGTTTGTTGAGTTCAAACTGGGAGATACTGGTCTACGTTTGTCCCCCATTACTGTCTGATGTGCTGCACTTTAAGATTAGTTTACAAAGTCTATTTAGTCCTGTATTTTTTACTCCTCTTCTTGTTGAGTCCTGGAAAAATATTTCAAATATTAAGGCAACATTTAAATCTCAGAATATTGCAAATATCTCAAATAAAAGCTGGATATTCTTCTTCTTTTGAACATATATGAACAAATGACTTGTTTTTAAAGCATTTAGATATGATTCCCCACTAATTAAAGTGCTTATGTGTAATGGGTGTGAGGTTGGACCCAAGAACAGCACAGACTGAGACCAGTGTTGGAACAGTTAAACAGTTTATTGCTCAGACAGGTTTGCAAAAATCCACAGCCGGTACACAGGTAACAGATCACACACAGAGTGAAGCCAATCAGTCCCACTTCCCAGCGGAGACCTCCGGGGAGGGAATCCAGCAGGCAGGAAACAGACAAGGGGCGAGCAGGCAGAGTAGTCAGGGACGGAATGCAGATCAGGTTACCTGGGCAGAGACGACGAGGATAGGTCAGGGACAGGCAGGGTCGATACCAAGGAAGCAATCCGGGAAAAAACGCGCGAGAGCTTAGCATGCTGCTGAAGACAATCTGGCAAGGACTGAGGGGAAGGAGTGGGTATAAATCAGGTGAGGGAACACAGGTGAAGGTGGTTGCACTGATTAGGTGGGAGTGGCTGGCAGATGATCAGGTGAGGGAGCACAGGTGAATGTGGTTGCAGTGATAGGTGGGAGTGGCTGGCAGGTGAGTGGAAAAGTACTAGCAGACAGGCAGTGGGGATGGAAAGCCAGGAGCGGATCATGACAGTACCCCCCCCGGCAAGGGACGGCTCCAGACGTCCCAGACCGAGCCGGGAGGGTGGAGGGGGTCCGGAGGAGGGCTAAAATTCCTCAGAGTCCCCAGAGTCGACATCCTCCTCAATAGAAGAGGAAGATGAGCAGGAAGAGGCAGCCACATCGGTGCCCCCATCCACCAGGGGATCAGACGACCCCTCCGCAGGGGAACCTGCAGAAGGCGGAAGAGAGAACGGGGCAGGCTGGTCTGGATGCAGACGATGAAAGTCAGATATGAGCCGAGGATCCACAATAAACCGAGCTGGCACCCAGGAACGCTCCTCCGGACCGTACCCCTCCCAGTCAACCAGATACTGCATGCCACGTCCACGGCGACGAGAGCGAAGGAGGCGCCTGACAGCATACACAGGACCACCATCAATGAGCTGAGGAGGCGGAGGAGGCGGCATGGGAGGAACCAGAGAACTCTCTCGGACTGGCTTGATCCTGGAGACATGGAATGTAGGGTGGATCTTCATGGACTGGGGAAGCCGAAGACGTACTGCCTCTGGGTTGATGATGCGGGAGATGGGAAAGGGCCCGACAAACTTGGGAGACAGCTTGCGGTTCTCCACCTTGAGGGGCAGGTCACGGGTGGAGAGCCAGACCCTCTGGCCAACTTGGTAGGCGGGAGCAGGTATGCGGTGCTTGTTGGCGGCAGCAGCATAGCGGTCAGCAGATCTGAGGAGAGCGGTGCGTGCCCGCTCCCAGGTGCGTCGGCAACGGTGAACAAAAGCTTGCACTGATGGGCAGGCAGCCTCCCTCTCTTGGTTGGCAAACAGTGGAGGCTGATACCCGTAGGCACACTGGAAGGGGGAAAGACCAGTAGAGGAGCAGGTGAGGGAATTGTGGGCATATTCCACCCAGACAAGCTGCTCAGACCAGGAAGCAGGGTTGTGGTTGGTCAAACAGCGAAGACTGGTTTCCAGGTCCTGGTTCTTTCTCTCTGTCTGTCCATTAGACTGGGGATGGAAGCCGGAGGACAGGCTGACCGAAGCCCCAACCAGACTGCAAAATTCCTTCCAGAACATGGACGTGAACTGGGGCCCCCTGTCAGAGACAATGTCAGTGGGAAGTCCATGGAGGCGAAAGATGTGCTGGATGACCAGTTCAGCTGTCTCTTTGGCAGAGGGAAGCTTGGGAAGGGGAATGAAGTGGACCATCTTGCTAAAACGGTCCACAACTGTAAGGATTGCAGTGTGGCCCTTGGATGTAGGTAGACCAGTAACAAAGTCCAAAGAGATGTGTGACCATGGGCGATGAGGAACAGGCAATGGGTGCAGGAAGCCAGCTGGTGGGTGACGAGATGTCTTATTCTGGTTGCACACAGGACAGGCGTTGACATAGCCACGGACATCCTCCTCCAGCGATGGCCACCAGAAGCGCTGCTGCAGGAAGTCATGGGTCCGCTGGATGCCAGGGTGACAGGTGAGTCGGGAAGCGTGCCCCCACTGGAGCACATCAGAGCGGAGGTGAGCCGGCACAAACAAACGGTCAGGGGGACAGGAACTAGGACCAGGCTGGTCTTCAGTGGCCGCCCGCACCCTCTCCTCTATCTCCCAAGTGACAGAAGCAACGAGACAGGAGGCTGGGACGATGGTGGAGGGTTCAACTGCTTCATCTGGACACTCAGGAAACTGTCGGGAAAGTGCATCCGGCTTGATGTTACGAGACCCGGGTCGATAGGACAGTGTGAAGTTGAACCTGTCGAAGAACAGTGACCAGCGGGCCTGTCTGGAATTCAGTCTCTTGGCAGATCGAATATATTCCAGGTTGCGATGATCAGTCCACACGGTGAATGGCACCTTGGCTCCCTCTAGCCAGTGCCGCCACTCCTCCAAGGCCAGTTTCACTGCCAGGAGCTCCCGATTACCAATGTCATAGTTCCTTTCAGCAGGAGTTAGGCGGCGGGAGAAAAAGGCGCAGGGATGGACTTTCTGATCGATGCTGGATCGCTGAGACAGAACCGCCCCCACCCCCACACTGGATGCGTCCACTTCCACAATGAACTGGCGCTCAGGGTCGGGGATCTGGAGGATGGGCGCAGTGGAGAAGCGAGTCTTGAGAGTGTCGAAGGCACCTTGTGCTTCGTCAGTCCAGCGGAAGGATGTGTTGGATGAGGTGAGGGCCGAGAGAGGAGAGGCAATGGAGCTGAAACCTCTGATGAAACGCCGGTAGAAGTTGGCGAATCCTAGGAATCGTTGCAGTTGCTTGCGTGTCTCTGGGACTGGCCAGGAAGTCACCGCTGAGACCTTAGTCGGGTCCATTTGCAAACAGTCTTTGGCAATTATGTACCCTAAGAAGGAGACTGAGGGTACATGAAATTCACATTTCTCGGCCTTGACATAGAGGGAATTGTCCAGGAGGCGGCGGAGAACAGATCTGACGTGGGTGACGTGCTCCTCTAGGTTCTGAGAAAAAATCAGGATGTCATCCAGGTAAACAAAGACAAACCTGTTCAGCATATCCCGGAGCAAGTCATTAACCAAAGTTTGGAAGACAGCCGGGGCATTGGTCAAACCAAAGGGCATCACAAGATATTCATAATGCCCTGTAGGTGTGTTGAAGGCCGTCTTCCACTCATCCCCCTCCCGGATGCGAACCAGATGATAGGCGTTTCTCAGGTCGAGCTTGGAGAACACGGTTGCCCCCTGGAGCAGTTCAAAAGCGGTGGAGAGGAGTGGGAGGGGATAGCGGTTCTTGACAGTCATATCATTGAGACCACGATAGTCTATGCAGGGCCGCAGAGACTTGTCCTTCTTTTCCACAAAGAAAAACCCCGCTCCAGCAGGTGAAGATGAAGGACGGATGATCCCTGCCGCTAGGGAGTCTTGTATGTACTCCACCATGGCCTCTCTCTCAGGGGCAGAGAGAGAGTACAAGCGTCCTTTGGGAGGCGAAGTGCCAGGGAGTAGGTCTATGGCACAGTCATAGGGGCGGTGAGGTGGCAGAGAGGTTGCCTTAGCCTTGTTGAACACCTCTTTCAGGTCATGATAATCTTCTGGAACTCCGGTGAGATCTGGGGTAGGAACAGGAACAGGAGAAGCTGGTGACAGTGACGGTGTTCGAAGGCAGGTCTGCTGGCAGGTCTCACCCCACTCCCGGATGGAACAGGTAGTCCAATTAATGTTGGGGTTGTGCAGGCAAAGCCAGGGGTACCCCAGGATGACAGGCTGGCTTGGTGTGGACAGGAGCAGGAACTGGATGACCTCACTGTGACCCCCTGGCAGAAGCATGCGCACAGGGTTGGTTTGGAACGTCACCTTCCCCAGTACATGTCCATCCAGGGCGCTGGCTGAGATCGGCGATGGCAGTCTCTCTGGGCGGAGACCCAGCCGAAGAGCGAGGGCCTTGTCCATAATGCTACCGTCAGCCCCTGAGTCGATGAGGACTGCAATGGAGTGGGAACCGGAAGGCAGCAGAAACTCGGCGGTGAGGCTGGGTCTTTTAGAGGAGGCGGAACCATCGATGGAGCTCACCAGCATGCCTCCGTTCACTGGTGAGCTCTGGCTTTTACTTGACACCGGCTGACAAAGTGTCCTGGCTGGCCGCAGTACATACACAAATTCAGTCTCTGCCTTCTCTCCCTCTCTTCGGGTGAGAGACGGGTGCGTCCCAGCTGCATAGGCTCTGGATCCCCCATGCTTACAGGAGTAGATGAGGTTAACGAGGTGGAGGCAGAGGCTGCTGGAGGATTGGAGTCAGCGGACCTGTGCAGCCGGGCAGAACGTGACTGGAACTCGGAGCGTCTCTCCCTCCTGCGTGCCTGGATGCGCAGGTCGAGACGGGTGGCGAGCTCGATTAGACCCTCCAGAGTTGGCGGTGGGTCATAAGCTACCAGCTCATCTTTGACGTACCCGGCCAGCCCCCGCATAAAGACGTCGCGGAGAGCGGCTGGGTTCCAGTCACACAGGGGGGCCTTGGTCCGAAAGTCTATGGCATAGTCCGTGACCGAGCGGCTCCCCTGGACCAGATCCAATAGCTCTCGTCCAGCGTCGGCTCCAAGAGGTCCGGTACCAAAGACCCTCCTGAGCTCGTCGGCAAAGGATGGGAAAGAGCGGCAGACAGGAGTCCCCCTCTGCCATTCTGCAGTGCCCCACAGACGCGCTCGCCCAGTGAGGTGGTTGATTGTATAGGCCACCTTGGCTTCTTCGGAGGAAAAGGTAAGTGGCTGCAGGGAAAAAATTATGGAGCAGTTGCAGAGAAAGGCGTTACAGGTGACAGGATCGCCATCGTAACGCTCAGGTGCTCCAACATTAGGCTCACGGACTGGAGGGAGAGGAACAGGTGGCGGAGCAGCAGCGCTTGCCGAAGCTGATGAGGAAGATCTGGGCCCCGGCGAAGCAGGAGGTACCCCCAGGGACTGGGTGCGGGCGTGGATGTTCGCCATGTCACGCTGCACTTGTGCCAGGACTTGCTGATTCTGTGCGGAGGCAGCTGCAGATGCAGCAATCAGCTGATTTAACATGTCCTCCATACGGGAAATCCGATCATCAATCTGAGCTGGGTCCATTTCTGGCCAGATTGTACTGTAATGGGTGTGAGGTTGGACCCAAGAACAGCACAGACTGAGACCAGTGTTGGAACAGTTAAACAGTTTATTGCTCAGACAGGTTTGCAAAAATCCACAGCCGGTACACAGGTAACAGATCACACACAGAGTGAAGCCAATCAGTCCCACTTCCCAGCGGAGACCTCCGGGGAGGGAATCCAGCAGGCAGGAAACAGACAAGGGGCGAGCAGGCAGAGTAGTCAGGGACGGAATGCAGATCAGGTTACCTGGGCAGAGACGACGAGGATAGGTCAGGGACAGGCAGGGTCGATACCAAGGAAGCAATCCGGGAAAAAACGCGCGAGAGCTTAGCATGCTGCTGAAGACAATCTGGCAAGGACTGAGGGGAAGGAGTGGGTATAAATCAGGTGAGGGAACACAGGTGAAGGTGGTTGCACTGATTAGGTGGGAGTGGCTGGCAGATGATCAGGTGAGGGAGCACAGGTGAATGTGGTTGCAGTGATAGGTGGGAGTGGCTGGCAGGTGAGTGGAAAAGTACTAGCAGACAGGCAGTGGGGATGGAAAGCCAGGAGCGGATCATGACATTATGTGGCTCATGGTTGTTATAAAGTCTATTAAAGATGTTTATATATGTTCAAACAATTTGCTTTTCAGTTTTGGTTCTCAATCAATCAATCAATCAAAATCTTTATTGTCATCTTGCAAAGCAGCAGTTGTACAGTGCAAAATGCAAAAACACAAGTAAAAATCTTGAAACATTCACACATAAATAAAACAATCAAACAATCAAGTCCCTGGTAAGAACAGTAGGAATCATAAGGTAGTAAAACGTGCAGAAAGAATACAGGTAAAAACAACGAGGCAAGCTAAAAGTGTTTTTATGTTACTCGGCTGATGATATGGTGCATATATAAATATTCCTCAGTATTTTTAGCTCCTTGTGTGTATTTCTACAGTAGTTATTGTTAGATACAGACTATCATACACAGTTCTTGGACAAACTAAAAGCCACCAGCATGTATTTTGCAGAGTGATTTATTATAAGTGCTTCATTATTTCCTCCAGTAAAGGAACAGATCATCTGTCTCCTCTGTCTCCTGATCACCACAGTTTGGCTCCCTGTTTGCTCCTCCTCCTCCTCTCTCCTCTCTCTCCTCTCTCCTCTCCTCCTCCATCTCCTCCTCCTTCATCTCCTCCTCTCTCTCCTCCTCCGCCCCCGCCACGGCGCTCTGTCCTGCCAGAGCCGTGTGGCTTTGTGGCTGAACCTCTGGAGCACATGATGTGTTTGGTGTTTCAGTGTAAAGAGCAGAAATGTTCTTTAGTGGCGATGACATCATGTTGACCTGTACCTGGTCCAGCTGCTCCTCCTCAGCTCCTCCTCAGCTCCTCCTCAGCTCCTCCTCAGCTCCTCCTCAGCTCCTCCCAGTGTGGATGGAGTGACCTCCTGCTGACTTTTAATCTGTTGGTCTTGTTTCCAGGTTGATCCGCGCCACGAAGCCCTCTGAAAACACAATTATTCTGGCCATCGTGCCACAGAAGTAAGTATTATCCTCTGTGCAGTTATGCCTTAAATACTTGGCTTAAAATATTAAAACATATTATCAACAGTGGTGGAATGAAACTAAGTACATTTACTAAAGTATTTCCATTTCATGTAACTTTATACTTCTACTCCACTACATTTACAGGCAGATATTGGACTTTTTACTCCAGCTGCCAGCTTTACTAACTTTTCAACACTGCTTACATATATTTATCAATAATATAAATATATATATATATATATACCAACAAACTGAGAGAATCTGTGTTGAGGGCCTTTAATCTACACTTCCACCTATATTTAAGTGTGCACCACTGAGCGTATGTTTCTGAGAAGTGATGGTTGCAGATGTAAATGATTTTTTTTTTCTGTCTCTGTGATCAGACCAGCTGACCAGGACGAGCCGTCGGTCCTCCCGCTGCTCTGTGCAGGATTCAGCAGAGTGAGTCTCCTTCTCTTCTGTAAAGACTGAGCGTCTTCTCTTATCTAGCTGACACTGGAGACACTAAAGGAGGCTCTTGTTGTGTGTCTTAGAGCTGTTTGATGGTGTGAAAATGACGTCGGACGGTTAGAAAAACAACTTGCTCTGAGTAAAGCCTGACTCATTCACTTTCTCTCTTTGTCTCTCTTCACCTTGTTTGGCCCTCAGAGGTTTGTGGAGAACAGCAGTGTGTCAGCCTGCTATAATGAGCTCATACAGATGGAACATGGAGAGGTGCGCTGCCAGTTTAAACTCAGGTAAGTCAGAGAAAAACACCTCAACCACACACATCATGCAGCCACGCCTTCATGCACAGACACATAGACACTCACCTCAACATCACAGTTAACCCTTCATCAGGCAGAGAACTATATTTGGTAACGTCAGGTAATATTCAGAGAAAAAAGTTGCAAATTGACTAGATTAAAGTGGCAAATCTACAAGAAAAAAGGTTGCAGATTTAAGAGATTTAAAGTGGCAAATCTGCGTGAAAAAAGTTGCAGATTTATGAGAAAAAAGTGTGAAAAAATAAACTTTTTTCTCCCAGATTCACCACTTTAACCCTTAATAGGGCACTCATTGAAATACTTGCAAATTCCAAATTTCAACCCTAGAGAATATTGGAGGATATTACATACAGCCAGAATGTGTAAAAAAAAACATGAAAATAATATTTTGAGAAAAAAGTTCATTAAAGATTAAAGTGGCAAATCTACGAGAAAAATGATGTAGATTCATGAGATTTAAAGTGGTGAATCTGGCAGAAAAAAGTTGCTTTTTTCCCACTTTTTTCTTGTAAATCTGCAACTTTTTTCTCGTAGATTTGTCACTTTAATCTAGTAAATTTGCAACTTTTTTCTCAAAATATTACCTGAAGTTACCAAATATAGTTCTTTGCCTGATAAAGGGTTAAACACATGGATTTTCTTAAAAAAAAATTATTCTCTGTGCAGTTATGCCTTAAATCCTTGGCTTAAAATATTAAAACATATTATCAACAGCTGGAATGTAAAAAAAAAAGTAAAAGTAAAATAAAAAAGTAAAAAATCCCATAGCTCTAGCACAATACTTTAAAGTTTTTTTAAAGTTTTTTTTTAAGTTTTCCCCTCTGAGCAAAATTTTAATATTATATTTTTATTATATTTATAGTATTTGTTGTTGTTGTGTAACATGCAAGAAACCTTAAAGATAGTTTTCAACATTTATTCATGAAAAAAGTGTTTTACAGTAATAAAAAATAATTTTTAAAAATCTGTTTTAAGAATCTGATGACTTGTTTTCTTATAAGCATGTATGTTTAAATCTCTTCATCGTTCCCTTTAATGAAGTTTATTTTGTTTCATTTTTTATATTTTTATTTGGAAAAACATGTTAAACAGAATATTAATCATATGCTATGAATATGCTTTGCAAAATGTCCTTAAAGTTTAGTACAAATTTCAACACAATCCAGTGAAAAATAAGCAACTTGTGAAAGAATTGCAAAAGTTTTTTTAATTTAGGCAAGGCAAGTTTATTTGTATAGCACAATTCAACACACGGTAATTTAAAGTGCTTTACATAAACATTAAAACAGCAAGACACAATAGAAAACAGTAAAAACAGTCAATTAAAACAGGGAAATATAAATAAAAAATATAAGATAAAATAAGATACAGCAGGATAAGAAAATAGATAAAATAATAAAAAAGCACAAGTCAAACATTGCATCGTTAAAAAGTAAGAGCAGTAGAGTATTATGTAGTAATTTATATAAAAAATAGTTGGAGTGGAGTTGTAGGATTGTGCAAAGTTCCATGTATTTTATAGATTATTTTACATTATTTTTATTATTATTTTAAGAAAATGCATGAGACAAATATTGAAAGTGGTGCTTGTGTTGGTAGTGGAGTTAATAACATTTACATTTAGTCATTTAGCCATTTATCAGACGCTTTTATCCAAAGCAACTTACAGGAAGAATAAAAACAAACAATGAAGGTTTAGTGCAATAAGAGCTATTAGTGCATCAATAAGGTCTAGTGAGGATTCTTGGTGTGGTGCTAGGAGAGAAGATGCTCTCTGAAGGTCTGCAGGAGGTTTTTAATTAATTATTAGTTAGTTTTTTAATGTAATAATCCTGGTTTCTGTGTCTCCGTTGACCCTCAGGGCCTGTAACTCCGTCTTCACGGCTCTGGAGCACTGCCAGGAGGCCGTGGAGATCACCAGCGAAGACCACATCATACAGGTGATTAACACACACACATGCTTATTAACACACACACATGCTTATTAACCTAGCTTATTTATAGTTACTTTACCATTAACAAACCAATAAATTACAGTAAATAGTTTATTAATAGTTTTAGTTGAACTCATTTTAACATTTTTAACACCATATTAAGTATGTTAATGATTTTGAAATGATTCATAAACCTTTAAGAAATTGGTTTAAAACATTTAAAGATCAAATATGTATAGCACTTTGTAAATGGTTAATAACTGGTTGATAAACCGTCTATAAGCATCATTTAGTTGGTTATTGTAAAGTGTTTTGTTTTAGTTCAGTTAAAAGCAGAACTCTAACTTCCTGGTTTCTTGGCAGTACGTGAACCCGGCGTTTGAGCGTATGATGGGCTACCACAAGGGGGAGCTGATCGGGAAAGAGCTGACAGAACTACCCAAGAGCGACAAGAACCGAGCCGACCTGCTGGACTCCATCAACACCTGCATCAAGAAAGGAAAGGTGAGTCACACACACACACACACACACACACACTTCTTGGCCTGTGACTTCTTGTGCTTTTTGTGTTTTTTAATATTAAAATTTTGCTCAGAGGGGAAAACTTTAAAAAAAAACTTAAAAGTATTGTGCTAGAGCTATGGGATTTTTTACTTTTTTATTTTACTTTTACTTTTTTTTACATTTATTTTTTCAAGAAAATCCATGTGTTTAACCCTTTATCAGGCTAAGAACTATATTTGGTAACTTCAGGTAATATTTCAAGAAAAAAGTTGCAAATTTACTAGATTAAAGTGGCAAATCTACAAGAAAAAAAAGTTGCAGATTTAAGAGATTTAGAGTAGCAAATCTGTGCGAAAAAAGTCACAGATTTACGAGAAAAAAGTGGGAAAAAAGCATCTTTTTTCTCCCAGATTCACCACTTTAACCCTTAATAGGACACTCATTGAAATACTTGCAAATTCCAAATTTCAACCCTAGAGAATATTGGAGGATATTACATACTGCCAGAATGTGTAAAAAAAAAACGTACGAAAATAATATTTTGAGAAAAAAGTTTATGAGATTAAAGTGGCAAATCTACGAGGAAAAAGTTGCTTTTTTTCCCACTTTTTTTCGTAAATCTGCGACTTTTTTCACTCAGATTTGTCACTTTAAATCTCTTAAATCTGCGACTTTTTTTCTTGTAGATTTGCCACTTTAACTTTTTTCTCGAAATATTATTTTCGAATGTTTTTTTTTTAGACATTCTGGCTGCATGTAATATCCTCCAATATTCTCTAGGGTTGAAATTTGGAATTTGCAAGTATTTCAATGAGTGTCCTATTAAGGGTTAAAGTGGTGAATCTGGGAGAAAAAATTGCTTTTTTCCCACTTTTTTCTCATAAATCTGCGACTTTTTCGCGCAGATTTGCCACTTTAAATCTCTTAAATGTGTGACTTTTTTCTTGTAGATTTGCCACTTTAATCTAGTAAATTTGCAACTTTTTTCTCAAAATATTACCTGAAGTTACCAAATATAGTTCTTTGCCTGATAAAGGGTTAACTGGTAAAACCAACAGGTAGTGTTGGCTGTGGATGATCTGGGTTAAACAGTGATACTGTTGTCTATCGTCATAGTTTCTGGATAATATACAGTGAGAGGTCTAACAGTATCATATCTGCTCGTCTGTGTTCTCTGAAGGAATGGCAGGGCATTTACTTTGCCAGGAAGAAGTCTGGTGACAGTATCCAGCAACAGGTGAAGATCACACCTGTCATCGGCCAAGGAGGGTAAGTTCAGAGGAACAAGTTTCACTGTTCATCCACAACAAATCTCACTCACTGACTCACTTTATCTCTCCTCCAACAGGAAGATTCGACATTTTGTCGCCATCAAGAGACCTCACATCAACAACAACAACCAGGTGAGTCCACTGACCAGCTGCTGCTGGTAATGAAGATGGTTTTAATCACTGGGCTCTAATAAAAACCTGAGAGAAATAGAGGTTTGCACTTTGGAAATCTGAATCCTCTGAACCCTCCGGCTGCTTTTCTTTTAAAAGATCGCCAAAATAACGTCATTTATCACAGCCAGAAACTGTAAAACCAGAATTTTATCGGCTGATTTTCAAATTTCTTAAAAGCTGTGAACAAATTATGTGAAATAATCTGGAAAAATATCCAAATCTTATCTTAAATTAGTGATTCTTCGTCAAGGTTATTTTATTCTACATACAGTTGAAACCAGAAGTTTATATACACTATATAAAAAGACACATAATGCTTTTTTTCTCACTGTCTGACATGAAATCAGACAATCACTTTTCCTGTTTTAGGTCCGTTAGGATTACCAAAATTATTTCTAATTTTGTCTATCTAATCTAATAATTTTAATTAAGCAGTGTGTTTCAGGTGAGCCTTAAAATACATCCACAGGTGTGTCTCTAATTAACTCTAATGTTGTCAATGAACCAATCAGAAGCTTCCAAAGACATGACATCATCATCTGGGCTTTCCCAAATTGTTCCAAGGCATAATAATGTTAGTGTATGTAAATTTCTGACTTTGGAGAAAGTCATGAAAAATTGTCTAAAAAAATCCTTCTCTTATTATTCTGGCATTTAGCAAATAGAAATAATTTTGGTAATCCTAACGGACCTAAAACAGGAAAAGTGATTGTCTGATTTCATGTCAGACAGTGAGAAAAAAAGCATATGTGTCTTTTTATATAGTGTATGTAAACTTCTGGTTTCAACTGTATCTTATTTTAAATATTCCACAATTAAACCATTTGCACTAACCAGATCCTGTAAAAACTTTACATTCTGTGGATGACTCAGCTGATACCAACAGTAACATGACAAAAATTCAGTGAAGCTGAACTGAGTGAACTGCTGTTTACACAGAGCCGAGGGGAGAGGTCGTAAAAATGTAAATAGATTGTGCTGTTTTCATAGAGGTGCAGGACTCTTATATTTAAAAAAAACAACAAAAAAACAAGCCACAGTGAGTAAAATGCAACAAACCTGAAACTTCAGAGATTAAAACCAAAATGTTGATTTGCAGGCTGCAAGATAAATCTTACTTTACAAGCCTACTAGGAGCGGCTCGGGGGAAAGAAATGCTGCAAAGTATAATTTACAAAAAGCCTTCGACTTATAAATCCACTTTTAATGATTACAGTGAGCGAGAACAACAGCTCGGCCCAATCAGGTCCAGAAGAGAAACCAGTGATTGAGTCCAGACTGCAAACTCTGCTGGCAGCCGGCGTTACATAAATACTAGAAATGAACTGTATGCTGTAAGTGTCAGAGTGAAATACTTGAAAAGGAAATGTACACTCAAAAAAATGATTAAGCCAAAAATGTGGACTTTATGTAATTTAATTACATGTACATTTTCCATGTAATTTTGTTACATACCTTGAATGTAAAAGGTCAAATTAAATGCAATGTTTTTCTTTCATTAAAAAGTAATATAGATAAATTAAATAGCGTTAATGCAAATTTCTACATAAACTTTACTTAAAATTTACGTAAACTTTTACATAAACCTTATGAGTTCATTCAATATTACATACAAAGTTAAAGAGACTTATAAAGTCCATACGAAGTAAAGCTTATTAAGATCATAACTCATATAAAAAACCTTCCTTACTTACTACTAATAAGCAATAATTCTGAGGTAATAGAGGGAAAACTCTTAGTTAATGTCTTACTGGTTGCATAATAAGGCCATGCAGAATAAGGCATTAATAACTACTTAATAATGACTAATTAAGAGCCAATATGTTACTCATTTGCATGCTAATAAGCAACTAATTAATGTTGAATATGTGTTCCCTAAACAGTAATCTGTTGCCCCAATTTGGTGCTTAATGTTAATAAATAAACTTTTTCATAACTGCTTGCGTATGAGATGCTTGAAACTGGATTCAGACTCAGACTGCAAACTCTGCTGGCAGCCGGCGTTAAACATAAATACTAGAAATGAACTGTATGCTGTAAGTGTCAGAGTGAAATAGTTGAAAAGGAAATGTAGCCTCTCAGGGCTGCAGCACACACTCACTGTGGAGCAGGTGTGTCGCTGTTCTCAGCTGGGTTCCAGGCCAATAACGTCATACTACGCTAAGCTAGGCTAAGCACCAGGATCCCCCGCTAAGGCCCTGCAGGGCTAGCAGCCAGGCGCCAGGGCTATTTATACCCCGGGCAAAGCTGCACACAGTCTCGCTTTAGCTCGCCGCTCTCTTTCATCGTGTGGACAGAAGGTGAGTCAGCCGCTGGCGTCTGCCTGCCAAAGCCAAATGGCATTCATTCCTGCTCGGGATCGGGAATCCTGAGACACGGCAGCAGGGACTGATCCCATTCTCCAAAGTCGTCCCCACAACCTGAATCATGCCGCGTCCAGCTGGATGAGTTTATCAGGGTGTTGCACCATGAATTATACAATGCAAGCTAGGAGCAAAAGTTTAGGATTTGATGACACTTTAACCCACCAAACCATCCAGCATGAGCATGTTTTCTTTAACCAAAAAAAAAGCAAAAAAATTGAAAAAAACACACACTTTCTGCAAGCTCGAAAGGGGGTAGGAAGAAGTAAAAAAACTTATCTAGTCCTACCCCTTAACGGTCAGTATATACATACATATATGAATAATCGACATACAAATATTATAAATAATTATATATATACATATACTATAAACAATTTATATTACATTGTGAATACCTATACATGTATATTGTAAAGTACTATATATATATATATATATATATATATATATAAAAATATTATAAACATAAATACAATTACCATGTACAGTACAGGCCAAAAGTTTGGACACACCCATCTCATTCAATGCATTTTTCTTTATTTTCATGACTATTTACATTGTAGATTCTCACTGAAGGCATCAAAACTATGAATGAACACATGTGGAATTATGTACTTAACAAAAAAAGTGTGAAATAACTGAAAACATGTCTTGTATTTTAGATTCCTCAAAGTAACCACCCTTTGCTTACTAGAATATAAGACATGTTTTCAGTTATTTCACACTTTTTTGTTAAGTACATAATTCCACATGTGTTCATTCATAGTTTTGATGAATCTACAACATCAATAGTCATGAAAATAAAGGAAAAACATTGAATGAGAAGGTGTGTCCAAACTTTTGGCCTGTACTGTATATATAAATATTATAAACATAAATACAATTACCATGTATATTACAAAATTACAGTCTACATATGTCCATGTTACAGAGGCCATGAAGGGGCTTGTTGGGCTTCAGAGGTTAAACTAAGTGCATCTTCCCTGAGACGCTGTCATCCATCCCGTCAGGATCGCTCTGATCTGATTCTGTATTCCTGCACGGGACGTTTTTCCTCCGAGCACTTTAAAGCTCACATTATTCCTGGTGTATTCCCACCCAGACGTTTGGCCGGACACCACGGTTTCCATTTCACGGTGTTGTTTAGTTAGCAGTTATTTGACTAAGCGCTGCAGACTTCGGGTCACTCTTGTTTGTCTTTCCCTCTCAATTAAGGCCCATCATAATCCCAACTATCCCCCAGCTTTACTCCAGTAAATTCAAAAAGATGTTCTTTAAGATGTCTGTTTGTGCTTTGCAGCCCAAGAAGCCCATTAAGACGCAGCCAGCAGAATCTGGCAACCTTGTATGTCATTAGAAGTGTTTACACTGTCTTAATCCTATTTACTCAGAATGGGACGCACTGTAGCGCTGAGAGCAGGCGACTTCAGAGAGGAGGGGCTGTGAAAGAGAAAATATGCATTGTGTGAGAGAAACATGGAGGCAATAGTCATGTTATTAACCACACTGTAAAAAAAAATCGGTTTAATTTACGGTAAAATACCGGCAGCTGTGGTTGCCAGAATTTTCTACTGTAAATTGAAATGTAAAAATCTGCAAAAACTGTAATTTAGACTGAGTAGTGCCTTTATTTTTAGGGTGATTGTGTCCTTGTGACATTATGATATTTCTCCATTCATTTTACATGAAAAAACTGTGTTTTCTACAGTCTAAAAGTTTTGCATTATTTCTTGATTTACGGTAATTACAAGCATCTACTACGGTGATATTACATTTTTAATTTTACGGCCTATTTCTGATGCAATTTGACAGTGTTTTACTGTAATTTTTACAAACATTTTTTACAGTGTAGTCAAATAACTGCTAACTAAACAACACCATGAAATGGAAACCATAGTGTACGGCTAAACGTCTGGGTGGGAATACACCAGGAATAATGTGAGCTTTAAAGTGCTTGGAGGAAAAACGTCCCGTGCAGGAATACAGAATCAGATCAGAGCGATCCTGACGGGATGGATGACAGCGTCTCAGTGGAGATGCAGCATTTCACCTTCTCTGCATCAAAAAGACACTTTTCTGTTTTTTGTGCATAAAAAGGAGTTTATGTGCGATAGAGAAATGTTCCCCGTGTCCAGTCAGCAGCATGTAAAGGTTCAGTGAGTCACTGCAAGAGGAAGATCTCCTGTAACCAGATTAAACCGGCTCTACTTATCCATATCTACATAACCTCCGTGTGACTAACAGGATGTACTGTACCAGTCGACACCTGCAGCAAAATGTTTTATTACCAAAACTGGAAAAATGTGCCATAAAGTTCACAGTGATGGTCAAAGTTTTGCAGATTTTGCACAAAGCTTTATTGAGTTTTTACAGTACAAAAGTCAGCATGAATATGAAATTTATAATAATGCAGATTTTACTTTCACATGACAAATAAACCATACAGTTCATTAGCAAATTATCTAATTAGTTTTTTTCTTTTTCTGGATTTGAGGTTTTTTCAAAGACAAGTTGAATTTATGCAAATTAACTCTAACAGTTAACAGATTTTATGCCTTTTTAAGGCTGACTCTTATTTAATACGTTAGGTTGTTAGGGTGAGATTTGAGGATATGTTCAAAGAGTAAAAGAACATTAAATCTCAAGTCTTTAATCAACAGCAGTAATCCTACCGGCGTGCTGCTTTCAAGGAAATTAGACTGATTATTTTCCTCACAGCAAAGGAAAACCTGCAGGAACTCCTGGTCGCCGTCCAGACCTTTAATCTGCTCTCTCTCTCTCTCTCTCTGTGTCTCTCTATCAGGTCCACAAGTTCAACAAGGAGGAGAGATGCAGCGGGGAACATTCTCAGTCAGGTAACTGACCAAAACACACCCTTTAATATTGACACTTTTCTTATTTGATCGTATATTTTCATCCAAAACTTTGTCGATAATTATAGAATTGCATGATTGTGTCTCCTGAATCACAGAGTCACAAAACTGATTAAATATCTTAAAATGTCAGCAGACGGAATATTCTTTCAAATCTATATGGTTAGAAAAGTCTTTGAGACTTCTGCAAAAACCTTGTAGAACATTGATTATGTTCTTAAATGTGTTTTTTAAAGCTGGTGTAATTTTTATTTTAATCAAAAAACTGTAAACTCAGACTGTGGCAGCTGATCTCTTCTACCAGTCTAACTGTGTTCCTCCATCAGAGTAAACCTGCTGTATATTTAACCTCCTTCTCTGTGTCCTCAGAGTGCCATTCTCTACGTCATCGCGACCGGAGGAAAGACTCCATCGACGCCAGATCTCTCAGCTCTCGCGGTAGTGACGGTAAGACCAATTAAAAGTCATTATCTTTAATTAGAGTCTCTGTTTGAATGAATGGAGGGAGCAGAGAGCACAAAGGAGGAGAGGAGGTGACTCAGACTGTTGTGAGATGATTTTTCTATTTCTGAGCTTCTTCTTTAGTCAAACCGCTTTCATTCTTCCTCTTCTCCTCCTTTATTACCTTTTTATAAACATTTGCTCTGTTTATATTTTCTCCCTTTTCTCTCCTTTTTTGCACATTTTCTATTCAGTCTTTCTTTTGGCAAGAGCTTACAATTACAGCAACAAGCCTTAATCTGTTTCTCTACCTTGGACTGCACAGGGCCGGACCAATACTCTGAACTTAATTCTGCTCAGTATTGATTTCATGGCCTTATAAAATGCAGTAGATTATCTGGTTCTGAGCTGCTACTGGTAAGAATACACGTTAATGTGGTCAAATATAGCAGTAAAAATAGTATAAACTCCAATCATTCTCTCACTTTTCCATTTATTTTAAACACAAAATGCATTCAAACCACAAAAACAATATAGAGTTTGTATGTTTAGCAGTAAACCGGCATTTTTTTATTGTTTTTCAGTTCTTTTTTCTTATTTAGTGACAAAGGTCCAGTCTGTCTTGGGCTTGAATGTTAAAAAGTTTACATTCCATGTCAACGTTTCCTTTTTTACTGTGAGATGGCGTTTTAGCAACAAGCTAACTCAGTGTTTCTGTGGAACGCATTTCTATGCAGCTGCGTATGCGCGAACATACAGTACATAAACGGTCTTCAAAATAAAAGCACTGCGGTTGTATTGATTTTTAATTTCCAGGTAACCTCACCTAACCCTAACCCTAACCCAAACTTTTATCCTTTTATCATGCTTTTATTTATGACTATTTATCAAATTCATTTAATTATTTAAGTAGTATTATTTTTTAAGTATTTATTTGTCTTATTTTTATTTTTATCTTCTTAAAAGTCTCAATATCCCTGACTCCCGATGTGTGAAAAAAATACGAAAAACAAACCAACAAGTAGCGGGAGGTCGATTTTTAACACCATTAGACAATAACACAACCTTCTCAAAATAAAGAAATAAAAGAAATAAAGGATAGTTGCTCCCCACACAAAGTACATAGGGGAAGCTGTCCCCTCCTTTTGTTTCCGTTTCTTTTAATTTATTTATTTATTTCTTTTATATTCTTTTATAACATAAGAAAACATATTTTTGATTGCAAAAGAAGCTGTTTTTACCACATGATGGAGTTTTACATGATTTTAAGAAATAGCCTGTGCCAGTGCACGTGGCAAAACAGTTTTATCTGTTTTGCCACCACTTTTTCCTCAACAAAACCTACCCTAACCCTAACCCTAACCTAACCGAAACTCTTCAAAACTCACCTCTTCAAATCCGCCTCCAACTCTTCTTCCTCTCCTTCTGTTGGACTAATTCATGCTCTTCTTTCTTTTGTTTTGTTCTGCTGTTGGTGTAAAGCGCCTTTCTGTATCTAGAGAAGTGTTAACCAAGATGAATGGATAATTACTGTCTTTAATGAATAGACTTTAAGGGCTGACCATCAATGAGCCGCACTACCATGATGCATGAAATCATTATTTGTTATTTGATTTCAGCTCCCAGTTTACAGAACAGAAGATATTCGTCGGTGGCCAGGATTCACTCCATGACCATCGAGGCTCCCATCACCAAGGTAACGCTGCTTTTTACATTCACACATTTTAATTTGCATCCTTAGTTCTGGTTCCAAAAGAGTCGGGACATTATGTGAAATGTAGATAAAATGCATCAAATTTGGATTTTATATTTACAAAAAACAAAAGTTTGTCAGTTTGAACATATCAAATATGTTGTACTGGTTTTCTGTTTTGCATAGAAATGAAATGCATTAAACCTGAGAAATCAAACATTTTACATAATCTCTAAAACTTTAATCAGGTCAGCAGTATTTTTGTGGGAAAGTATTTATTTTATACTTCAGTGATCAGAGTGAGTTAATCATGTCTACAGCTTTTATTGTGCTGTAAGGGCCAACCTTCAATTTTGTAAATTCTCAATTTATTCCCGTTTATTCCTATTCATTCCCCATAAATTCTAATGGAAAGTTTCCAACCTTAAAAATTCCCAGAATTTTGCAACCTCAATTACCAATGGAAAAACTTTTAGAAAATCTTCTTTTGATGCAAAAGTAGAATAAAAAGCTACATTTTCTAGCATAATATTATTGTCAAAGAGCGTTATGTCTTTGAATTTGTTGTTACACTCTACTTTAACCCTTTATCGGGCGACAAACTATATTTGGTCACTTCAGTGGATATCATATTTCAAGAAAAAAGTAGCAAATTTACTAGTTTAAAGTGGCAAATCTACAAGAAAAAAAGGTTGCAGATTTAAGAGATTTAAAGTGGCAAATCTGCTCGAAAAAAGTCGCAGATTTACAAAAAAGCAACTTTTTTCTCGCAGATTCACCACTTTAAATCTCATAAATTTGAACATTTTTTCTCAGAGATTTTCCTCTTTAGTCTCGTAAATTTATTTCTCAAAATATTACGCCCCAGGAGAACTTGACGACATATTAGGGCATATTAAGTATGAATAAAAATAAAAATACAAACCGGGGGGGTAATACTTCGAGAAAAAAGTTGCAAATTTACTAGATTAAAGTGGCAAATCTACGAGAAAAAAATGTGCAGATTTAAGAGATTGAAAGTGGCAAATCTGCATGGAAAAAGTCACAGATTTATGAGAAAAAAGTGGAAAAAAAACAACTTTTTTCTCGCAGATTCACCACTTTAAATCTCATAAATCTGAACATTTTTTTCTCCGAGATTTTCCTCTTTAATCTCTTACATTTATTTCTCAAAATATTACCCCCCTCCCCCGGGTCCGTATGTTTTTTTTTACACATTCTGGCAGTATGTAATATCCTCCAATATTCTCCAGGGTTGAAATTTGGAATTTGCAAGTATTTCAATGAGTGCCCTATTAAGGGTTAAACCTCTGGGGATTTTTGACTGTGTGTATTTGTGAACTTCCTGTCTAAATGTAAGTGTTAAAGAAGGTTCTGCTGTCAGCATGTGAAGGTCTGGGTCAGCGGTAATAAAGCAGGTCAGGCTGCGGGCGGATCATATACAGTATACAGTACGGGTTATTGTCCCGCTGCAGGTCCTGTGATGCTCTTGTGTGTTTGAGAAGCAGCTTTTTTTAGCCGTTTCGCCTCAGACGAGATTTCTGCAGCATCACATGCAGATCCAGTGATAAAGGAGCGCTGTGTTCCTCAGCAGAGAGCTCTTTATGCTTCTGTTTGTGTCTGTTTTGCAGCAGAAACAGGGACTTTTCTTTCCCTCCTCAGGTAATAAACATCATCAACGCGGCCCAGGAGAGCAGCCCGGTGACGGTGGCCGAGGCCCTGGACCGGGTCTTAGAGATCCTGAGGACCACGGAGCTCTACTCGCCACAGCTCGCCTCCAAAGAAGATGACCCCCACACCAACGACCTGGTTGGGGGGCTCATGAGTGTAATTATCTGCTCTTGAGTTCATCATAATCATTACTATACATGCTCCAAACTCTTTATAAGGAGAAGTTAGGAATAGTTCTTTTATGCACGTTGTAAAAATGTTCTGACCTCATGCATATGAAATTGAACATGCATTCTTGTTGAACCAAGAAATGTTTGGCCCACTAAATCAGTTCTGTTTCAACAGAGTGCCAACAGAGTCTTTGTTTATTTCTTTTTTTTTGTTGAATTTGTTGAATAAGAGGCGAGTTGCTGCACTCAGACGTTGACCTCAGACTTCCAGCAAGATACAAAATTATACATTTTCTAGGAAAATTCTTTATTTTTGCCTACAAATCCTATAAAAAGGCCGATATATCTCCCCCCTCTGTTCTTCCAGACACACACACACACACTTTAGTCTATTTAGACTTATTTTGTCCTCCGTCCTCCTGCAGCTAATACTCCCTAGAGCACCAAATGTGGATTAATCCGCTGCTGAAAATAGTCCCAAAAACAGGAAAAAGTAACTATTGATAGACAATATATTTTTGTGTCGTTAACAGGGATTTGTTGACATAAACAAAAGCATAGAATATCACCAGCTTTTTGCTCAGTATAAATAATGAATCAAACACATTTTTATCGTCAAATCAGCCAGAACAACTTTAGCAAACATTGTTTGAGTAACACTTAATAGAAAAACTACAGTGCACAACTGTTTCAGGAAATGACTGAGCCTTTTCTAAATATAATTTCATATTTATGAGCTGTTTTTGTGATATTTAGAGAGACACAGACAGAAGACAAAAGTCAAAGTATTGAGACACAGACCAACTCATAGTTGGTTTTTGTCCTTTCATGTAGTGTAGTTGACAACAACAGCAATAAAAAAAATCCAATTTCTTAAGATTTGTGTTTTGCACATCTAAATGACTTTATTTATCAGCTCTGTTAGAATGAGACAGCTGATGGCTGTAGGAGAGAATAATAATAATAATAATAATAATAATAATAATAATAATAAGAGGAGAGAAGATTCTTTTGAATCTCTCCGTCCTGCAACAGAGAGAGAGGAGTCGTCCACTGCTGTTTTTTATTCATAAATGTGTTGTTTAGCGGATGATCTGGATTCATAGAGTACATGGAGCTCATTCATTGTTGTTACAGTTAATAAAATAATTAACTTTTGTTTCTCTCGTCAGGACGGGCTGCGGAGACTCTCTGGGAATGAATATGTCTTCTGCAAAAGTAAGTTTTAAAGATCCAATATATCAGTTATCATATATCCAAACAATACAATATTATAATAATAGTATTACAGTATAAAGGCATTTCACTGCACAGTACCTTTAACTCTCTGTACAACAAATATTCTGTCATAATACACACAAGAAGTCAGCCGCAAACTTTGCATGGTGTTGCAAGTCTCATAACTGTTTGATATGAATAAAGCTGCAACCAGTGGTGGAAACAGTATTCAGATCCTTTACTGCCGTAAATATACTAATACTACACTGTGATATTACTCCACTACAAGTAAAAGTCATGCATTCAAAGCTTACTGAAGTAAAAGTACAAAAATATCAGAAAACGTGCTTAAAGTATCAAAAGTATGCAGAATGTCACCACTCAGATTGTTATTTATATTCTAAATATATTACAAGATATATTTATGTAAGCAGCGTTTTGATTTAGTAAAGATAGGGATAGCTTTAACTACTTAATATCCTGTTAGGAGGTTTAATTTGAAATTATGTCTACTTTACTTACTTTAAATTGATCATCTTTTATGTTAAATCACCTGAAAAGTAACTAAATGTAGTGGAGTAAAATGTACACTATTTGCCTCCAAAAGTAGTTAAAAAAAAAAAAGTACATAAAATGGAATTACTATTACTCAGAGTTCACTGTAAATATTTTTCTTATGTAAGTTGTCTATATTGTATATATTGTCCCCAATTTGATATAACTGTTCAGAGTGTTAATACCTGTTTTATATTTCTTATTGTCTAAATTGAAAATACTATCTATATACTTACTTATATTATTATTATTATTACTTATATTTCTTGTTAATATTGCTTGTTTCAGTTTATTGTTTTTTTTATTGATACTTCTTTCTATTTCTGCTGAACACTTTTTGATGCTGTTACACTGAAAATGTCCCGTTGTGGGATAATAAAGGAATACCTGGTCTAATCTAATTACAAGTACCTAAAAATTGCAATTAAGTTCAGTATTTGTGTAAATGTACTTAGTTACTTTCCACCACTGGCTGCAACCAATGATTCATTTCATTATCAAGCAATCTGCTCATTATTTTCTTGATTAACGGTGCAAAAAAAGTCTGAAAACATCTTTAAATTTCTAGTTTTGTCAGTTCAAAACCCAGAGATATTTATCACCAACAAGACTGAGAAAAACATTCTGACCTCCATTTAAAAAAAAAAAAAATAGAGCTTAATATTTATCATGACATTGTGGCAGCAAACTGTCTTTTTGCATTTAGTTCTTGACATAAATTCAGACTTCCCTTCCCTCACAGTCTCACACTCTAAATATGACTAATCAGTGTTAAGTTTATGTTAATGAGTAAAAAACAGAAGTGTCGGACATTTATTCAGTGACCTATCATTAAAGAGAGATTATGAAACATAATCTGCTGCCTTGACTGAATCTTATGAATAAATATTATTCATATTGCGGTTATGGACGTGATGAATTCTTCCATCTGAGTTTATTACATAACCAAATAATAATGATTAAAGTCACAAGAACACTTAACTGAGAGAAGTCAAGAGTCTGTTTTCCCAGAAGTCGTCTTCTCTTCGTTGGAAACTGTATTCTTATCTAAGATCTGCTTCTTTAAACAACCTAATCACTCACCATCTCTCCACCAGCGTCTCACAGGGAAACATGTTACAAAGCAAGACACTCAGCAGTCTGTTTGCACATGAATATATATATATATATATATATATATATATATATATATATATATGTATATATGTATATATATATATATATATATATATTTACAGACTGGCACCACCATTTATTAAATGTATATCTCTCTCTCTCTCTCTCTCTCTATATATATATATATATATATATATACATTTAATAAATGGTGGTGCCAGTCTATATATATATACATTTAATAAATGGTGGTGCCAGTCTATATATATATATATACATTTAATAAATGGTGGTGCCAGTCTATATATATATATACATTTAATAAATGGTGGTGCCAGTCTATATATATATATACATTTAATAAATGGTGGTGCCAGTCTATATATATATATATATACATTTAATAAATGGTGGTGCCAGTCTATATATATATATATATATACATTTAATAAATGGTGGTGCCAGTCTATATATATATATACATTTAATAAATGGTGGTGCCAGTCTATATATATATAAATATACATTTAATAAATGGTGGTGCCAGTCTATATATATATATATATACATTTAATAAATGGTGGTGCCAGTCTATATATATATATATATATATATACATTTAATAAATGGTGGTGCCAGTATATACATATATATACATTTAATAAATGGTGGTGCCAGTCTATATATATATAAATATACATTTAATAAATGGTGGTGCCAGTCTATATATATATACATTTAATAAATGGTGGTGCCAGTCTATATATATATATATACATTTAATAAATGGTGGTGCCAGTCTATATATATATACATTTAATAAATGGTGGTGCCAGTCTATGTATATATATATATACACACATTTAATAAATGGTGGTGCCAGTCTATATTTATATATATATATATATATATATATATATATATATAGACTGGCACCACCATTTATTATTCATCCGTCAAATCACACACAGAGCTCCCTCTCTCTCTCTGTCTGTCTGTCTCTCTCTCTCTCTCTCTCTCTGTTTGACCCTTTTATGGTCAAATCACCTTGGACTCTATGTGTGTGTGTGTGTGTGTGTGTGTGTGTGTGTGTGTGTGTTAGATATGAGCCAGAGCCAGCTGGCCATCCCCGTCACCCTGAACGACGTCCCTCCGTCCATCGCTGAGATGCTGAATGACGAGGAGTGCTGGGAGTTCAACATCCTGGAGCTGGAGGCGGCCACACACAAGAGGTGAGACACGGTGCAGACAGACAGACTGACAGTTGTTAAAGTTCAGATGTATGCACGGTAATCATTTCATTTAGTTCTGTCTCCAGCAGTTATTCAAATAATTGTGGCATTAAATAACTTCTGCATCCATGAAGGAGCTCTGATTGGGCCTCCCGGGGTCCAGGCCCAGGGGCCGCAGTGCTGCCAAAAGACCACAAAAAGACTCACAAGAGACATGACAAGGGTCAAAACAACTGCAAAAAGACACAGAATTACTTCAAAAGGGACCAAGACGACCATAGACAACATTAAATAACAGAAAGACCAAAACAATTAAGAAGGGGAGCATAAAACGACCACAAAATGAGATACAAAACAACTACAAAGACACAACACAACTGCAAAGAGATGCAAACTTAATGCAATAAGGGGTAAAACAAGTGCATTAAAAAAATATCTACAAAAAGAACCAAACAATTGAAAAGTGAAGCACAGCAAACAAATAGATGCAAAAAAGCTGCAGAGACCAAAGATATTCAGAAAGAATATGAAAAGGGACAAAGCAACCAAAAAAAGAGACGCAAAATGACAACAAAGTCACAGAAAACTACTACAAAGAGACATAAAACCACTCCACTCTGCCAAAAAAACATAGACAGAAAAATAATTACAAAAAGACCAAAACAATTAAAAAGTGACACAAAACAGCTACAAAGAGACACAAAAAGGCTCACAAGGGATATGAAGAGGGTCAAAACAAGCACAAAGACACAGAGGACAACTATAAAGAGCTGGGGACTTCCGGATGTGCTTTGCCGTGTGAAGACGTGCGTGCGGTGGCTCCGTGTAAAAGTAGTCAAAAAATATTAATATCACCTTACTTCTACCAGTTTGGGGTAGTGAACAAATGCCGCTTTGTTTCGGGAGCTAGCAATTACGATTTCAGTTCATTTTAAGACCGAAAATGACTTCTCGATCGACTAGAACGGGTGGAGAGAAGCAACAGGTGGTTAGCAACATAGCCTCCTCGGCTAGCAAGGCCAATGTTAGCCCATCACAAGCCGATGAGATACCTCAGTGGGCTAAGGAAATGATGTCCGAGATTAAAAAAGCCAACGTTGGGATTGAGAAATACAGAGAGGAGACAAAGACCGAGATCGCGAAGTGCAAGGAAGAAATAGAAAAAGGAAGAAAAGAGACTACGGCCGAGATGGAGAAATGGACCAAAAGTTTGGAAGAGAGCACGATAGCCCAGTTTGAGTTGCTACGTGGGGAGGTGAGGCTAATTGGTGACAAAACTAGCAGTCTGGCTGATAGGATGGATGAACGGGAAAAAGAGGTGGATGAAACGTTAAATGATCAGTCCGACACCATAACCAACATGGGGACAAGACTGAAAGAAATGGAGAAGGAGATACTGAAGCTGAGGGAACGGAGTGAAGATCTCGAGGCACGATCACGGCGCAACAACATACGTGTCGTGGGGGTAAGAGAAGGGGCCGAGGCTGGCAAAATGCCGTCGGAGTTTATGGCTGGCTTACTGAAAGAAAAGTTGGGTCTAGTGGCGACACCGACGCTGGACCGGGCACACCGGACACTCGGCGCGAGACGAGACAGGAACGGAGCTCCACCGAGAGCATTCGTAGTGAGATGTCATTACTACACAGAGAAAGAGGAGATACTGAAGAAGGCGAGGGAAATGGAGAGAACACCCGAGGGTCGAAGCGGACAGATTCACATCTTCCCGGACTACACACAGGAAGTAAACAGTAAGAGAGCAGCCTTTAGGGAAGCAAGAAGCCTCCTGCGGACCTGCACGGGGGTCAGATACGGGCTGCGTTACCCGGCAACACTGGTGATTACGCCAGAAGGAGGACAAACGAAAATCTTCAATAACCCGAAGGACGCTGTGGGTTACATCAAGAAGGAACTGAGCCCTGGGTGAAGCCTATGGATGGACTTGATCCTGGCTAAGTAGAAATTACACATGTTTACACTGTTGAAGTGGGGGGATTAATATAGGCAGGGTATTGTTGATCAGTCCTGACAATATTGACAGATTATTTGATGTCAGTGTATATTTAAAGGGAGTGTGTGTGTGTGTGTGTGTGTATGTGTGTATGTGTGTATGTGTATGTGTATATGTATATGTATATGTATATATATATGTGTGTGTGTGGGTACGTATGTATGTGTGTATGTATGTATATATATATATATATATATATATGTGTGTATGTGTATATGTATGTGTATATTTATAGTCTTCCATTTCTAGAAGCTATTGTTGTCCTCCCTCATATCACTGTTTTACCCTATTCAAGGTGTAAGGGTTGAATGTTCCCCCTTGACTGCTGTTGCCCACCCTCTATGGTATTGCTTTTTGTTTCTATTCCACTACTTTACCCTATTCAGGATCTCATTGTTCAGAGCTCCCCCTGTTTGCTTTTCCCATTAGGTGAATAAGTCAAAGGGTGATGTTATATTTTTCAGACTAAGAGGGTGATATACACGGAGCTGCACACGGTAGGCTTGGTGTGCAGGAGATGGTGGACCGGTTGGCCACAAGAGTGCTCGTTAAAGAGCACTGTGTTTGGGTTAGCGTTCATATATGTTATGTGTTAGGTATTGACTGTGTTTGTGTGTGTGATGCCCCCCCTTCCTTCCCAGACCCCCTCCTTTTAACTTTATTTTATTTTATTTTATTTTATTTTTTTGCTTTTGCTGCCAAATCTTCAAGGTGTGATCTGGATAGTGGGTACCATAGGGGCACAATGGTGACATCAGGCCACGGTCTCCTGACAAGGCACCAATCTTGGATCCGAGCAGTATGGCCACAAAGCTGATGAGCTGGAATGTAAGGGCGATCAATAAGCCAGCTAAACGGAGTAAGGTATTTTCACATCTGAGAGACCAGGGAGTAGAGATAGTTTACTTACAGGAGACACATTTGCTAAACAGGGACATCCCCAAGCTCTGTAGGGGGGGATTTAATCAGGTTTATCACTCAAATTTTAATAGTAAGAGTCGGGGAGTGGCCATCCTCATACACAGGAATGTACAATTTATAGAGACAACTACAATAGAGGATAAACATGGTCGGTATATTATTGTAGTTGGAAAATTATTCAATATGCCAGTGGTGCTGGCAAACATATATGCACCCAATTGGGATAATGTTCAATTTTTTAAGGACCTATTCTCATTATTACCAAATTTGGATACTCATAATCTGATTCTCGGGGGAGACTTGAATTGTGTCCTAGATTCAACTCTGGACCGCTCTAGCCCAACATCTAATGTATTAAGCAAATCAGCACAATGCATTAACTCCTTCTGTAATGTATATGGTATATTTGATCCGTGGAGATATGTAAACCCAACATCCAGGCAGTACTCCTTTTACTCCCCACCACATCGGACATATACTAGGATTGACTATTTCTTATTAGATAATAAACTGACCCCTATAGTAACCGATATAGAATACTCAGGTATAGTAATATCCGATCATAGCCCAGTCATATTGAAACTTCACTTTCCTGAGAACACGCCACCTCAGAGAATGTGGCGCCTTAACAACAGGCTATTGGCAGATGATAATTTTACAAAATTTATAAACTCGCAAATAGTCTTTTTCTTAGAGTTTAATGATACTCCTGACATAAGTAGTGCCATTTTGTGGGAATCCTTAAAAGCTTATATACGAGGACAAATAATTTCATATAATGCTGGTGAAAGGAAAAGAAAGATGAAACGTACCACAGAATTGATAAAGGCCATAAAAGAAGTTGACCTAGCAAATTCTAGGGCTCCCTCTGAGGAGCTACATAAGAAGCGTATTTTGCTCCAAACTGAATATGATATCTTAATAAATCAACGTGAGGAGGATCTATATCTTAGGTCGAGACAGGATCTCTATGAGCATGGTGAGCGCGCAAGTAAGCTCCTCAGCCACCAGCTGAAGCAATCAGCGGCTGCTGGTATGATAGTGGAGATAGGGGATAATTTGGGAAATAAAATTATAGATCAGAAAGGTATTAATAACCAATTTAAGTCTTTTTATAAGGATCTTTATACTTCAGAAGTAAATGACAGGGAGCGAGTGAAGAATTTTTTTGAAAATCTGGAAATGCCATCCTTAGAGAGGGCAGATAGGGATAGATTAGAGGCACCCCTGACTGCAAGGGAGATAGAGAATGCGATTCGAAATATGAAGACAGGTAAGGCGCCGGGCCCTGATGGGTTCCCAAGTGAATTCTATAAAACATTTGCTCCTAAACTAATACCCCTGCTTTGTAGAGTATATAAGGAGATCCTTGATAAAAAATCTTTACCTCAAACAATGTCACAGGCTATGATCTCTGTGCTCCTTAAGAAAAATAAGGATTCACTTAAATGTGAATCATACCGCCCAGTGAGTTTACTTGGATGTGATTATAAGATATTGACCAAAGCACTGGCAGCTAGGATTGAGCCTGTTATAAGTAAGGTAATACATCCTGACCAGACAGGGTTTGTTGCTGGCAGACAACTTTCCAGTAGTCTTCGTCGCCTTTTTAATGTGATGTACACTGCTGAGGATAACATTGAGCCTGAGATTGTGATATCCCTAGATGCCCACAAAGCCTTTGATAGAATAGAGTATTTCTATCTGTTCACGGCCCTTGAGAGATTTGGATTTGGTCCTAAATTTCGTTCGTGGATTGAGATAATATATGCGAACCCCCAAGCTATGGTAAGGACTAACAATGTAATATCTGAACCTTTTCCTCTGTTTCGGGGAACAAGGCAGGGGTGCCCTTTGTCACCCCTGCTCTTTGATGTGGCAATAGAGCCCCTTGCAATAATGCTGAGGAATGCTGCTGGACTGGGGGGAATACGCAGAGGGATGCAAAACCATAAACTTTCTCTATACGCTGATGACCTCCTCCTTTTCTTGTCGAACCCTGTCACGAGCATCCCGGTGGCTCTTGGTATTATCGAAGACTTTGGGAGGGTTTCAGGTTATAAAATTAACCTAGAAAAAAGTGTTCTTTTCCCAATTAATAAACAGGCGAGGAGACTATCATTCCAGGCCTATCCTTTTACAACACATAAAGATAAATTCACTTATTTGGGTGTTAATGTAACAAGTAAATATAAAGACTTATTTAATCATAACTTTAAAGTAGCATTAGATAAGGCAAAATTAGATATGGAAAGGTGGTCATCTCTCCCACTATCATTAGCAGGGAAGATAAATACTGTTAAAATGACTGTAATGCCACGGTTCCTGTATTTGTTCCAGACAATACCAATTTTCATTCCTAAATCATTTTTTAAAGAACTGAATAAATGTACATCCACCTTTATCTGGAAAAAAACAGTCCCCCGGATAAGAAGAGAGTTCCTTGAGAGACAGAGAGAAGAGGGAGGCCTGGCCCTACCAAATTATATGCATTATTATTGGGCGGCTAATATACATAAGCTGTTGTTTTGGGTCTCACAGTTAGATGATGATGAAACCCCAGTGTGGGTACATATGGAAAGATATGCATCTAGCCCAGTGTTCCTACGCTCCCTGGTCTGCGCTCCTCTGCCCTTAAGCAAGCACCTCTACACAAACAACCCTGTTGTACATGACTCTATCAAAATCTGGGTCCAATTCAGAATACATTTTAAAAGCAGAAACGCTCTCCTATCTGCTCCCGTCTATGGCAATCATTTGTTTTCCCCGGCCCTTGGGGGAACAGCGTTTAGGGAATGGTCTAGAGCTGGGGTGGAATGTGTTAAAAATCTTTTTAAAGATGGTGTATTTATGTCTGCTGCTCTGCTGGAGAAGGAATATGGAATTCCCTCAAAGAATAACTACCTCAGATACTTTCAGATTCGAGATTTTGTGAAAAAGACATTCTCCTCATCCCTTAAATTACCACAGAGTGGGTGGATAGATGGGCTATTGGACATGAACCCGACTCTTAAAGGGATGGTTTCTATGCTTTATGGGAATATCCAGAAGGTTGCTTCCCCATCCCTTGATTACATAAAAAGGAAATGGGAGGAAGAGTTAGAGTTGGACATATCGGAGGTTGATTGGAGATGGGCAGTGGAACTGATACACTGTTCCTCTATATGTGTTAGACACGGATTGATTCAGTTTAAGGTGCTACACAGACTTCATTTCACAAGGGAGAAACTGGCAAGAATTTACCAGGGAGCAGACCCGACTTGCCCTAGATGTAAACAGGTACCAGCCAACATATGTCACATGTTCTGGTCTTGTCCCAGGCTAAAAGAGTTTTGGACCAACATTTTCAAAACCTTCTCATCCATCTATAACAAAAATATAGAGCCTGGTCCTCTGGCAGCCATTTTTGGTGTGGCACCGGAGGAAACGCAATTAACGATTGCTCAAAGAAAAGCAATAGCATTCTCTTCATTGTTGGCCAGGAGATTGATCTTACTTAACTGGATAAAGGCAGCACCGCCAACTCACAAACGATGGGTAGAGGAGGTGATGGCACACCTTAAATTAGAACATCTTAGATTTACTTTACAGGGCAACACTAAGAGATACTCTAAGGTCTGGCAGCCTTTTATTTTTTATTTTGAACGTGAGTTTTCATCGGCTCCAACATAATTGGCAGCTTTTGACCCCCCCCCCCCCCTCCTCCTGTATTTTTTTTTTTTTTTTTTTTTTTTTTTTTTTTTTGATGTCTTTATTATTACTATTATTATTTTACTATTTATTATTATTATTATTATTATTATTATTATTATTTTGGAATTAATGAATATTATTATTGTTGTTGATGTCATTTTTGTTATTTTTCATTTATCTATTTATTTTAACCCGAGAGTGCCTGGACCACGTGGGTGGTGGGTATGTCTGATGTCTGGTATTAGTAGGATCTGTCTTGTTACTGTTTTGTCTGTAGTTTAGACCTGTATTTGTGATGTATATTTTGAATCCTACTATTTTGTATTGAATTTGATGTTTGAATATGAAAATCAATAAAAACACTTTGATTATTATAAAGAGCTGTAAAACAACCACAAAGAGACACAAAATGTCTTTAAAAAAGGTGCAAAACAACCACAGACATAAACAACCACAAAAAAATGACATAAACAACTACAAAAAGTGTTGCTCCTGTTTGTTTACTTTACAACTTCACATTGTGTCATAATTCAGCCACGCTACTTTGATAAATATTTAGTCTTTCTTGTGAATGGTGAAGATAACCAAATGTGTTAATGATCAAAGTTTTTGCCGTCTTTACAAGTGCAAAAGAAAAGTCCAGAATTCTGGCTAATACATTTAACCCTTTATCGGGCAAGAACCATATTTGGTAACTTCAGTGGATATCCAAAATGATAATATTAACTTTATTGATCTTGACCTCCAATGTAAAAATAAAAAATTTAGAAAAAAAATCTGCAATAAGCAGTCGTACAAATAGAGTTATTCTTCAGTGACTTGTACCAGGAGAACTTGACGACATATTAGGGCATATTAAGTATGAATAAAAATAAAAATACAAACCGGGGGGGTAATACTTCGAGAAAAAAGTTCCAAATTTACTAGATTAAAGTGGCAAATTTATGAGAAAAAAATGCGCAGATGTAAGAGATTTAAAGTGATGAATCTGCACGAAAAAAAGCTGCAGATTTACGAGAAAAAAGTGGAAAAAAAGCTACTTTTTTCTCGCAGATTCACCACTTTAAGTCTCATAAATCTGCACATTTTTTCTCCTAGATTTGCCACTTTAATCTAGTAAACTTTTTCCTCAAAATATTACCCCCCTCCCCCGGGTATGTATGTTTTTTTACACATTCTGGCTGTATGTAATATCCTCCAATATTCTCTCGGGTTGAAATTTGGAATTTGCAAGTATTTCACTGAGTGTCCTATTAAGGGTTAATCACAGGGTTATCACAGGGCTGACACATAGAGACAGACAATCACTCTCTCATTCACTCCTACGGGCAATTTAGAGTCACCAATTAAACCTAGGTGCATGTTTTTGGACTGGTGGAACCCGGTGAGAACCCACACTGACACGGGGAGAACATGAGAACTCCACATAGAAGAGCTGCAGGTTATTAATGAGCATCAACATGAGGATGCCATGAACACAGACAGGCAGAAGTCCTGAGTGTTTTGTTTTGTTGTGACCCTCTGCAGGCCGCTGACCTACCTCGGGCTGAAGATCTTCACCAGTTTCGGCGTGTGTGAGTTCCTGAACTGCTCGGAGGCGACGCTGCGCTCCTGGCTGCAGCTGATGGAGGCCAGCTACCACTCCTCCAACTCCTACCACAACTCCACGCACGCCGCAGACGTGCTGCACGCCACCGCCTACTTCCTCCGCAAGGAGAGAGTCAAGGTTAGGAGAAACACTTCCTGACACCTGAAACCACTGAGACTGCAGCGTGTTTCTAACTGGTAACAGTTCTCTTCTAAGAGAGTAGCGCAGATATCACATTACTATAAATCTAATACAAGACGTGCTTGTATTGAATGTAATGCGTTTCATTGCTTCTATTGTTTATTTCAAGATAAAGAGAACAATGACCAGTTGGAGTTGTTACCACAGATATAGTGGGGCATTTTTTTTACTTTATACAGGCCTAATTCCAACAGAGTTTGAACGTTTGTGAAAAACATAAATAAATACTGAATGCATCAAATTCAAAATTATGTATAGTCACAAAAAAAACAAAAGCTTATCATTTTGAATATGACATCTTTTTTCAGTTTTCAATTGAATATATGTCACAGAGGATTAGCAAAATATTGTATTCTGGAGGGTTTTTAGACAACGTCCCAATCAGTTCTGCTGTTTCTTTTTGTTTAAACTTTGTTGACAAACAGAACTGTAGCGTTTTTGATTGACAGCACAGTTTAAACATACAGTGCTTAACAAATTGATTAGACCACCTGTCATAAAAACGAAAAAATATAAATATTTTAGAAATCGTTCAAAAGCTTGTTTGAAAATAAAAATGTTATTGTTATTTATTTGGCAAAAAACAAACTGAATTCACCTTTTCATATCAGATTTGAGCCACTCACTGGCAAAACATTCAACCACTAAAACTCATTTTTCTGTTCAGGAGTGCAAGTAAAAAACTACCATTTGACATTTTAATCAAGAAATAATAACGTGCTTTACTATTTTTACTGTTGTTTTTTTTGTAAAACTGTAAATTTGAAAATTCATGGAAACAAAATTATATTTTAGCATTAAAACAAAAGACAGCAGTGTCATAAACTGGTGGTCTAATAAACTTGTCAAGAACTCTATATAATAATAAAATACTAACAATGTAGACTATATACAGCGAGATTTCAATGCAAGTTATATTGCAAATAAATTGCAATGTAGACCAGGTGCATCCCTTGTTTGTGCATACATGTGAAATATTGGAGGCATATAAATGTATTTTTATATTTTGTCAGCCACTGTAGCTGAACAGAGAATCATAGAGAAACAGAGCAGAGAAGAGGTTTCTTCTTAATGTCACTGAAGGACATGATATGTCTCAACTACTAACACACATCAAAACAAATACAGAACATTTAAATGTCAGCCAGGCGGACTTTATTGACAGTGTCATCTAAAGCAGAGCCCAAGAATCACCAAGACGCTTACAGCGCCTCGTGATTTCTGTTTATGATCATACAGATTGATGTTTTACAGCAGGGATTCCCAAAGTGTGGTGCGTGGACCCCTGGGGGTGCGCGAGCTGCCGCTAGGGGGAGCACAAGATGAAAAATGTAATGGCGGTCTGATAATTACACAATTACATGTTTTTTCCCCCCCACACAACAAAGACGTTTAAATAAACATTTCCTTTGTAAAATGTAAAAACAAAAACAGTATTATTATTAATAAATAAATGCAGGCTATTCAAAATGCACTTCATCTTAAAATGAAGCGTAGAAGAAGTTATCTTCTTCATGTTTCCAGCCTGTTATGATGACGGGTTGTTTAGCTCCACGCTCATTTAAACTTGCTGCAATTTTTGTTCAACGCGGCTCAAAATATTATAACATTTTCCAACTTATGTGCTTTCTGCCTCTGATCCTGAGCCTGTCATCATCCTCTTTGCTCTTAAAAGTGGAAGCTTCAACATAACTTTGTTGCATTATATTGAAACTGTGTTCAGGTTAATTCAAATGCAAGACCGCATTGTTGTGATGGTGATTATTTAATTATATATGTGTTCTCATTGGAGCATGATTAAACATGACATCTTTAATATGGCTATAAAAAAGCTTATTGCATTTAGTTTTTTTCCATATATCCATCCATCCATCCATCCATCCATCCATATATCCATCCATCCATCCATCCATCCATCCATATATCCATCCATCCTTTTATCCATCCATCCAACCATTCATCCATCCATATATCCATCCAACCATCCATCCATCCATCCATCCATCCATATATCCATCCATCCATTCATCCATCCATCCATCCATCCATATATCCATCCATCCAACCATTCATCCATCCATCCATCCATCCATCCATCCATATATCCATCCATCCAACCATTCATCCATCCATCCATCCATCATCCATATATCCATCCATCCAACCATTCATCCATCCATCCATCCATCCATCCATCCATCCATCCATCCATCCATATATCCATCCATCCATCCATCCATCCATCCATCCATCCTTCCATCCATCCAACCATTCATCCATCCATCCATCCATCCATCCATCCATCCATCCATATATCTATCCATCCATCCATCCATCCATATATCCATATATCCATCCATCCATCCATCCATCCATCCAACCATCCATCCATCCATCCATATATCCATATATCCATCCATCCATCCATATATCCATATATCCATTCATCCATCCATCCATCCATCATCCATATATTCATCCATCCAACCATTCATCCATCCATCCATCCATCCATATATCCATCCATCCATCCATCCATCCATCCAACCATTCATCCATCCATCCATCCATCCATCCATCCATCCATCCATCCATCCATCCATCCATCCATCCATCCATCCATATATCCATCCATCCATCCATCCATCCATCCATCCATCCATATATCCATCCATCCATCCATCCATCCATCCAACCATTCATCCATCCATCCATCCATCCATCCATCCATCCATCCATCCATCCATCCATCCATATATCCATCCATCCATCCATCCATCCATATATCCATCCATCCATCCATCCATCCATATATCCATCCATCCATCCATCCATCCAACCATCCAACCATCCATCCATTTGAAGGTGTGGGGGATTGGGGGGGGTCGTAGAAGGGGGTGCACGGCTAAAAACGTTTGTGAACCGCTGAGTTACAGTATAAAACAGTTCCAGTGTGTGTTTCGGTGCTGACTTCCCTCTGCTGCTGTCTCCAGAGCAGTCTGGACCAGCTGGACGAGGTGGCGGCGCTGATAGCGGCCACGGTGCACGACGTGGACCACCCGGGCCGCACCAACTCCTTCCTGTGTAACGCCGGCAGCGAGCTGGCCATCCTCTACAACGACACGGCCGTGCTGGAGAGCCACCACGCCGCCCTCGCCTTCCAGCTCACCGTCCGGGACGCCAAGAGCAACATCTTCAAGAACACCGACAGGTGGGAGGCCTGTTGGATATTATATATATATATATATATATGTCATCTTTTGCTGTATTAGTGTCTGACAGATCTTAACGCTTTCTCCTCCTCCTCCTTCTCCGTGGACAGGAATCAGTTCCGGACGCTGCGGCAGGCGATCATCGACATGGTGCTCGCCACGGAGATGACCCGACACTTTGAGCACGTCAGCAAGTTTGTCAACAGCATCAACAAGCCGATGGCCGCCATCGAAGAGACCAGCACGAGTGTAAGAGGGCTCAGTGTGGTACATCTTTATAAAAGATGCTTTATTTACATTTACATTTAGTCATTTAGCAGACGCTTTTATCCAAAGCGACTTACAGGAAGAATAAAGGCAATAAAAGCTTTATTTACAGGACTGTTAACTGTGAACAGTTTCTACAAAGCTCCTGAAATAATTATGCTAATAACTTATTTAGAGCAAACAAATACAAAGTACTACGACTGTTTTGATTTTTTTATAGTAGTTATTTGTGTTGTTTTCTAGAGGAATTCCCTAAAATTCATTATACAATATATATAATTCTTATATGAAACTGCACCTTTCATATGTAGACAACTATTTTTATTTTTTTAACAGTAGTCCTACTAATTTATTATTATTGTTGTTGTTATTGTTGTTGTTGTTGTTGTTGTTGTTGTTGTTGGTGTTATTTGATGAGGTTTAATTTATTTTTCTTTGTACTTATTTGATTAGAGATTTATCTTTGTATATATTTGTTTCTCTTTCTTTTTAGTTTTTTCAGTATTTTTTTTTATTATTTATCTTTTTTTAAATTAATTTTCTTGATGAGATTATTATTTTGTATTTTTTTCTTTTTCTTATTTTAAAAAAAATATTTTTGTATTATTATTTGATTAGATATTCACATTTGTATTTATTTGTTTGTCTTTTTACTTTTAGTATGTTTGTATTATTATATATAGTATTAATATTATAAATAATAATTGTTATTAATATTATTATTAATAATAATTTATTAGATTATCTTTTTTTATTACATTTATTTTTTGCCAATATTTTTGTATTATTATTATTTATTTTATTTTTAATTTACTTTTTCCCCTCTTTTTTTAAGAAGATAAAAGACACCCTGAAATGAGACACATGTGGCTATGTATATTTGATTTTTCTTTATACGCTGCAAGGAAACAAAAAAACATATTAAATATATAAAGAAAAAAATAATTTGTCCTATAATTAACAACACATTACTTGGTTCTTTTCAAGAAGCTTCCAAGGAGTTTATAAGAAAAGTCAAGACTCGAGAAGCAAAAAGACTCAGTAAATGTCTCAGTCAGTCTGTATTTTAACCAACATATATGTTTCTGTATGTGCAGATGCTTATGTGATGTTTGCTGTTTGTCCTTCAGAGCGTGAACAGCGACTGTGAGGGCCAGGCCAACATCAGGAACTCTCCAGAGAACCGTCTGCTGATCAAGAGGATGCTGATCAAGTGTGCAGATGTGGCCAATCCCTGCAGGCCGCTGGAGCTCTGCATCGAGTGGGCCGGACGCATCTCCGAGGAGTACTTCGCTCAGGTGGGCGTCATACTAACAGCTCACTTTAACCCATTGACGCCTAAAACTTCCTGTAAAACCTCTGGGTGATTTTAAAATCAGCCCCTAAAACCTGAAGTTTTTCTGGAAATTCAACAGAAGTGTGAACTCTTCTACTAAATAATAGATTTTTCAGCCTCTGTAGCAGATAGAAATGAAATTCAAAAAGTATTTGAGAGCTTATACAAATACTACAAAACCCATTTCCCCATTGGGGGATTAATAAAGTAATCTTCATCTTCTTCTTCTAAAAGCTTGCATATAAATAACAAAAAAGATAATTCTCACTATTCTGCACTTTCAAAATAAAAAATTGTGCACAAAATGAGAAATGTCATTGTTGTACAAAAATAGTTGTTATTGTTGGTGAGTCTGTCTCGTTGTTTCAATCAATGTATTTGTATCTTCCAAATATACTTAAATTAGATTTTTTTTAAAAAAAGCTAAAATAAAGGTTTTGAATGCTTAATAATTAAATTATCTTTGCCGTTTTTTAATGATTAACCCTTTATCAGGCGAAGAACCATATTTGGTAACTTCAGCAGATATCCAAAATAAAAAAAAGTTGCAAATTTACTAGATTAAAGTGGCAAATCTGCAAGAAAAAAAGTCGCAGATTTAAGAGATTTAAAGTGGCAAATCTGCGTGGAAAAAAGTTGCAGATTTACGAGAAAGAAGAGGAAAAAAGCAACTTTTTTCTCGCAGATTCACCACTTAAATCTCTTAAATCTGCAACTTTTTTTCTTGTAGATTTTACTTTAAATCTCTTAAATCTGCGACTTTTTTTCTTGTAGATTTTACTTTTAATATCTTAAATCTGCGACTTTTTTTCTTGTAGATTTTACTTTAAATCTCTTAAATCTGCGACTTTTTTTCTTGTAGATTTTACTTTTAATATCTTAAATCTGCAACTTTTTTTCTTGTAGATTTGACTTTAAATCTCTTAAATCTGCAATTTTTTTTCTTGTAGATTTGACTTTAAATGTCTTAAATCTGCAACTTTTTTTCTTGTAGATTTGACTTTAAATGTCTTAAATCTGCAACTTTTTTTCTTGTAGATTTGACTTTAAATCTCTTAAATCTGCGACTTTTTTTCTTGTAGATTTGACTTTAAATCTCTTAAATCTGCAACTTTTTTTCTTGTAGATTTGACTTTAAATCTTGTAAATCTGTGACTTTTTTTCTTGTAGATTTGCCACTTTAATCTAGTAAATTTGCAACTTTTTTCGCGCAGATTTGCCACTTTAAATCTCTTAAATCTGCAACTTTTTTTCTTGTAGATTTGACTTTAAATCCCTTAAATCTGCAACTTTTTTTCTAGTAGATTTGACTTTAAATCTCTTAAATCTGCGACTTTTTTTTCTTGTAGATTTGACTTTAAATCTTGTAAATCTGCAACTTTTTTTCTTGTAGATTTGACTTTAAATCTCTTAAATCTGCGACTTTTTTCTTGTAGATTTGACTTGAAATCTCTTAAATCTGCGACTTTTTTCTTGTAGATTTGACTTGAAATCTCATAAATCTGCAACTTTTTTTCTTGTAGATTTGCCACTTTAATCTAGTAAATTTGCCACATTTTTTTGTGTGCAGACGGACGAGGAGAAGCGGCAGGGCCTGCCGGTGGTGATGCCGGTGTTCGACAGGAACACCTGCAGCGTTCCCAAATCTCAGATCTCCTTCATCGATTACTTCATCACCGACATGTTTGACGCCTGGGATGGTGAGGACACGTTTTATTCTTCTCTTCCTGTCCATGTGGAGGGTTTTTTAAAAGGTCAAAGGTCAATTTCATTTTGACATCACTGCAAAAAAACACTTTTCCCGTCATTACTTCACACCATAATTCCAGAACAGAAGCGGAGATTGTGACCTTATTTCACATTTGGTCACATACAGGAACATCTCAAAACATTAGAATATCGTGAAAAAGTTCAATATATTTAGTCAATTATTTCAGAAAGTGAATCTCATACATTATATAGATTCATCACACATAGAGTGAAATATTTCAAGCCTGTTTTTCTTGTAATTTTGATGATTCTGGCTTAGAGCCTGTTATTTGTGTTTAAAATATCCTTTTTCTTTATTGATCTTATGTAATATTCAAATTTTATGGGACACTGAGTTTTGTGTTTTCAATCTCTCTAAGCCATAATCATCAAAATTACAAGAAATATAGGCTTGAAATATTTCGCTCTATGTGTAAAGAATCTATAATTTACGAGTTTCACTTTCTGAAATAACTGACAAAAGGTATTGAACTTTTTCACAATATTCTAATTTTGATAGATGTGCTTAAGTTTTGTATTTCAGTTGCAGTTTAAATAGAAACAGAACTAGTCCGGTTCAACCTCATGAATCATTGGCCACATTTCTGATTTATTTCAGCAATTCAATTCGAATGATGATGTTAAAAAGAGCCTCATACATTCAGATCTTCGCTCCATCAATGCTTCCAATCATTTCCTCATTTTTCTGCAGATTGAAAGATAGGAAATGAGAGGAAGGGAAGGGAGGAGGAGGCAGGAGAAGTGGGAAGGAAAGCAGGGAAAGCTTCTTCTTCTAGCTCCCCATTCCCACTGAAGTTCCCTTTTAGTTCAGTCTCCCCAAGAGGGAACTTGTTTACTGTCAACAGCTGTGATGTCACGGAAAGATTCCAAACGCCAGAGGGACGGAGAGGAGGGAAGTTAGGAGGAAATGTAGAGAGGGACGGGTTCAGGATCACTGGGTTAATGGAGGAGAGAGTCAAGTAGGATTCACTCACACATAAACACAAAAACAACACATGCAACAGCCGCTTCCAGTCACCAGGGTGACCGGTAGGTCGCCCTGGTGACTGCCAGGTCGCCGTGGTGACGCAGCGCGGGTCGTCAACAAGAGGAGGAGACGATGTAAACAACACGAGGAGACGCCTTTAATGTTTCAGCAACATGGCAGAGTGTACATAACATGAACCACTGTACATGAACACACCACACACACACACACACACACACATGTATACACACACACACACACACACACAAATTCTTGTATTTCTGTCTTTGTGAGGACCCTCATTGTAACAGTGAATTCCCTTGCAAGTTTATAATAGTTTTGGATTTTTCATTAGTTTTAGTTTTAATTTTGTTGTGATTTTTTGTTTTCAAATTCAGTTAGTTTTAATGAGTTTTTAGAGTGAGTTTGCTAGTTTTAGTTTAGTATTTTTTTAATGCTTTAGTTTTAGTTTAGTTTTTATTAGTTTTAGCATTTTGTAATGGGGTATTTGTCTTTTGCTTTTATTTCCTTTGTCTGATCCATCTTCATTATGTATGAAAAAAGTTGACAAAGATGAAAACGAAGGACATTTTCACTATAATTTTAGTTAGTTTTGTAACCACACAATACAGTTTCAGTTAATTATCATTATCATGTAACCTCATGTATCATGTTGGTTAAAAACGTGTTCTGGTCCTCACTATGTAGGAAGAACAAGAACACACACACACACACACACACACACACACACACACACACCATTTGCCTGCCTCAAAGCTCATATGTCATGAAGTATTATGGCAATGAACTTTCATGAGAAAATGTCATAGTATAGTATGACATAAAAAATGTTTATGTTCAAAATACCATAAAAAATCTGGTAAAAAAAAAGTCAAAATGTCATGTCTGTTGTCCAAAAGTGTTCTCATGATACTCTGTTGATACATAGCAGTATAATATGTCCAGAAATCACAGAAAAACACCAAATAAAAAATTAAGTCATACTATATGTGTTTTATGTGTTTTATCAAAAAGTTCAAATTTTAAAATGCCTGAAAAAGCTATTTAAAAAAAGTGTAGTCTGTTATACATACATATTAGAACATAATTCGTCCAAAAAACACCATATTATGACATGTCCAAGGTCGTATTATTATGTAAAAAGTCAGAATATGGTTAAAGTGACTTTAGTCCAAAAATAAATAAAAAATGCTTGAGAATAGCACATTGATCTTGGTAAAGTATAGTTTTTCAAAAAAATATGATTTAGGGCCATAATATAGTATTTCCGCAAGAAAAAAATGTCATAGTTTCTTTTGTCATAAATTTGTAATAAAAACTGATGCAAAAAAGTCATAAAATCGTGTGTTGTCCAAAATAAAATAAAAAGTCATTGTATATTATATAATTCAAAATCACATTAAAAAAAGTCATACTACAGTATGTCGTCCAAAAAAATACGTAAAATATCTTATCTAAAGCTATACTTTTTTGTCCAAAATCGCAGAAAAAGTCATCGTATAGTCTGCCATAAAGAAGTTTAGCCTGCTATCATCATCCTCCTGTCCTCCTGTCGTTCCGTCTGTCATCATATCATCAGTTAGTGACGTGTTGTTTCTGTTTGTGTCCTCAGCCTTCGCCAGCCTGCCTGGCCTCATGGAGCACCTGTCTGAGAACTACAAGTACTGGAAGGGCTTGGACGAGATGAAGTGTAAGAGCCTTCGTCCTCCTCCTCCTTCCTGACCTCCTCCTCTTCCTCGTCCTCCTCCTGCTCCTCCTCCTCCTCTGGTCCGTCGCTCCCAGCAGGGCAGGACGGTGAACGCAGCCCTGCGGAGGAACAGTTAGGTCTCTTCAGCGCTGATCCACGGAGCTCCGGGACCTCCTGGGGACCTCCTCCTCCCGGGGACCCCCTCCTCCAGGAGACCTCCTCCTCCAGGAGACCCCCTCCTCCAGGAGACCTCCTCCTCCAGGAGACCCCCTCCTCCAGGAGACCTCCTCCTCCCGGGGACCCCCTCCTCCAGGAGACCTCCTCCTCCAGGAGACCTCTCCGGTCAGACCAACACTGAGACGTGTTCCAGTCTCAAATCACAGCCTCTTTTCTTGTGGTTCTTGTGGTTCTGGAGGAGAACAGGTTGTCATTTGAGGGCCCGTCCCCTCCACGGCCCTGTGACTGTATAACTGTATTCTTAGAGCACCTGTGTGAACCTGTGTGACCTCACAGCTCACCTGTGTGACCTCACAGCTCACCTGACAATCTGTAACATTCAGTGTCACACACCAGAAACACTTTAGCACTTTAGCTAATCAAGACGTTTTCATTTTTCAGCATCCTTTTTTTTTTTTTTTTGCTTTTCACAGTTTTTTGATTTTCTTTAACCAACTCTCCGTCTGTCTCTCGCTGTAAAACAAACCGTGGTGAATAAGATGGTGACCTATGAGGCTAAACAGGCTCTCATACTTGTTCATATTCAAATTGCCAACTTGTGAAGGTGCTCAGCTGGAATTATTAATAGTTAAAGAGCTGTGATGCAGCCTACAGTATGAGACACTTCTTCTTGTGTCTGGGACCAAAAACTCACCACAACTGGCTGGAGGATTGAAGAAGACCGTTAGAGGGTCCAATCAGAGCCAGGTGGGCCAGGTGGGCTTTCTAAATGTCCAGCCTCGTATGACATTGAAGAAGCTTTTGTGCTGATTACTGGATTTAAAGCTCATGTAGCGCCACAGCAGTAAAGGAACAGAATTGCACTGTATCAGAGCTGTTTAACTTATGCTTTCTTCAAATAATATAAAAAGTATCAGATAGCTTTGTGACACTAACTGTAGATATTTGCACCTGAAGAGGGAGAAACTAATCTGACGTGTGAGTATCTGACTGGCTCTCTAAGTGAAGCTGACTGTTATACAGCGGTGCATCACTTCCTGTAGAGCACTAGTTCTCAACCTTTTTGAGTCGCGACCCCCAATTTAACATGCATGTTGTCTGCGACCCCCACTCACGCACACGCACAGTTCAGATCACCCAAAAAAGAAACAAAATGACCAAAAAAAGGAAACAAAATGACCAAAAAAAACCACAAATTGACCACAAAATGATCAAAAAAGACACAAAATGACCAAATGACCAGAAAAGACACAAAATGACTAAAAAAAGACACAAAATGACTAAAAAAAGGAAACAAAATGACCAAAAAAGACACAAATTGACCACAAAAAGACCTAAAAAGACACAAAATGAACAAAAAAGACATTAAGTGACCAAAAAAGTGACTAAAACACATTGACACTTTAACACAGTGGAGACAGAGCTGACTTCTAAAATGATTTGGAGACCCCCAGAAATCATCTCGAGACCCCAATTGGGGTCCCGACCCCAAGGTTGAGAACAGCTGCTGTAGAGAACATGAACGCTGTGGTCACGTAGCGAGTCGCAGCGAGCTGATGACATGTATGAAGGAGCACCAGATCCATGTTTGTAAAAAAAATGGCAGCTGCAGAGAGCAGCAGCGCCCGTCTGCTTCCAACACTAATTAATCAGCTCTCACATGTTTATTTTTAACCAAATCTCAAAAATACTGAACTGTAATTCACCCTGCAGTTATCTGGCTCCGTTTGGGGAGAAAGATCTAGTTTGCACATGAAAACATTCAGAGAAAAGAGACGAACCCTCAGACCCTCAGACCCTGAGGTCTGCATGGTGAGTCTGCCCTCTGGTGGCTGCAGGCGGTGCTGCAGCACAGCTAACATTAAATCTGCATTCATGTATTTATTAGATTTATCAGATCCATGAGGACACGTGTTCTTAACCCGCTGTGACTACATGTACATGCAAAAGATATTTCAGTTTTTGCCCCTTATTCTGGAGAAGACAATATTATTCTTACTAAGCTGTTTCAAATTTATATTCCAAAAGGAGTTACGTACATGCAGAAGATGAATGCATGCAAAATATTTTTTACCCGGCAACATACAGACACTCTCACTCTTTGATTCCTTCAACCAGCTTCTGGAAAAGGTCAGCTTTTAGATATTGGAAGAAGAAACAAACTGTTTTTTTAAATTTTTTTTAGTCAAGTATTTATTAAATTTTTTATTTTTCAACATATAATACAGACACTTACAAACAACCGAGACAGACACCAAAAACAGACAGGAAGAAAAATAAATAAATAAATAAATAAAAATTAAATTAAATTAAATTAAATTAAATTAAATTAAATTAAATTAAATTAAATTAAATTAAATTAAATTAATAAATTACATTAAATTAACACACTGTTGATATTCAAGAGTATTTTTCTTCCAACCAGGAATGTGGGCTTTTATTTTGGCGATGCAGCTAGTCTCCAGCTCTGCAGACTGGTTGTTTGTGCTGTAAACATGCTCCTAACCCCCAGATAATATAAATCCCACATCTTAATCGGGAATATCTACATGTCAGAATAAGGCCTGATTCGGAAAATCCAGACAGAATATGTTGTCTACATGACCCATATCAAATTTTGAATATTGTCTTGTTCGGAATAATAATGTGCATGAGTCAGTGATTCAATATTTTAAAAACTGAACCAGTATTACCTCTTTGTTAATGCATCTTTCAGAGCACTTTTTAAATTTTAGGTGAAATATTATTATTATTATAAACGAATTTGGATTAGAAATTAAATCTACAGATGTCCATAAATCTGAGATGCTGAAATATTATGTTTTCAGTTCTAGGCCCTAGCTAGAAAACTTTCCCTCCAGAAATGCACATGACAGTATTAACCAAAGGCACAGAGAGCTTTTTACTGGTGCCTTATTCTTTGGTCATCTTTACACAAACACAAGTATTTTTTTTTCCTGCTCTCCTTTAAAGAAAAGCCATACATGTTTTAGGTACGTTGACAAACAAATGTGTTGCTTTTTTTGCTCTGTGATGCAGTTTAAAGTCGGTAGAAATTGTTCTGTCATATTTTATCCTTTGAGGAAAGAGAATCAGGGGAAGTTGGATCAGTTTATTTTTCATTTGTTTCATTTCACTTTAACCCTTTGATGCACAACATGGGTCAAAAATGGCTCATTCATCCAAATTTGATTTAAAATTAAATGACCTAATACTATAATAATAGTAATTTGTTTCAAATAGTTACTTTCCACACTCATATATTTAATATATTTAACATGTTTATGTATCATTTTGTCACACATACAGTGTATCTGGAAGGTTTTCACAGCGCTTCACTTTTTCCAATTTTTTTTTATGTTTCAGCCTTATTCCAAAATTGATTAAATTCATTTTTCCTTAAAATTATACACACAATACCCCCATAATGACATTTCTGACCCATGTTGTGCATTAGAAGCAGTAGTAGTGATAATAAAAGGGTTTTTATGCAAAAAGTAAGAAATGAAAAACAAAAAATGAGGATGTATGATGATCAAAAACAAATTGATTGAGGAAAACCTGGAATACTGAATGATGAAATTAATTTATTGCAAAGATATAGAATATAAAAACTCAGTCGGGTCACTTTAGACCATGTTGTGCATCAAAGGGTTAAAGAGACAGAACTGGTCCCATCTAGTTCAATGTATTCATAATAATAATATATATGAAGTCATTTCAGTGATGACCAAGGTCTTAATCAACGCCTTAAACTTGTCTGTGTTTAGTTCTGCTATTGTTGCAATACACTGTAAACTACCTAATGTACCTGCTGTTATGTAAATACACAATATATCCTTTTTGCTTTGCATTTTACATCATTTTTTGCTTCTTTTGTTTGTTTGGCTCTTCTCAGCTCCTCCTCTGAATGTTTCACATCTCTGTCTCTGATCCTGAGAAGATATTTTTGCTAGTCGATAATGAAGATTTCTATTCACAGAGACGATTTCAATATTTCACATGTCAGACGAACTAAACATGCCTTTTCTGTTAGCACCAGTGATGGAATGTGAAGATATTAATTAGAGGAGATGACAGTTTGCTCCTGGTCTCTGAGGCAGAACCAGATGTTACAGCTATATATATATATATATATATGTATATATATATATATATATATATATATATATATATATATATATATATATATATTAGTCAGGCAGTTTAGGACCAGATTTGGGAGGAAAGGGGACACGTCGGACAAAAGCACCACATTTTTTCCACATGCTCTCTATCACTATAGGTTTCAATTTTTGGTAGGAGCCACTTCATCAAGATTGCAGATCGGAGATGGCAGCCATATAAAATCTATGAGAACCAGTGTATCTTCTAAGCCACTTAGAAGGTCAATCTTTGTGTCAAAATCTACATTTTCTGGGTCAAAGAATAATTTAAAGCTACTGAGAATATCACTAGATGATCAAATAGATATGTTCATTTTGGCCATGTATTTACATCATTATTAGATTCCAAACATTTTCAGCTCAGGATTCTCTGCTGCAGCACTTGAAGTGAGTTGCCTACCAGTCTGGGTGAAAATGAACATTTCTATTTGATCAAATAATCATCTAGTGATATTCTCAACAGCTTTAAATGATTCCTGGACCCAGAAAATGTAGATTTTGACACCCAGATTGACCTTCTGTGTGGCTTGGAAGATGTATTGGTTCTCATAGACTTTATATGGGTGCCATCTGCGATCTGCAATCTTGATGAAGTGGCTCCTACCAAAAATTGAAACCTATGGTGATAGAGAGCATGTGGAAAAAATGTGGTGCTTTTGTCCAGCGTGTCCCCTTTATTTAGCTAAGCCGCCTGACTATATATATATATATATATATATATATATATATATATATATATATATTATGAAATGATGTTCAGCCTTCATCACTTTACACTGATTTCTATTTCCTCTCATCTCTGACACTGATGGCCGTGGCTGCGTGCCAATCCTGTGTTGTTTTCTATAATTTATAAAACAGAACAATAATTAGAAAATGATAATTATATACGGTACAAATTATTTTTAAAGAGAAAAAAAAATATGGGCCATGAGAACTGTAAAATGTGTGTTTTGAAAGATTTTACTGCCTCATGCATAAGTAGTAAAAAAAAAAAAATAAATAAAAAAAAAGCTTTCCATCAAAGTCACTTAAAATGAACCACGTTTGTTATGAAAAGTTGATTTCAGTTCGCTCTCTGGATGATGATGATGATGATGATGATGATGTCTTATTTTGATGTTCTCTGTCAAACACACAAATGTATTGTGAGAGACGATTAAAGCATTCTTTAAATATGAACGTGTTACGCAAAGAGTTTGACATTTTGGGAAATACACTAATTTGCTTTCCGGTTCAGAGATCAGATGAGTGAAAACACTCTGATACCGATTTATCTAGTAAATATGAAGCTGCAGCATGTTAGCTTAGTTTAGCTTAGCTTAGCTTAGAACATTTGGGGTCGCGAGATGATTTCTGGGGGTCGCCGAATCATTTTGGAAGTCAGTGTTCATGTGTTAATGTGTTTTAGTCCTTTTTTGGTCATTTTGTGTTTTATTTTTTGTCATTTTATGTCTTTTTTGGTCATTTTGTGTCTTTTTTTGGTCATTTTGTGTTTTATTTTTTGTCATTTTATGTATTTTTTGGTCATTTTGTGTTTTATTTTTTGTCATTTTAATGTCCTTTTTGGTCATTTTGTGTCTTTTTTGGTCATTTTGTGTTTTATTTTTTGTCATTTTATATCTTTTTTGGTCATTTTGTGTTTTATTTTTTGTCATTTTGTGTCTTTTTTTGTCATTTTATGTCTTTTTTGGTCATTTTGTGTTTTATTTTTTGTCATTTTATGTCTTTTTTGGTCATTTTGTGTCTTTTTTGGTCATTTTGTGTCTTTTTTGATAATTTTGTGGTCAATTTGTGTCTTTTTTGGTCATTTTGTTTCCTTTTTTACTGGTCATTTTATGTCTTTTTTTAGTCATTTTGTGTCTTTTTTTGGTCATTTTGTGTTTTATTTTTTGTCATTTTATGTCTTTTTTGGTCATTTTGTGTTTTATTTTTTGTTATTTTATGTCTTTTTTGGTCATTTTGTGTTTTATTTTTTGTCATTTTGTGTCTTTTTTGGTCATTTTGTGTTTTATTTTTTGTCATTTTATGTCTTTTTTGGTCATTTTGTGTCTTTTTTGGTCATTTTGTGTCTTTTTTGATAATTTTGTGGTCAATTTGTGTCTTTTTGGTCATTTTGTTTCCTTTTTTTGGTCATTTTATGTCTTTTTTTAGTCATTTTGTGTCTTTTTTTGGTTATTATGTTTCTTTTTTGGTCAATTTTGTGTCTTTTTTTGTCATTTTGTGGTCACTTTGAGTGCCTTTTTGGTTAATTTTATGTAATTTTTTGGTCATTTTGGTCAGAGAGATGTTTTAGTTGTTGTCTGCTTCATTATTTGTCCAAAATTCGTCGTATCAACTGAGTTAGTATGATCTGAACTGTGCGTGTGAGATTGTGTTCAGTGAGGATAACAAGCATGTTAAATTGGGGGTCGGGACTCAAAAAGGTTGAGAACTACTGACGTAGAACAAGGACTGGAAACAGGGAACCATTTGAAAAATACTAAACTTCATATTAGGGTTCAGAGGTGCTTGTGAGTGTCTTTTTCAACTTCAGGACAGAGCCAGGCACGCTGTTTCCATGGTTACTGCCTCCAACCTGAGCTAAGCTAACCATGCTAACTGATGCTTCATGGTTATTGAACATAAATGAGATTGATTTATCTCTTCTTATCTAAAAGGCCTTTACACACCAGGGCAAAGATGAAGAAACACAACGTACTAATGCTAAATACTTCAAATATTTGTTGCAACAAATAGATTTGTGCAAGCTACAGAAAACAACGTTTGAGTCTGAGTTGTATCTGATTAACAGTTACGTACTGTTTATATCAAGGGATTTTATTTTGAAAAGGTAAGAAGGGAAATTGTTAGCTACAATAAAGGGAGCATTTTGAAGTGATATCTTTATTTATTCAGTTTGAGGGATCAGAAAAATTAACCTCGTTGTGAAAAAAAATTGTTGCTTTTTTTGCCGCATCTTTTTTGAGTTTTGTGAAAACAACAAAATAATAGATAGTATAGATAATATAGATAATAGATGTGTGAATAAGTTGCATGAAGGTGTGAGAACGACTTCTGTTTGCCTAGAAAATAAAATCAACATATCTGCATCTGAAGACGTCTGACTTCACATCATCACCACATGGTTCAGACTCACCAGGCTGCAAATAAAAACAAGTCAAACTGTGTCAAATATATTTAGGTTTTTTTATACTTTCAGTCAAACAACAACAAGCATCACATTATCATCACAAGCAAACAACAACAATCATCATCACAGTAAACATCATCAGCAGACAGCTTCACAGCTCGGCTGCTGTTTTAATGGCAACAGTTCAAAGGTCAAAGGTCAGAGTCCTCCGTTCTCCTCCAGCTTCTGAAAGAGGAGCAGGCTGCGGAGGCGCGACTGTCTCTCTCCGTTCTTCCACAGGATGAGGAGGTGATCCGCCGAGCAGGTGACCAGCCCGTTCTCCTGGAAGCTCACAAACATCTGACAGAGCAGAGATATCTTATTTATCTTATAAAGCACATTTCATACACAACTGCAATTCAAAGTGCTTCACAGAGAAATACAGAATAAAAGATCATACAGAACAGAGTTCAAATTCAATGAAAGAAAGACGCCAATATATCAAATAAAGGCAATTTCAGTATTTTTCAACCTGGCCCCTAATTTCCTGTGTTTGTGTAAAGGTAACAGTACTGAACCTGCTCCTATTGAGGAGAAGCTGCAGCCACACAACCAGCTAGAATATATGCAGACGTAGTGAGTGCATACGTCAATTTATGGCTGCTAAAAATACTTATTTTTGCTGCTGACAGGTTCAAATTATTATTAAACGTGTCTGACAGGTTGTGAACAATGACGTCATGTTCTAAAATCTCACCTCTACAGAAGAGGATAAGGAGCCAGGTAGGAGAGAAAAATAATGTGTTTGAGAAAAGAGTTGAAATGACATGAATAAAGTCAACTTTTTGTGTTGGGTAAAGTTGTAAAGATGTTCACAGATCGGTTGTTCCCGTGGTAACAAGGCATCAGAGGAACATCGTTAGGTAGATGGCAAGCTACAAGCTGATTTTCATCAATGTCATAAAATGAGCAATAACTACAATATTTAGGACATATAAATGAGATTAAATATTCTTCAACTATTGCTATGGGAAAATCTGCTTTCATGCAATTTATGTGATTTTTTAGACATATATCAGACCTATTGAGGAAAATCACATTATAGCTCGCCGTCGACCTAAAAAAGTGACTTTATTCTCGACATTTTGACTTTTTTTCGAGGTGCAACATCTTTTTTTTTCCTCCTCTCATTATTTTTTCTCCTACCTGCCTCTAATCCTCCTCCATACACCTGAATAATGTCTGTGACATCTGTGTACATTACACATGACTAGCGTGTGGCTGCAGCTCTATGCTTCAGTACCTGAGCACAAACACATGGGAAATACCGCCTTAACATCAGTTTGGACACCAGGAAAATAAATCGTACCTGGACGGCTCCTGAGTGTCCAATCAGATCTCCTGTCAGCTCCAGCGTCCTGATGTTTGGGACCTCCAGGATCTTCTTTGAAGGAGGACCCGTCTGTTTGTGGGTCCGGCCGAAGGTCCACATCCCGAAGAACCCTGGTTCATATTCAGAATAACGGATTAAAGAAAACATAAACAATAGAGTTGATATTGTATTTTGCATGAACAAAATGTTCTAAATTTATATTCAAACTACTGAATTTAGATCAACTCAACTCCACTGGTGTAATGAAACTAAGTACATTTACTCAAGTTATGTACTTTAGTACATTTCTAAGGTAACTTCATACTTCTACTCCACTACATTTAGCTTTACAGGTCGAGATTTAACAATGAAAACTTGATAAATTGTAATTGTGATTTGACTTTGTTTGTTTGTTAAACATCACAACAGTATATTAATTAGTTAAATGAGTCCTACCCTGAGAAAATCAAAAAGCTGCTTACATAAATGCATCAATAATAATAATTCAATAATATATATATGTATACATATATATACATATGTGTGTGTGTGTTGGTCTGCATAACAAGTACTTTTACTTCGGATACTTTAAAGTAGATTTTGATGCTGATACTTTTGAACTTTTACTTCAGTCATTTTTGATTGCAGGACTTTTACTTGTAGTGGAGTAATTTCACAGTGTGTATTAGTACTTTTACTGCAGTAAGGCATCTGAATACTTCCTCCTCCACTGCTCAATAAAAAAATGACTTTAAAGTTCACTTTAAAAGACCAAAACTGATTTTACTGGAGACATAAAACAAACAATAGAGCAGTGATTGGCTGTTGGTGATGATGTCATCAGACTGCAAATAGGAAGCACACAACCACACACACACTCAACTACAGACCACTGAAGTAGAGAAGCTCTGAGTGCTGCTGCTTTGATATCTACAACAGCACATCTGGACTGAATTACTGCACCACACACACATCAACACACTCACACACATCAACACACTCACACACATCAACACACTCACACACAGCAACACACTCACACACATCAACACTCAGCTGTCCACTAGAGGAGAGAGCAGGATATTTCTCCTCCTCTTTGAACCTTCTGATCTATCGCTGGGAACAGATTCCTGTTCTTCTTAAGAGGAAAACACAGTGGAGGAAACGGGCCGATGGCCAGCCACTAGATACAGTTGAAACCAGAAGTTTACAAACACTATATTTAAAACGACACATATGCTTTTTTTTTCTCACTTTTCCTGTTTTAGGTCCATTAGGATTACCAAAATTATTTCTATTTGCTAAATGCCAGAATAATGAGAGAAGGATTTTTTTAGACAGTTTTTTATGACTTTCTTCAAAGTGAGAAGTTTACATACACTAACATTATTATGCCCAGATGATGATGTCATGTCTTTGGAAGCTTCTGATTGGTTCATTGACAACATTAGAGTTAATTAGAGACACACCTGTGGATGTATTTTAAGGCAGGAAAAAAAGCATATGTGTCTTTTTATATAGTGTATGTAAACTTCTGGTTTCAACTGTATGTTACACGTTTTACGTGTGTGTGTGTGTGTGTGTGTGTGTGTGTGTGTCTGTGTGTGTGTGTGTGTGTGTGTGTGTGTGTGTGTGTGTCTGTGTGTGTGTGTGTGTGTGTGTGTGTGTGTGTGTGTGTGTGTGTGTGTGTGTGTGTGTGTGTGTGTGTGTGTGTGTGTACCTGGAGTGGCTGGTTCAGCAGGTAACGGCAGGTCCTGGATCTCCCACATCCTCACGCTGCCGTCTTCAGAGCAGGACATCAGCTCGCTGAAACACAGACACCAGCAGCATTATTATTATTATTATTATTATTATTATTATTATTTAATTTAAGGCACATCTGAGCAGCACAGCAGTCACATCGTCTGCTTTTTACACGACTACTTATATCGTGTAAAAAAAATCGTGGTGGATCACCATGAGATCTTTTTACAGAAAAAATATGTTTGTCATATTGTATGTGTATGTGTATGTCAGATTTTTTGTTTTGTTTCTATGAAATACGGAGGAAGTGGTGATGCATTTGCTTGTTGCATTGTTCAGGCTAGACTCAGGATGATGACGATAAGTTTAGAGATATTAAAATTGTATATTAGCTGATACAAATGTTTTCTGTTTATTTTAGTCATTATTTATTACCACTTTTGTGCCAGGGAAACAAAGATTATTCATTATTAAATGTTTTTTCTTTGTGCAAATTCAGTCAAATCACAGTTTTTGGTTGAAATGGTTAGTTTCTGCTAGTAGAAATCCTTACTCCTGGTGTGTTCTCCAGCTTTCTTCTAACTGATTCATTAGAGTTTGTGAGTTTCTCTGGGACCACTTTCCTTCAGGAGACCCAACAACAAACTCCTCTAGCGGTTCATTTCTGGAGGTTGTTTGAGGACGATAGTGTTGGAAGCCACTAGACCTTCATGATCATTTACAATGTTATTGTATAGTTTATAGTTTGATAAAGCATCCATGGAGAAAATTATTCTCTGAAAGAGGATTCACAGGAATTAGAGGCACTTCATCCAAAAGAAAATGACTCATCCTGCTAACCTAACATTCTGACACCCGTTGGAGAGGTCAGAGGTCAGAGGTTACCTGTCAGACAGCAGCATGGTGTGGAGGACGTTAGAGTCGTGGGCCACCTTCCTGTAGGCCACCACCGTCTTAGTCAGGATGCTGTAGACGTACAGGCCGCTGCCCACAGCAGCCAGGATCAGCTGCAGGACACACACATTACTCAAGGTCAAGGTCACGTTTATTTCTAGAGCACTTTATATACAACCAAGGTTGACCAAAGTGCTTTTAAATAACTGAATCACAACAAAAAATCCAATCCAATACAAGATACATAATTGAATAACAATAAACTCACAAAATAAAAATAAAAGACAATTTAATCTAATAATATATGACATGAGATGTACAATACAGCACACAGAAACAACTTTCTTCTCACGCAGGTTCAAAAGCCTGGAAGAAAAAATGATTTAAAATTGTCCAAAGTTTTTGACGAGCGTATATGCAGCGGTAAACTGCTCCACAACTTCGGGGAGATACTGCAAAAGAGCGATCGCCTTTGGTTTTTAGCATTTAGGCTCATCCAGGTAGGACTCATCAGACCTCAGAGCTCTGGTCGGTCCGTGAACCTGTATCAGTTCGGTCAAATACGCTGGAGCCAATCCGTTTAAAATTTTAAAAACAAACATCAGGATCTTAAAATCTATTCTGAAACGGACAGGAAGCCAGTGTAGAGAGGCCAGACCTGGGGAGATGTGTTCCCGTTTCTTTGTGCCTGTTAAAAGACGCGCTGCAGCATTCTGTACCAGTTGTAGGCGTCACAAAGAGCGCTGGTCTAGACCTACATACAGCGAGTTGCAAACATCCAGCTTTGTAGAGATAAAAGCATGAATAACCTTCTCCAGGTCACTAGGAGAGAGGTACGGTTTTACCCTGGCCAGAAGTCACAGCTGGAAAAAGGCACTTTTGACCACATAGCCGATTTGCTTGTCAAGTTTAAAATCACTGTCGAAAGTGACACCAAGGCTCCTAATGACAGAGCAGTTTTTTGACTAAACAACATGCTAAACAACATGCTAAACAATATGCTAACGGATTTAAACAGCACACAGTGGATTGATCTTCCTCACCCGTCCGTTAGTGGTGAGATGCTGGATGGACATCTCGCTGGGTTTGGGAGCAGCCAGTCTGATCTCAGCCTGAGGGCTGGCCAGAGACTCCTCCCACAGGATGTGCTCATAGGCCAGGATGTTCCAGTCCACCGCGTCCCACAAGATCAGCTCGCCGGCATGGGAGCCGCTGGCGAAGAGCCCGTCTGAGGAACACACGCAAGTCGTTATAACCCAAACCTGCAACATTAGCTCCGTCACAACAAGTACAGTATTGAGTTATTGTGTTTTCATTCGTGTTTGTTCACTTAAGAATGACTCCAATATTTCCACCAACATGATGCAGAATAAACGGCAGGTTTCCCAACTAAACATTATCAAACTGTGGCACCATCCATAAGAGTTTTTTCACAGGGCCTGGAGTCAAATGAACAGAAACTAAGCAGAGACATGAATATATCTGTTGTTTCTGGTCGTTTTTTAGTTTCTCTTAGCGACAGTGAAGGTCACAGCTGACGTAAAGATTACATCAACGCTAACAATGACTTCCCAATGACTACTGATAAGATAGAAAGAGAAGAATAAAACTAAACAGGACTTGGTTTTATAGCCAAACTTCACAACTCCAACGTGGGATATTTTGGGTTTAAGGTGGATTTGCACAATGGAGAAACATTTAACACAAACAATATAATATCATCATTATCAGTGGCATTATAAAATGTTCTTAAAAAGACCATAATATTGTCCATCGCAATCATTTCTGGGACAATTAAGCAAAATAAGTTGCTGGACAGGCCTGCAGTTTATCAATATCTCAGAAACTGAATGGAGCCACTTTGATTTCCTCAGAGTTTCCTGTCAGACTGACCATTAACGTTGATCAGAGCTCTGATCCGGTCCTGGTGGTCGGACAGACGGCGGATCTCAGCCACGGACACGGAGGAGTCAGTGGAGACCGTCAGCCTGTAGACCACTGCAGAGAAGAAGAAACAACAGTCAACAGCCTTTAAATGCACATCGTTAGCCTCGTAGCATATTTGCCTAAGTCATATTTGAGCATTTCGGAAAACAAGAAAAAAACGATACATACATCACACTGGTCTTTTTTTGGAACGAACACAGAGTACTAAAATATGAACAGGTTCACTGCAAAAACTCAAAATCTAACCAAGAATACTGATCTTATATCTTGTCAAAATGTTTTATTTCTAGTCAAAACAAATCTCTTTACACTTGCAATAAAAAGTGTTTTGCTAGCGTTTACATCACTTCATCATACCTTGTCACAGAAATGTGATTAAAAATAAAAACACACTTCTCCTAATCCCTTTGATTGACTCAAAGTACATTTATTGTCTAGAACAGTAGTTCTCAACCTTTTTGAGTCGTGACCCCCAATTTAACACACATGTTGTCCGCAACCCCCACTCACTGAACACAATCTCACACACACAGTTCAGATCACCAAAAAAGACACAAAATGACCAAAAAAGACACAAAATGACCAGAAAAGACACAAAATGACCAAAAAAAGACACAAAATGACCAAAAAAGACACAAATTGACAAAAAAAGAAACAAAATAACCCCAGAAAGAAAAAAAATGACCAAAAATGACACAAAATGACTTAAAAAAGAAAAAAAATAACCCAAAAAAGAAAAAAATTACCAAAAAGAGACACAAAATGACCAAAAAAAAGACACAAATTGACTAAAAAAGACACAAAATGACCAAAAAAATAACACAAAAAAGAAAAAAATTACCAAAAAGAGACACAAAATGACTAAAAAAGACACAAAATGACCCCTTTCACAAAATGAAAGGAAACAAAATGACCAAAAAAGACACAAAATGACTAAAAAAAGGAAACAAAATGACCAGAAAAGACACTAATTGACCACAAAATGACCAAAAAAAAGACACATTTGACCAGAAAAGACACAAAATGACTAAAAAGACTAAAACACATGAACACATGAACACTTTAACACAGTGGAGACAGAGCTGACTTCCAAAATGATTTGGCGACCCCCAGAAATCATCTCGTCCCGACCCCAAGGTTGAGAATAGCTGGTCTAGAAAGTTGAAGAAACATGAACTACCTTACCAGATGATTCAAAGAGAAGACTTATTACCTCTTTGTCATGCGGTCGGCCATGTTTGTATGTAGTGGCAAAAATGCCACACAATGTCAAAGAGATGACTGAGGCAGGAAGTGATTTTGGACTGTAACAAGTGTTCTGATAGGCTGAGAACAGAAAGATGCAGCAGTAGTAGGAGGGTAAAGTTAGGCAGATATCACAATTTGGCCAAAAAATGACTTAGGCAGTTATGCTATGAGGCTAACGATGTGTTTTCATACATTTACTAACCCGTCTCTTTCTCTTACCGATCTCTTTATCCATAGCAGCAGCGATGCAGTTCTTGGGCAGCTCTATCAGAGCAGTTATTCCTGCAAAAATGGCAAAAATGTGATGACAGCATCAATCAGTTTGTGTGCAAACAGTAATGTGAGGGGCGAGCTAAGTTTATGCAACAATCAACACAAGTGACAGTGATTCTCCGTTTGTTTCCTCACCAGAGTCGCTGTGGTTCTCTTTGTGGCTCTGCAGCTGGAAGTCTTTGTTCCACACACACAGTTCTTCACCGCCGGAGAGCCACACACACAACCGCTCCAACACCAGCAGGCACTGAGGACACACACACACACACACACACACACACACACACACATCAGCTGACATCTTTTCAGAATATATGCAGAGAAAAGAAATACAATTAACCTATAGATGCTGTAATTAACCTTAAAGTATGAGCAGGCAATTACTATATTCATTTCAAATAATGACAGGCAGAAAAACATTTAGTGTCAAACACTTAATTAGTATGTTATTATTAATGTTTTCTTGCCGATACAAATTTAATTGTCAAGAGTTGGAGGACTGGAATATCCATGAAAATCTCATTTAACGAGTAAAACTTCCTGTACATGTTCTATGTGAGTATGAACAGAGGATTTATGCAGATATAATGTTACTAAACTTGCAGGTTTTTATTTTGTATCATTTTTTTTTTTAAATATTTTTCCAATATTCCTGTAAGGGGATCATTGTTAATAAAGGGTTAACATGAGACACTGAGCTGTACAAGGCAGTGGTGTATTTAATGGCAATAAAAAGGAAAAAAATGGATTCTAATTGTTTAATAATTATTTACTAAATGTATTCAGTTACTACTATTATAGATTTTATGACCAAGAGAGGGAGCAACTCCTCACGTTTGAGACGGTAGAAACTGCATTTTTTCATTGATTTTGCTTGAAAATGGCAGATTGTTGATGGTTAAAATGAAACACTAATATGGGATTTTTGAAGCAATATAGTTGCTTAAAAAAGTACATTTTTGTTTTGGGAATTAAAATTAGAAGGCTGATTTTTAAACAAATAACTGTAATAAATTATATTTTAGATTTCTGGTCAGACTATTGTGGTTCTACAAAAGTGTTTTGTTTTTTTATAAATCATTAAAATGTTGTTTTACAGACTGAAGTGTCATTAGAAAAACCTCCTCAACCACTTCTGACTCATTCAGTGTCAATTTCAAGCAAAAGATAATTAACATTTGTTACAGTGCTCTTAAAAAGTCAGAACAAAGATAATGTTCCTTCAATTGAAATGTGGATGAGGAATACATAAAAATGTTAAAAAATTGGGCCTGGGAAGAAAACTGATGTTGATGTATATCTATGGATACAGAATGAAAATCCTGATGGTTATCTTTTCTATGATTTAGTTTTCTTTTCCTTTCTTTGCTTTTCCTATGTATCAGGAACCTGTACATATAAGAGAAATTATGTTTTGTTTTTTTAAGAAGGGAAAATATCTTTAGGTTATTTACATAACCCCGGTTCTCTGAGTAATATGAGTGAGATGTCTCACTATGGGATGCACGCCCCCGCTGCAGACCTCAGAAGCATTAATCTCAATACGCCAATCCTGATTGGCTGGTAAACGTGTCCGTCCGTCCGCCCGCGGTAGTCCCACCTCCTATAAGTACCGCCTGCGGACGGGAACACGTCATTCAAGATAAGCACCTCTTCTCACCCGCCCAAGCAAGAAGGGTTGTCTGGTGAGACATCTCACTCATATTACTCAGAGAACCGGGGTTATGTAAATAACCTAAAGTTCTCTTTCATAATATTTCGTTCGATGTCTCACTATGGGATATGGTTGCTCCCGTATTGCCAGACAAGCTTATCCAGCGTCCACCAACCCTCAGGGAAAACAATCTGTTCCAATCAGGACATCAACACCGCGCTTGCCACGCAAGGAGCGGAGACGTCCAACATATAAAAGCGGACAAAAGTGAGAGGCGAGGACCAACTCGCCGCCGCACAAATGTCCTGAACAGACACTCCCCTGAACAAGGCCCAGGATGTAGCCACGCCCCGAGTCGAGTGCGCTCGCAGACCCACAGGTGGCTGCAAACCCTGACCCGCATAGGCCAAAGCAATCGCCTCCACCACCCAGTGGGACAGGCGCTGCTTCGTAATAGGCTTCCCTCTATGAGGACTAGCCCAGGAGACGAACAGCTGATCGCTCCTCCTGAACCCCCCAGTCCTATCCACATAGGTGCGCACAGCACGGACTGGACATAACGCATGCGACCGCAGCTCACCAGATGAGGCAGCAAAGGCCACAAGGTCAATAGGAGAACATGAGCCCACCACCTTAGGCACAAAAGCCGGGTTGGGCCTCAAGGTCATCCTCACATCCCCCGGGAAGAACTGAGTGCACGACGGGTGCACCGAGAGCGCATGAATGTCACTAACCCGCTTCGCCGAAGCCAGAGCCAGTAACAACACCGCCTTGAGAGACACGTGTTTCAAGTCGGCCCCCTCCAGTGGTTCAAACGGAGGGCCCTTGAGCCCCTCCAAAACCACAGCCAGGTCCCAAGGCGGCACCAGCGGCCTGGACACGGGGAGAAGCCTGCGCGCCCCCTTCATAAAACGGCAAACGAGTGGGTGCTGGCCCACCGTCAGCTTCCCAAACCCCACGTGGCACGCGGCAATAGCCGCCAAGTACACCTTAACCGTGGAGAAAGCCTTCCGATTGTCAATCAGGTCCTGCAAGAATGACAAAATCACCCCCACCGGACACTGAAGAGGAACGTGGCCGTTTCTGTGGCACCACTCCTCAAACACCCTCCACTTGCAGTCATACAGAGACCTAGTGGAGGCGGCTCGAGCACTCTGAATAGTGGAAATCACTCGCTGTGAGAGACCCCCAGCTGACAGATTGAGCCACTCAGGGGCCAAGCCCAGAGCGCCAGGCGCTCCGGGTGCGGATGGAAGACCACCCCCCCCCCTTGCGACAGCAGGTCCCTGCGCAGCGGGAGCTGCCAGGGTTGGGCGCACAGCAACCGATATATCTCCGCCAGCCAATGCATCGCAGGCCAATGCGGAGCTACCAGAATCAGCGCGTGGCCGTGCTCCCTCACTCTGGACAGAGTGGGGGGTATCAAGGCCAGGGGAGGGAACGCATAAAGAAGCTCGCGCGGCCAGGCGTGCGCTAACGCGTCTATGCCGAGGGGAGCATCCACGCCGCGCAGAGAGTAAAACAGCGCGCACTGCGCGTTCTCTCGCGACGCGAACAGATCCACCGCGGCCCGACCGTAACGGGACCACAACTGCTCCACAATCTCCGGGTGCAGAGTCCATTCCCCGTACACTGGCGCGCCCCTGGACAACAGGTCCGCGCCCGTGTTCAGGACTCCCGGAACATGCGTCGCTCTCAGGGAGAGGAGACGACCGCAGCTCCACAGGATCAGTCTGCGTGCCAACATGTGCAGCTGACGGGAGCGTAAACCCCCCTGACGGTTGATATACGCCACCGTCGTCGTATTGTCCGTCCTCACCAGGACATGATGACCCATGAGAGACGGAAGAAAATGTTTCAGGGAGAGGAACACCGCTGAAAGCTCCAGAAAATTTATGTGAGACCGCTGGAGGCCCACACTCCAGACGCCCCTCACAGACCGGCCCTCGTGAATCCCGCCCCATCCCGTCAGGCTGGCGTCCGTAGTGACCACCTTCCTGGACAGAACGGAGCCCATGGGTACCCCGCGGGTCAGAAAGGACGGGACTCGCCAGTGGCGCAGCGACCTGGCGCACCCCGGCGTGACCGGCACCATCCGTGCGCCATGACGCACGGGGTCCAGCCCACATGAGGCCACCCACAGCTGGAATTCCCTCATGTGAAGGCGACCGAGACGGACTACGAGAATGGCAGACGCCATCAACCCGAGTAACCGAAGACACAACCTGAATCGAACAGATTTCCTCGGACGAAAAAGCGCGAGACATGTCCTGAAGACCCTCACACGCTCCGCCGAGAGGCGCGCCGTGAAAGACACCGAGTCCAGGGATAATCCCAGAAAGATTATCTCCTGCGCCGGGGACAGCACGCTCTTTTCCGCGTTTATCACGAAACCCAGATCCACCAGGTGTTGCATGAGAATACGCGTGTGCGCTCTGGCCTCCTGCTCCGACTGTGCTAGCAGCAGCCAGTCGTCCAGATACGTGGCCAGGCGAATGCCCTGCCGTCTCAGCGGGGCTATCGCCGCTTCCGTGCACCGCACAAACACCCTCGGGCTTAAAGACAGGCCGAAGGGAAGTACGCGATACTCGTAGCAGATCCCCTGGAAAGCGAACCTCAGATACTTTCTGTGGGGAGGATAGATCGGGATGTGGAAATACGCGTCTTTCAGATCGACAGAAGTGAACCAATCGTTCTGCCGCACAAGGCGCAACAGGGAGGCGTGTGTAAGCATCCTGAATTTGTATTTCCTGAGAAATTTGTTCAGAGCACGTAAATCCAGGATAGGGCGAATACCGGTCCCCCCCCGTTTGGGAACCAGAAAATACCTGGAGTAAAAACCGCTCTGACACTGTGCGGGGGGAACGACACAAATTGCTCTTTTGTTTAACAGCGAGAGGATTTCCTCCTGCAAAACACGAGCTGACTCCCCCCGAGCCTGAGAGTGTATTATACCGGCGAAACGCGGAGGAACGGCGGCGAACTGCAGCCTGTAACCCCGCGAAATCGTCCTCAACACCCAAGGCGGAGCCGCGAGTGCGGCCCATCTCTCCCACCTGAGGGAGAGAGTGGTCCCGCACCGCAGCCCCTCCACCACGAGAGGCCCCAGCCGCGGTGCGGTGGCGGCCTCCCGTGGTGGAACAGTGGCACGGCACCCGGACGGCACAGTGGACGGCCGTCCGGGTGGGCAGCGCGGCGGCCCCGCCGTCCCCGCCTCGGCTTTTACCCGAGGGGGAACAGCGAGCGTTGCCACCGCGCTGCTCATTGTGATTCTTTTGGCTTTTATTAGCTGCGCCCTCGGCACTCGGCCTGGATGCGGCAGCGGGACACATTTTATTTTCTTTGAGAAAATGTGTGTGTGTGTGCGTGCTTGTGGACGTAAGACAGGGGCAACCGCTGAACTCTCCGCCGTCAAACGTCCATCTCTCCCGGCTCGCTCTGGCGCAGACCGTGGCGGCTGGGAGGCGGGGGCGTGGGGGGCCCCCGGGCACACGCTGAAAAGCCGAACAGGTGGGGCTGGAGAACGGGGAACGTCCAGCTGCATCACCGGTGGAGAGAGGGGCGGTCAGGCCGCTCTCTTCTTTTTCCTGGCCTGGCCGGTAGCTTGCGCGGGCGGGGCCGGCGGAGCCGCGGCCGGGACCGAGGGTTTTCTGGGCCAGCTGGGCCGACCTGGCTGGGAAGGCGGCGCAGGCTGGGGTCTTGGCTGCTTAGGCACTTTAAACCGTGAAACCTGGGAAGCAGCCTGTGCGAAGGTTTTACGCTGCGCAGGTGGAGAGGGCGCAGGGGGCTTACGGGGGAGGCAGAGCTGGAGAGCCTCATCCTCCTTCTTTTTGGCTTCACACCGCCGTTGCATTGAAGCCAACGCGGAGCCAAAAATCCCCTCCGGGACAATGGGCATGTCCAGGACGTCGTCCTTCTCCCTGTCCGACAGGTTGGCGAGGTTGAGCCACCGCGCCCGTTCCTGCAGGACCATGGTCCCCATCGCTTTCCCCGTGGCCTGGACCGCGCAGCGTTGGACACGGAGACACAGGTCGGTAATGACCGGGATCTCCTCCCACGCAGCCGGGTCCTGAGTTTGCACAAAATCCTCACACAACTCAGCCTGGTAGGCCGTGAGCAGGGAGAGGACATTGAGCGCTCTGGCCGAAAGCGCAGCTGCCTTGTAGGCCTTTTCAGTCAGGGCTGAGTGAAAACGGTCCGACTTAGACGGCAGGCTGGGGCTCCGGGAGGACACCGCTGACAGCCGCGGGTGGAGGTGCGCCGCGACGAGTGGCTCCATCGGAGGCATACGGAGCAGGCCCAGGCTCTCCATCGCTTCACAGTCGAGGGACGAGGCACCGGGGACCGGGCTCCTGCTGCTGTAGGGGCGGTCTTTCCACGAGCGCGCCACCTCATCCAGCAGTTCTGGGAAGACGGGGAGAAGTTGCCTCGTCGCGCTCCTGGCCAGGGGCAATTTCTTCCCCTCGTAGCGGGACCTGGTGGTCTCAGCTACGACAGCAGGCCAGGGGATGGCCAGCCGGGCAGCAGCGCGTTTGCACACGTCGAGCATGTCCGAGCTGGGGAGGGGAGAGGCTGGTAAGCTACTCTCATCTCCATCCCGAAAGGCAACGGAGACCGCGGGCTTTGCAGCCCCGGCCGGAGTGATGAAGACGTCGTCCTCTTCTTCATCCTCTGATATGAGGAGTTCAGAGGCGCAGTCATCATCGTCCCCATAGTCCAATTCCAGGACGTCTTCCTCCTGCGGGGAGACCGTGGCGAGGTCAGCCTGGGAGCCCCAGCTGGCACAAGCCTCCGGTACCGCCACCGCAGCGACCCCCGTCTCCTCTCCGTCTCCGGCGGCGCCGTCGGATGGGAGATAGGGGTCGAATCCAGACAAGCTAGCCTGGCGGGCTAGCCGTCGGCGGAGACTCTTGACCGTGAACACCGCGCAGTGTTGACACGAGCCGGGGACGTCGATAGCTAGCCGGGCGTGTTCCAGCCCTAGGCAGCCCGAGCAGACCTGGTGTGGATCCCTGCTCGCAATCTTGTTCCCACAGCGGCACGAGCGGGCCGCTGAGTCTCCGTGCCCTCTGGTGTGAGGGGTATTCACCTCCATTCCGTGCGAGCTGGTGTGCAGGCAGGGAGTCGAGGATGGTTAGCTGGTGTGCTAACGCTAATTGCACCGAGGGACCGGCTGGTGTGCCGACACTCGGTACTCGAGCTGCCTGGTGTGGCGCCGAGGACAGTGCTGACCAAACCGTGGTGGGGCTAGGAAGCACTGAAATCGATCTGGTATGATCGACGAAGCAAATAAAATGTCCAAAAAACTAGCTAGCGCCCGGCGACAGAAGCTAAATAAGATCCGTCTACAGACAGTTAAGCTAGCCAGCCTTGGACGCAAGATATGCTCCGGGTGAGAAGAGGTGTTTGAATGACGTGTTCCCGTCCGCAGGCGGTACTTATAGGAGGTGGGACTACCGCGGGCGGACGGACGGACACGTTTACCAGCCAATCAGGATTGGCGTATTGAGATTAATGCTTCTGAGGTCTGCAGCGGGGGCGTGCATCCCATAGTGAGACATCGAACGAAATATTATGAAAGAGAACCTATGTTGTATGTAACCTGTTGGCCTCAATAAAGATAAAATAAAAAAAAAAAAGAAATGTGGATGAGGGAGCTCAGTGAGACCTTATGTTTGGAGAAACTCCGATATAAAAACGCAGGCAGGTGGGCAATTTTTTGATAAGGTATGGAAGCCTGTATTAAAAGGACCTGAGAGAGATTCATGTTAAAATTTGAATGATTCCAATTAAGTGATCATACTGACTGGAAGCAGATCCATAATGTATTTATTTCATCTGATGCCAGACGTAAAGCTCCATTTATGTCTTAGTTGCTGCTGTTGTCCTATAAATCTCCAGTTCAGGTCGGCACTTTTCTTTTTCTTGTTGCTGTTGTTTGGACACTGTACCCAAGTTGTGTGGTAATCCGCCATGTTGTCATATCCAATCTATTTATGTTTTAAGATGCTGCCGTGTTGTTGTTTGTTTTGTTTTTTGTTGGTTTGTTTGTTGTTGTTTTTGATTTGTTTTAACTTTTATTCTTTTTCTTTCTTGTATACCAAAAAAGCATATAAAACTATGATTGCTTTGTGTGAAACATGTATTCTAACCAATGTGAACTTGGCAATAAAAAGAATATAAAAAAAAAAAAGTCAGAACAAGTGTCTGCTCATGCTGCTGCAGCCTTTACATCAGGGGTGTCAAACTCTGGCCCGCGGGCCAAATTTGGCCCGCAGTGTAATTTTATTTGGCCCGCGAGGCAATACCAAATTATTATATTATTATTGTACTATAAAAGCTATTTATTTAGTTATATATTGTATGTTTATAAGCGTTGCTGGTTCCATATTTAATGTTAAAGCAAAACATGTTTGGTATATATTAAAAGGTTTATTTGTTCAATGTTGGCCCGCGATTTTATTCAAGTTTTACATTTTGGCCCTTTGTGTATTTGAGTTTGACACCCCTGCTTTACATCAATCAGACAGGACTGGATGCAGTCTGATGTCATGCTGGAAGCTTAATATAAGTGAGTAGGTCTGATCTAGTAACACTGGCTTTAAGACATAAGAGCCCAGATTACATAACAGGGTCCAGGTCTAAAAGGGGCTTGTGATTTATGATTTACCTTTACAGAAGACTGAAGGTCTGAAATGGTCTGAACCCTGTATCCTGTATCAGGGTCCCACAGCTGATGGATCAAGTTCAGGAAAATCAAGTTTGAGTTACAAACACAACAAAAACATGACTGATGTTAGTTAGTTTGGTGTTTGTGGTGGAGGATACGCTGAGGCTCCGGTCTGAGGAGGCTGTGATGAGCCAGGTGTGTGCTGTGGGTCCATTATTACAGGTGAAGGTGGTTATGGCTGTTATTTGCTGTGAATGCCCCCTCAGCTCCTGCAGCCTCTCTCCGCTCTGACACAAGAAAAGAGCACAAAAAAAGAAATTAGTGCCACTGCGTTGTGTGCAATTTCACAATGCAGTGAAATAATCAACTCGCAGCTTATTACCTGGATATTCCACACCAGAACAAGACCGTCGTCTCCTGCTGAGGCACATCTGGAACACACAAGATTAAAGTTGTGTCTCCTACGTGACAGAAATAATCCAGTTCTTCTCTCTTCTTACACCAGTTCCTGTCTGTCTGTGAGAAATCATTTCCCGTAGGCCCATCTCCGCCTGATAAACCTTTAAAAAAACATCTGTCCTGAGGCGTCGCACCTCCACCTGACCTCTGACCCCCACTGATCCACTCTACCTGCTCCCAAAACCAACAGACAGGATGACCGGATAAAAAAAAAGAGAGATGAGATGAGAAGAGAGGAACTGTCGAGGACACATTTTCGGACTTCAAAAGTGGGTCGGTACAACCAATTATTAGTATTGAGGGAAGCATTGAACATTATAAGACAGATAAATGCTATTTGTTTTATTTATTTATTTATTTATTTTGTTCTTATGTCCTTCCTGGTACCTAATATGATGACCCACAGAAATTAATAAAATAAAATTCTAAAAAAAGAAAAACATGTATCTGGATTAAATGGTACAGAATCGGCCTCTTTAATGTAAAAATATGATATGTGTCAATGTTCACAAATTCAAGTTTCCAAATAAATAAAAAATATTTAAAGAAGAGTTCAAGTTATTTAAAGTGGATTGGTGAAATTCTGATCTAAAGTTGAAAAAGAAAAAAAAAAAAACAGTCAAATTTGATTAAAACAAGACCGTCGTCTCCTGCTGAGGCACATCTGGAAAACACCAGATTAAAGTTTCATACGTGACAGAAATAATCCAGTTCTTCTCTCTTCTTACACCAGTTACTGTCTGTCTGTGAGAAATCATTTCCCGTAGGCCCATCTCCACCTGATAAACCTTTAAAAAAACATCTGTCCTGAGGCGCCGCACCTCCACCTGCCCTCTGACCCCCACTGATCCACTCTACCTGCTCCCAAAACCAACAGACAGGATGACCGGATAAAAAAAAGAGAGATAAAATGAGAAGAGAGGAACTGTCCAGGATACATTTTCGGACTTCAAAAGCAATCTGGAGAGAATTTTCTGCCCTTTGCCCCCGACTGCAGGCCCAGAGGAGGGGGTTATTACTGGAACAGCCCAGGCGTGAAGCACACACACACACACACATACTTAGTTGTGTTATAAATCCCAATCTGAGCACTTATGCAGAGCCAGTGTACCATGCCAGTGTGCAGCATGCTTCCACTAGCAGAGGAGAGCAGGTGCAGCAGCTTTATGTGTGTGTGTGTGTGCATGTGTGTGTGTGTGGACAGCATTAAAGGGCTTTGGTGATACTGTACTGTGCACACACACAATCACAGCGTGGTGATGATTGGGCTCTTGTCATGCTCTGTAAGGTTTCTGTAGGTGAGGATCTCCTGTCAATCACAGAGGGATAGAGGCCAGCCAAGGGGAGAGATAGAGGGGGGGGGGGGGGGGGGGGCTCTGCTTACCTGAAGTCATCAATCTGCACCAGAAATCGAACAATGTCAAAATGTCCTTTCAGCACCTGCAGTTCAGTGAACCAGTTTTTGGGCTGTTCCTCTCCGATGCACAACACAGGGCTTTTCTGCAGACATCAGAGGGAAAGTAGTGAGACAAACAGGCTGAGTGTAGAGCAGAGGGAGACAGAAAGCTCTGGAGAGTACTTTTACTCTAGTAAAGAGGCAAGTATTTTAATTTAAACAGCCACTGAATACTTGATATTAAAATATAAACACCTCTGAATTCATAGCAATGAAATACACTACCGGTCAAAAGTTTTAGAACACCCCAGTTTTTCCAGTTTTTTATTGAAATTCAAGCAGTTCAAGTCAAATGAACAGCTTGAAAGGGTCCAAAGGTAAGTGGTGAACTGCCAGAGGTAAATAAAAAAAGGTAAGCTGAACCAAAACTGGAAAATAATGTACATTTCAGAATTATACAAGTAGGCCTTTTTCAGGGAACAAGAAATGGGTTAACAACTTAACTCTATGGAGTCTTGGGCTATTTTGTCCATTTTTGAATTCTTTTCATGTCTTTGTAAGTCATTTTGTGTCTTTTTTTTTTGTCATTTTGTGTCTTTTTTAGTCATTTTGTGTCATTTTGTGTCTTTTTTTGGTCATTTTGTGTCTTTTTTTAGTCATTTTGTGTCTTTTGGTGTCTTTTTTGTCATTTTGTGTCTTTTTTTAGTCTTTTAGTTCAACATAAAATGTGATTTTGAATCTTTTTTTTTACTTTCAAAACACTATCATGCTCAATAAAGAATTTTAAATGTTGCAAATGTGCATTAATTTCATTAATTTTCAATCATTTTCAATTAAATTCTGGAAAAGTTGGTGTGTTCTTAAACTTTTGACCAGTAGTGTATGTTACTTTGAAAACCATGTATCTGTTTATTTTAATAAATAAATAAACAAGTTTGATAACACATTGTCAGATAAATGTTTAAAGTGCAACCTATGTGGTGGGTCGGTACAACCAATTATTAGTATTGAGGGAAGCATTGAACATTATAAGACAGATAAATTCTGAAGTAACTTTGATTTTGATGAAATACTATGAAACTGATATTGATGAAATTCTGAAACTGCTATTTGTTTTATTTATTTATTTATTTATTTTGTTCTTATGTCCTTCCTGGTACCTAATATGATGACCCACAGAAATTAATAAAATAAAATTCTAAAAAAAAAAGAAAACCATGCATCTGAATTAAATGGTACAGAATCGGCCTCTTTAAAGTAAAATATGATATTTGTCAATGTTCACAAATTCAAGTTTCCAAATTAAAAAAATATATATTTAAAGAAGAGTTCAAGTTATTTAAAGTGGATTGGTGAAATTCTGATCTGAAGTTGAAAAAGAAAAAAAAACAACCAGTCAAATTTTATTAATCATATTCACATGCAGAGGCAATCAAGCCTTAATGTCCAGGCCTGAGGATGTTGCTATGTCGATTTTTAGATTTGAATTTGACCAATCAAATTCTGTAACTTTAATTGTTGGATCTGAATTTGTGAACATTAAAAAAATAATAATATTTTAAATGTAAAGAGGTGAAATTAGAACAAATAAATGCAGGTACATTGTTTTCAAAGTAAAATATTTCAATTTTATGAATTTAGCTGTGTTTGAATGTTTAATATTAAGTATTCAGTTACTGTTAAAATTAAAATAGATACAAGTGTAAGTCTCAAGTAGCATAAAATGGAAATGTTCAAGTAGCTTAAAATGATGTGATTAGTGAGTGATGCATAATGTATACATCAGTTTAATGCTGCAGCTCATTTTAATTACTTTATACACTGCCTGGGAGCTAAAATATAATAATAATAATAATAATAATAATACATAATACATAATAATAATAATAATAATAATAATAATAATAATACATAATAATAATAATATAATAATAATAATAATAATAATACATAATACATAATACATAATAATAATAATAATATAATTATTATAATAATAGATAATAATAATACATAATACATAATAATAATAATATAATTATTATAATAATACATAATAATAATAATAATAATAATGCATAATAATAATAATAATAATAATAAAAATAATACATAATACATAATAATAATAATAATACATAATAATAATAACACATAATAATAATAATAATAATAATAAAAATAATACATAATAATAATAATAACAATAATAATACATAATAATAATAATAATAATAATAATAATGCATAATAATAATAATAATAATAATAATAATAATAATAAAAATAATACATAATACATAATAATAATAATAATAATATATAATACATAATAATAATAATACATAATAATAATAATAATAACAATAATAATAATAATAATAATAATAATAATTTGCTTGTTTATTATATTATGTTACATCAATCTGACACTGTGAAGTATCCAGCTAATATCTAAAGTACATATAGTAATATTGTAAAAAGTATTTGAGTAAATGTACTCGGATACTTTCCACCACTGGTTGCAGTAAATGCATCTTCCTAAGATCAGAGGGGTATTTAAGCAATAATACTACCATAAATACAATCAGGATAAATCATAAAATAACATAACTAGAGAAAATAAACAAAACATATTGCTAAAGCGGCTAATTTAGCATTAAAATATGATTATATTATTATTATTATATATATTAAGAGAGTCGTCTTACCTCCACTGAACCCTGAGCCTCTCGACCACCAAGAATCCACCGAAGCATCGTTTTATTATCAGATAATGTTAGCTGGAATATCTCAGCTTATATATAAAAGGTTATTATTGATCTCAGTATTAGATAAAATGAATATTAACGTGTAACGGAAAGCGAAACAAACAAGCAAACGTTCCCGATCAGTAGCGTAAACAGACACAGAGACGCTTCCGGTTGGTGGAATATCTTCCTGTTTATCGTCTTTTTTCACCAGATATTAATAAGCATCGCGTCCTTTTTAGATGACCGGATAATTTCACCAAAATGTAACGTTAATACGGTGTAATGTAAGCTGCGCTACATGTTAATAAAAGGTGCATTTCTGTCACAACCAAAACAAATAACTCATGTGACTCAGACTACGGAAGCTTTGGGCTCTGGCGGGACAAAATTCATTCAGGACGATAAATACTGAGACTGCAGTGCCACAACATATATATATATATATATATATATATATATATATATATATATATTACATTTATATTATTTAACACTCAAGACTTCCTTCTTTTTTTTAATTATAGAAAACCTCTTCTTTTTTTTTATTTTGTAATTATAGAAAATATCTTTTTTTTATTTTGTAATTATAGAAAATATCTTTTTTTTATTTTGTAATTATAGAAAATATCTTTTTTTTAAATTTTGTAATTATAGAAAATATCTTTTTTTTTTAAACCGCGTGTTTTCGCACAAAAAGTCGAATTACATCGTTAAAAATCTGAAAAATCTGAATAAAGTTTCTGGGTTTTAACTGTCACGGTGCATACAATAAACATATTAAGATGACATATTGAGAAGGCTAAGTGCTGCAAAAGTATTGCTAGTTCAAAACATAAACATGGAATAGACTGACATGCTACTGTTTTAGAATCATTGATGATGGTAGAATAATAATTTTTAAAAAGTTTTGAAAGATAAATGACAGGTACTCCTTATTTTATTTATCTTTATCTTAACATTTTTTTAATTCTATGAATATGCAAGCAGACAGTTTTATCTGACATATGGTAGAATAAAGTTGCTGTTAATGGACAATAACATTTTCCCTGCAGACATCCTTTTTATATTTTTGCTTTATCAGAATAACTAGGAAACTCAAAAGGTAATGAGTCCAATCAAAAGTTAAAAGACTTTTCATACTCTTTATCAGCTTATTTGTTATCCTTTAAAGTAGTTATTTCTTTATTAGTTTGATAGCAGCTGTATATCACTCCCACCCCACACCACTATATGCTCTCAACATCTAAAACAAATAATTACAATTATTAACTTAACACTTTATTATTTTCTCTTAGGTTATTAAGTTTACTGATATACTGTTTGTTTTATGTGGTAATTATGTTTGATGTTTGTTTGTGTCTAGTTTAGTTTTAATGTTATTTAATGTGTTAAAGTTCTTATTTATTATTGTTTTATTTATTTATTCATTCATTCATTCATTTATTTGTTTATTTATTTATTTATTTATTTAGGTTGGTTTTGTGATTTTGTTGTTGTTCTTTTTTTTTTAACAGTAGTAGTAGTAGTAATACATTTCACAAAGGCATTCATGTTAAGGGGGAAAAAATAATAGTAAAAAATAAAATGTCCTCACTTCTAGAACAAATGTGAGTCCTTACAAGTTTATTATCACAGACATGTGAAAAGCTAAAACAATTTTTTTAAATCAAATAAACTAATAACATTTTGTTTCTGTGGTTAAAAGACTTTAGCCATTGTGTGTCAAGACAAATCTATAGAGCTCACTGTGTCTCAGTTATACTACCTGAAGAAATAAGGAAGTTTATGTATCATAATTTAGTCTGACTTTAGGCTTCCAAACCACTGAATCCTCTTCATATATTTACAGATGAAAGGTGAGTACAGAGAAACTTTCCCTCTGCAGCAGACGGATGTTAAAACAGTCTTTGATGATTTTATCATAGGGAATGTTAAAAACAATTGATAATGAGATGCAGTCCAATGCACCATATGCTCAGTACAGCTTCAGAACTAGAGGTCGACCGATTAATAGGTTTAAAATATTCAAAAACAATAATTAAAAGAAAATCCTAATGGCTATATTCTACTCTTATCAGGATTTCCTTTATTCTCACTGAATTAAAAACTATATAAGAAACTTGACGTGTGCTTTTCATATATATGGTGCTTCAAAAAAGATATTACACATATGTAATAAATAGTCTAAAAGATAATAAATAGTTTAAAAGTAAACATAAAGTGGCAATGGATGCAAATTATGTTTTATTGTTATTTAATGTATTACTGTGGGAAAAAACTGTTCTTTAGTCAATTTGTCGGTGATAATCCGTATATTTATCTATTTAATATCTTTTAGTTATATTGAATTAATTGTCATTTTTTCTTGTTTCTCACATTACAGATGGGAACTGGTGAAACCTGAGTGCCTTTAGTATTCACTCTCATCATTCTGACAGTGAGTCATTCTCCCTTTAACAGCTAGATGGCAGTGTGTCACAATCCCATGAGATGAGAGGAAGGTTTAAACCTCCACCAGCCAGGAGAAAAACTAGAATTTTAGCCAAGTGTTTCCCTTTGCATCTTCTAAATTATGTGTATAATTCCTCAAAGGAAAAAAAAAAAGAATTTGACTGATTATTTTGCATGATTTTGCCTGGATTTTTTTGAATCACTTCCCTTTATTTACCTCCTGCATCCCCTGACTTCTGCTTTAATGTTGACCTGCTCTCCCTCCATATCTTCCTCCTCCTCCTCCTCCTCCTCCTCCTCTTGGTGTCTCCCCTGTTAACACACACACACACACACACACACACACACACACACACACACACACACCCAGTCACACATCAGCCAAGCTGTGTCTACTGCTGCTCCCCGATTGAGACGACACGCAGTGTAGGGCCTGTGACCTTCATGGTGGCTCAGATCTGCGGCTGGCACTGATTTCTGATTTAGTGTCGATCCGCCGCGCTTGTCAGGGGCTGCGAGGTGCTTTCCATGCGGTAATAGAAAAGCTCAAGGGCAGCTGGAGAGAGGAGGAGGGTTAGGGAGAGGGATTGGTGGAGGTGCAGTGGATGGGGTTTAGATTTGGGAATGGGTGATGCTCTGTATGTTTAACTATCTGGATCTGGAGGAATAGGTCAAATATGTAGAAAGGCTTTGAATCTGTATGTAATTAATGCAAAAGATGTGTCAGGATGTGATGGAGAGACTGCAGCTGTGCAGCAGCTCACAGAGGTAAATGTCAGCATGATAACATGCACATGAAAGATGGCTGACATGCTCATGTTAAGCATGTTTACAATGTTAACCGTCTTAGTTTAGCATGTTAGCATGCCATCATTTAGAACTACACACAAAGTACAGCTGAGGGGAATGAAAAATACACATCACATCACATTCCCATGCAACAAATACATTTTTATACTGTATATTCATATTTATTCTGCACTGGAATTCTATTCTACTCCTTCTTTAGACACTTTATATTTTATTGTATTTTTATTGTATTTTATATTTTATTGCTTGAAGTATGCCTAGGTTGTTCTTTTTATTTAATTGTGTTGTTATTGTCTCTGTGTGTAATGCTGCTGCTACACTGTAATTTCCCAGCTTGGGATAAATAAAGTCTATCTATCTATCTATCTATCTATCTATCTATCTATCAAAACTGCATTGAGAATTAGATTTTTCAAGGATTTCTAATCATAGTCCGTGCACAGAGGAGGTTTGGGTGGATGAGATGTTTGTGTCCTATGAGAATCCAAAATTCAAAGTTACCTTATAACATAATGAAACAAAGTCATTTTAATCCAGACAATGATCTTTTACTGAACGTAAGCAAGTACCTTTGTTGCCTAAACCTAAAAAACCTTCTTAACATTAACCAAACATTAACATGAACCATGTGTTCAAATGTGTTTGAAACTTAATCCAGGAAGAGAAAAAAACTTTCCCTTTGATGCTTACTATAGATGCAGTTTTGTTGTTTGGGAACATATTTATATTTTTGGTCATAATTGAAAGTATTGAGCAAATTGACCTGATAATGGCACTAGATGAAAGGTCAGTGAATCACTAAAGTTTCTACAGTGTCTGTACCTAGTTGAATGGCAAGTCCATCCAAAAGCTGTCAAGATATTTCAATAAAAACACAAAGATGACAGCCTCATGGTGTTGTTAGAGAAAAGGTCAGGAGAGACAGAGAGGACGTCAGAAACTCAGTTTGAATTGTTCTTTATGTCAGCTGGTATTGGCAATGTTTAATACAGTTTGGAAGCAAAAACAAATGAATATAATACTGGAAGATGTGGATCAGTTGTGAGTTAAATGTTCACTACTTCAGAACTTATTTGGTAGTAAAGGCGTTTTCACTTCCCATTTAGCGCAGGAAGCATAAAAACTATTGCACTGAGGACGTTTTAACAAATTTTCCATTTCCGTTTCTATTGTGAAACTTAAAAAATATGGATAAAAATGCATGACTGGAAACACGACTACTGTTCTCCCACTCAAAACTACAATTGTTAAACTGACGGTGGCTTAAAGGAAGCAGCAGAGGCTTAACAAAGTCATGAGGATACATCATCTTGTGACCATGAATACTGGAATATTTATCTTGTAATCCATCCACTAGATGTTGAAATATTTTTCAAAATAAGTGAAGAATATGAGCTGTGATTGGCCCGAGAGGAAAAGTCAGAGAATCATTAAATTCATGAGGGTTCATCCTCTGGACACAGTGAATGTTTACACCATATTTCAACTGTTTCAGGAGCAACTGACCCACCAAGTAGCTGACATTTCCATGTGATAAGGTGAGGATGGAGACAGGAAATTAGGTCGGAGAGTAACATTTTGTAAAAGAGGGTGAGGGTGAGAGAAAGATAAACAGACGAGGAGGCGAGGCAGAGATTCAGGAGTTCACTGGGAAGAAATGGGAGGAAAAAATAAGTGTTTTCTGAGTGTGGCGGTGCAGACGAGGTGTCAGAGATGACCAATGGCAGGAATCAGCGGAGAGGTGAAGTCATGATGCGATGGCCACCAAAACACTCGGCGCACTAAAGAGCAGAGCAGAGCAGAGCTAAAGTCTGCTGCTGCCTCAGAGTCTCCTCCCTGTAAGGAAAACAAATGGTTATGATGATGGAAAAGGAATTAAGCTGTAATTTAACAACGGACCAACAACAGTATTCAATAAGAGGCTCCCTCCCTCCCTGCTGCTCTCAGGGCTCCTGGAGAGGAGAGAGCCTCGTTCCTGACCAACACACCTCACTGTCCCTCTTCATCAGCCTTCCACTGTGTTCTGCTTTAGCTGCCTCACCATAGACGGTATATGGGTCTGCACCGTAGACGGTATATGGGTCTGCACCATAGACGGTATATGGGTCTGCACCATAGACTGTATATGGGTCTGCACCATAGACTGTATATGGGTCTGCACCATAGACGGTATATGGGTCTGCACCATAGACGGTATATGGGTCTGCACCATACACTGTATATGGGTCTGCACCATAGACGGTATATGGGTCTGCACCATAGACTGTATATGGGTCTGCACCATAGACTGTATATGGGTCTGCACCATAGACGGTATATGGGTCTGCACCATAGACGGTATATGGGTCTGCACCATACACTGTATATGGGTCTGCACCATAGACGGTATATGGGTCTGCACCATAGACTGTATATGGGTCTGCACCATAGACGGTATATGGGTCTGCACCATAGACTGTATATGGGTCTGCACCATAGACTGTATATGGGTCTGCACCATAGACGGTATATTGGTCTGCACCATAGACGGTATATGGGTCTGCACCATAGACTGGATATGGGTCTGCACCATAGACGGTATATGGGTCTGCACCATAGACGGTATATGGGTCTGCACCATAGACGGTATATGGGTCTGCACCATAGACTGGATATGGGTCTGCACCATAGACTGGATATGGGTCTGCACCATAGACGGTATATGGGTCTGCACCATAGACGGTATATGGGTCTGCACCATAGACGGTATATGGGTCTGCACCATAGACTGTATATGGGTCTGCACCATAGACTGTATATGGGTCTGCACCATAGACGGTATATGGGTCTGCACCATAGACTGTATATGGGTCTGCACCATAGACTGTATATGGGTCTGCACCATAGACTGTATATGGGTCTGCACCATAGACTGTATATGGGTCTGCACCATAGACTGTATATGGGTCTGCACCATAGACGGTATATGGGTCTGCACCATAGACTGTATATGGGTCTGCACCATAGACGGTATATGGGTCTGCACCATAGACGGTATATGGGTCTGCACCATAGACTGTATATGGGTCTGCACCATAGACGGTATATGGGTCTGCACCATAGACTGTATATGGGTCTGCACCATAGACTGTATATGGGTCTGCACCATAGACGGTATATGGGTCTGCACCATAGACTGTATATGGGTCTGCACCATAGACGGTATATGGGTCTGCACCATAGACGGTATATGGGTCTGCACCATAGACTGTATATGGGTCTGGACCATAGACGGTATATGGGTCTGCACCATAGACTGTATATGGGTCTGCACCATAGACTGTATATGGGTCTGCACCATAGACGGTATATGGGTCTGCACCATAGACGGTATATGGGTCTGCACCATAGACGGTATATGGGTCTGCACCATAGACGGTATATGGGTCTGCACCATAGACTGTATATGGGTCTGCACCATAGACGGTATATGGGTCTGCACCATAGACTGTATATGGGTCTGCACCATAGACGGTATATGGGTCTGCACCATAGACGGTATATGGGTCTGCACCATAGACGGTATATGGGTCTGCACCATAGACTGTATATGGGTCTGGACCATAGACGGTATATGGGTCTGCACCATAGACTGTATATGGGTCTGCACCATAGACTGTATATGGGTCTGCACCATAGACTGTATATGGGTCTGCACCATAGACGGTATATGGGTCTGCACCATAGACTGTATATGGGTCTGCACCATAGACGGTATATGGGTCTGCACCATAGACGGTATATGGGTCTGCACTATAGACTGTATATGGGTCTGCACCATAGACGGTATATGGGTCTGCACTATAGACTGTATATGGGTCTGCACCATAGGCTGTATATGGGTCTGCACCATAGACTGTATATGGGTCTGCACCATAGACTGTATATGGGTCTGCACCATAGACTGTATATGGGTCTGCACCATAGACTGTATATGGGTCTGCACCATAGACGGTATATGGGTCTGCACCATAGACTGTATATGGGTCTGCACCATAGACGGTATATGGGTCTGCACCATAGACTGTATATGGGTCTGCACCATAGACGGTATATGGGTCTGCACCATAGACTGTATATGGGTCTGCACCATAGACTGTATATGGGTCTGCACCATAGACGGTATATTGGTCTGCACCATAGACGGTATATGGGTCTGCACCATAGACTGGATATGGGTCTGCACCATAGACGGTATATGGGTCTGCACCATAGACGGTATATGGGTCTGCACCATAGACGGTATATGGGTCTGCACCATAGACTGGATATGGGTCTGCACCATAGACTGGATATGGGTCTGCACCATAGACGGTATATGGGTCTGCACCATAGACTGTATATGGGTCTGCACCATAGACGGTATATGGGTCTGCACCATAGACTGTATATGGGTCTGCACCATAGACGGTATATGGGTCTGCACCATAGACTGTATATGGGTCTGCACCATAGACGGTATATGGGTCTGCACCATAGACTGTATATGGGTCTGCACCATAGACGGTATATGGGTCTGCACCATAGACTGGATATGGGTCTGCACCATAGACGGTATATGGGTCTGCACCATAGACGGTATATGGGTCTGCACCATAGACTGTATATGGGTCTGCACCATAGACTGTATATGGGTCTGCACCATAGACTGGATATGGGTCTGCACCATAGACGGTATATGGGTCTGCACCATAGACGGTATATGGGTCTGCACCATAGACTGTATATGGGTCTGCACCATAGACTGTATATGGGTCTGCACCATAGACTGTATATGGGTCTGCACCATAGACGGTATATGGGTCTGCACCATAGACGGTATATGGGTCTGCACCATAGACGGTATATGGGTCTGCACCATAGACTGTATATGGGTCTGCACCATAGACTGTATATGGGTCTGCACCATAGACGGTATATGGGTCTGCACCATAGACTGTATATGGGTCTGCACCATAGACTGTATATGGGTCTGCACCATAGACTGTATATGGGTCTGCACCATAGACTGTATATGGGTCTGCACCATAGACGGTATATGGGTCTGCACCATAGACTGTATATGGGTCTGCACCATAGACGGTATATGGGTCTGCACCATAGACGGTATATGGGTCTGCACCATAGACGGTATATGGGTCTGCACCATAGACTGTATATGGGTCTGCACCATAGACTGTATATGGGTCTGCACCATAGACTGTATATGGGTCTGCACTCAAACCTCCACCTGCAGGGAGTCCACAGCTGAATATACACAAGACAAAAATATTCAAAAACGGGTTGCAAATATGACGTTTCTAAAAGTCTAAAAAGAGATTCTCGGCACTATGATTTTCAGCAAATATTACTCAAACTGTAGTAAATAGAACATTTATTGGGGACTATTTTTTTAGATGCAGATTAAAACAAATTTAGTGTATTATTCTGTGTGCCGATGTGCACAGGAACTCTTCTTTTTTTTTTTTTTTAAATTATATTTATTGGGTTTTTAGAATTAACATGACACATACATTAATGAGGGTTTACATGCCCACATTCTTAGATTAGAAAAAAGACAAGACCAATTACCGCTGAAACACAGAACAAAACAAATAAAACAAAAAACATTAGATAAAAATAATAATAATAATAATAGTAATAACACATTTAAAAAATAAAATTTAAAAGTTAAATTTATAACCCTGCACAGGAACTGTTTACGAGTTTAGTAGAATAGGTAACAGGAAACCCAGGAGAAGGTTGCTGTTGTTTTTTCAAAATAAAAGCCCTACAAAGTAACCATTTTTCGCTGAAGAACTCCTTAGGATTTATAAAGAGTAAAAGTTTTGGGAACCAGCACAGAAAAATTCTTTCCAGGGTAAGGCTGTTTTTCAAATTAAAATCACCATTAAAGGAGTAACTATATCTTCATAGTTTAGCAGAATAAAAGCCTAAGAGGTAACTGGGGCTTAACAAGGAAATCCAGGACAAGACTGATTTTCCAAACAAAACTCCACAAAGTAACTATATATAATAGTTTAGTAGAATAAAAGCCTGAGAGATGACAGGAAACCCAGGAGAAGGCTGTATTTTTTTCAAAATAAATGCCCCACAAAGTAACCGTTTTTCACCAAAGAACCCGTTGTGATTTATTGCAAATTACACGTTGCAAGTAAAAGTTGTGGGAACAGGCACAGGTTAAAACATTTCCCAGTCTCTCACCAGGAAAATGCTGTTTTTCAAATTAAAAGCACCACAAATGAACTACATGTAATAGTCTAGTAGAATAAAAGCCTGAGAGGCGACTGTGGCTTAACAGGAAACCCAGGGGAAGGCTGTTTCTTTTTTCCAAAATAAAAGCCACACAAAGTAACTATATGGTAATAGATTGAGGTGAAACTTCAGCACAGAGCTTTAAAAGAGAACTTCATATTTTCCATAGTTACTTTCTTTGCAGTGCATAATTAAAGGTCATTTAATAAGGCTCATTAAAGGGATTGTTCAGATTTTTTTTAATGTGGATGTATGTGGTATCAGTGTGCTTTTGCATCAGGCCCAGAAGCTGCAAAATGTGTTTTAGCCATCTAAGAAAAGGCGCAAGTAAAAAAAAAAAAGTAAGTCAGTTTAAGTGTGCACTATATTTAGAATATTTTTAACGCTTTACCTTGCCATCAGACAATCCTGTTTAAATTTACATCAGGGGAACTGAAGCGGTTATATTTGCTCACTTCAAAGCCGCCAGAAAAAAAAAATAATTTCACTGGTTGAACACGGGATTTGCTGCCCAAATCGATCAGTTTGTTTGTGTTATTGTGTGAATGAACTGAAGTCTAAACCAAAAGAAAAATGTTGCACATTTCAAATCTACTGATATTTACACATGCATTTAGATTTTATTAATTTTATGTGTATGTTTTGAGTCATTTTCCTCCACACTGTCTCAGTTTCTATTCATCCTAAACAGACCTCAATATCAACAGTTTCATAATGACTGTTTCTTTAATATTTCCAAAGAAAATATGTTTTTTTAACTGATCCTTTAAACCTGTACAGTGCCTTAAGACCTGATTACAACAAAGTGATGATTATATATATATATATAATATATACATATAATATATATGGCCCATATAATCCAGAGGGCGGTGGTCTGAAGATGACCAGGAGGAAGCCTGAGAGTATCCAAGCTTGTCACTTTGATTTGTCACATGAGTATGACTGTAATTGCTGTGTTTCAGTCATCATAGGTTAATTATCAGGCCTGACCTGTTACACACACACACACACACACACACACACACACACACACACACACACACACATGTCAGCCATGAGGATGGAAGGATTGTTTCTGCAGCCTAAAAGTTAGAAGACACTCAGCTGGTAATGTAAAGCTGTCTCTTCTGTCTCTTCTGTCTCTTCTGTCTCTTCTCTGTCTAACTGATCATCACTGTCTCCCCCCTCCCTCCCCCCCCTCCCTCCCTCATTTGGTGACCCACTAATGTTCTGTTCATTTTCTCTTATGAATAGATAATGGGCAAAAATCAAATCTCTTCATTTGCATGTAATACAATTAAGACCTTTTCAAACAATGACAAATGGAGGGAGCAGCGAGGTGTCAGTCAGCCTCGTCACTGAGAGCAGAGACGGCGCCGGCGAGCCTCTCTCCGTTTTAACGAAAATTAATAAAACCTTCAAATGGAATTTTCTCGCCGCCATCTGGCATAACAATCACCAAGACACTGCTAGACTCTGCCTGTCAAATAAAATTAAACTTCTCATGAATTTGGATTCATAACGTGGAAGTGAAACCTCCAACGTACCTCTAAAACCCAGAGGAAAACCCAAGGAATTAGACTTTTTTTAATCCATAAATAATGGGATGTGTGACTCAAACTGACCTCAGAGATCAATTCTCAAATTCTCAAATTTCCAAAAGTCATAGGCACGTTGTTGGCAATGAAAACCTTAGATCAGAAATCTTCCAATCCAAAACATTTCCATTAAGTGAAACCTGCTGCAGCTTCAGAAACTATGCCATTCAAAAAACACGTATGAAAATCTACAAAAAAATACAACAAGAACAGAAATGTGCTGCAAATGAGAAAATGTGCTGCAGAAAATTGTGCATGCAAAGTAAAAAAAACACAAAACCTAGAAAACAAATGGACATTTCTCCTAATATAACCTGCACATTGACTCTGTTGGCCAAAGGACAGGTTCCCTCCAACAATATTAATATTAAATATGTATAAAAATAAAATATTAAGTAAAAAAAATTGACATTAAATACTAAATGGACTGCATTTGTACAGCACTTTTCTGGTCATCGAAGCCACTCAATGCACTTTTACATGCATACACCTGCTCACCAGTAAGTTAACACACACACACACACACACACACACACACACACATCTGGAACAACTGGGGCTTCAGTATCTCACCCAGAGATACTTGCCCCCAGAAAGTGCAATTGTTTAAATATAGGGATACATATTACCAGATACAAAAAGAGACAAAAAAAGACTAGAAAAAGATTGTAACTCATTAAATATGACTAATTTGGCCATCTCATAATATTCAGCTAAACATTCAGATGTATTTTGTAAATAGTTTAACATTTTTGGGAAATGTGTTCATTTAGTATATTAAGTTATTAAGTATTTCTTGCTAAGATACAAATTATATCAACAGCATGTTGATTATAAAGCTAAAACCAGCAGCTAGTTAGCTTAGCTTAGCATAAAGACTTAAAACAGGTGGTAACAGCTAGCCTGGTAGCTAGTCTGTTTACAGTCAACACAATGTGCATATTAGCTCCTCTAACGCTCACTTTTAACACTTTATATCTATAAATCAGGCGGCAACCTCCTGGTCTGAGCAGGGAGGCAAACCAGGAAGTGCCTTAAGCTGCATTCTACTGAAAATTCCAGCAGGGGGCGCTAAGTTTGGCTGCAAAAATATTTCAGTCCATTAATTTTAATGCAAAATGAGAAAACTTCTCAATTGATAACTTTAGAATTTTTTTAGGATAACACTATGGTCTCAGTCGCTAGTAAAAAATCAAATAATTAGATAAAGAATCATATGATTTGGGGCGGGGCTACCTTTGATTGACATAGTGACCTGTCAATCAAAGGTAGCCCCGCCCCAAATCATGAGCTGCCATCAGGAGAGAAGTATTCACGTATCCACGGCAACGTGTCAATAAGATGGCGAAATCAATGCTTCTAACCATAGATATATGTATAAGAAAGGCTTGTGTGTTTATACAAAGTGTTTTTTTTATACATATATTTTATATATATATATATACATATATATATCCAACTGGCAGTCCAAACCAATGGGTGACGTCATGGTGACGACGTCCATTATTTATATACAGTCTATGGCATTAATATTAAATATTAAATAAAATATTTTTATTTTGTTTAAGTAATTGAAAAACGTGGACCTTTGCAAGTAATTGTTATGATTTAGCCGAATGCATGTTTACAAATATAAATTCACATAATTTCATACAAACATCCCCCTTATCATGCACAAATATAAACATGGACAAAAACACAATAACCATATCCACACACACACACACACATGCATGCACACCTATACATGCACACACACACACACACACACACACAAATTGTCTCTCTCCCACACACGCAGGAAAATTAATGAGCTCTCATTCATAATCCAGGATAGAGAGAGCCATATTCACCCTTGGATGGTTTATTGACTGATTTCATTTATTTGTGTGGAATAAATAGGAGGTAAACATTGGCTCGCTCTCACATTTTCCGCGACACACTCGCTGCACAGCATTCTGGGAGAAATGATCCCACCAACAGCAGGTCACTGATTGGCTACCTCGTCAGTGTGTGACAAATTACCCAATGAGAAATAGGTTACCCATTTCCACAAACTAATTAACCTGGGTGATAGTGAAACAAATTATTACATTTATGTAATATTATTTCACATCTGTCGCTAGACTACAAAAATCTTTATCCCGAAGCGTCCCCGCCCCCCAAACGCTTCTGCTCTGTGATGAGATCCAGAATCTCTGCACCTTCTGTGTGAATCTACTGTTCAATACATGGAGACTGCATTATTTAAAGGGACTTAAAAATAGATTTATCATGTTAAATACATTTGAAATGAGACAAAAGACAAACAAGACAGGAAATAAGAGAAACAAAACATGTTTTTGCCATATATATCATTTATTTTTATAATTTCTGGATTTTCTACATATCTATATTATTTTATTGTGAAATACTGTTTTACCCCTAAAATTCTACAAATGAAGGAAATTGTAGGAAACTCTGGTTTAACTGCTCCAAACTGATATAATAAATATAAGGGACCAGTGAGAAGAAACAGCTTAAAGCACAAATCAGACATGTTTAAATGCAGGAAATCATATCACCGCCAACTTTAAAGTTAAAGCATGCAGGACTTTTCTAAAAAAAATAATAATAATAAATCTGTATCTGTATGTTGTGACTCTGCCCTCTGTCTCCATTTTCTTACTTTCCTCTAATTTTGCATCTCTGGGCGTGTCCCTCTGAGCTCTGCGTATGTATTTGCATGCACACATCCTAAAGGAAACTACAAAAATGGTGGACACAGCGCTAAAAAAAACACCAATACAGTGAGTAGAAACACAAGGTCGTTCTAAAATGTGTCATATAAATCAGGGTTGGTTTTCTTTTAGCTACTGTTTGAGATCCTGCAGGTGGTTCAACACCATGGAACTGGATTATCATTATTAGTGTGGACCAGTAGGGCCTCCTCTACCATTACCAGTAGGTTAAAACCAGTCCAGTCTATGGTTCAAACCAGTCCAGGTGTGTTATATTAACGTGTGCTGCTGCTGGCGCCCTCTAGTGGCTGGAGTCATTATAATCGTGCATAAGACAGAAGGAGTAATAAAGCTAAAGGGTAAGCAAGGAAAGTGTTAGAGCCATTTTGGATTTGTGGAGAAGCTGATAAATAATTCAGATTTGATTCATAGTTCTTTATTGAGGTTGTAGGAATAACTATTGGTTAGTAGTGATTGCCCTCTTCTTATTGGCTGAGACGTGTGTAACGTCATAATTGCGTACTTTGTTTTAATTCAGATTATGGAGACGAGGAGAGCACACTAGTTTATGACCGTGCTCATAATTATTATTATTATTATTTGGATTGCTGCAGATTATTGTTTGTAATGCTCAAACGAAAGGTTTTCAATAAACCATAAGAAAGAAACTGTGGGATTTTTTCGGCTTAGGACACGCGTCAACTACATCCTCACTTTTAAAGTAAAACTAGACAGTAAGTATAAATCTGAGTATAAATCATGAAAAAACTTTCTCTTTAAAACATTGTTTATGGGTAAAAAGAGGATAATAAAAGGGAAAAAAGTGACCTAAATAGATGAAAAAAGACAACACGTGTCATGTTTAGTTTAGAAAAATACACATGCTCAGTTACAGAAACATAACTGGAGGCCTGCATGGTTTAACAACATAAACACTATACCAAAGCATAAGAAACAAAACCTTTCTCCTGAGTCGGCGCTCTGTGTGATAATCAACCATTTAGCATCAACCTTCTGTATCACTGTTGGACTCATGCTGGCTGTTCTTTAAAGGATCAAAATCAGTTCAGCAAACCCAGACATGTGCTCCACTGTTACTGCTTGTCAAAACCTGACGCCTACATTACCCAGAATGCAGCTCTGTCAGAGATTCAGGTGTGTTCTGTTAGATGATGGAGCCTGAAGCTGCAGCAGAGAAGAAGAAGAGACACCAGACGACTGCTCAGCTCACTTCTTTACAATTCCTTAACCTCCAGATTTTTTTATTTTTTTGCACTCAAACACAAAGTCTGTGCTGCGTCTCAGCCACAGATTTCTGTCAACCTGAGAAATGCTATAACTTAAATGAATTAATGCATTTTAACAGAAACACAAAACAATGAGAAGAAAGAATAAACAGTTTGAACCATCAGACTTCTCTCTGACTTTAATCATCTCCTGATAGAAAAAATGAAAAGAAAGATGAAAGATTTGCATTTGTGCTGATCTGTGAGGACCTCTGATCCATTCAGCCTGAAACTGAGCAAGAGAACGGACTAAAATGATGTGAAGATCGTGCTAAAATAGAATATAGAAGAATAAGAGTTGTGCTCTCAGTCTGAATCCAGCTTCACTTCCATCAACTGTCTGTGTTCCATTATAAACTGTGGAAATCTCATCAAGATCTTTGTCAAACATGAGATTATAAATTAGCAGCTGCAGCTGATTAAACAGCAACATTATTTTAAAGCTCCTGAAATGTTCTTGTTTCAGGTTTAATTTAATTTGGGATTATTATTTTGTGTTTTCAGCTAAAAGATAATAAACTGAAGCATAAATCACCTCTGGTCCTCAGGTCGGTCCTAACTGTGATTGAGTTTGACACCTCTGATCTCCGCTAAATAATTAATTGGGAATTGAGTGTTTTGTGTGGAGTTGCTCCTTGATGACCTATATATATTTTTATATGTTACACTCCAGATATTTAAAGAGACTTCTGCTCACCTAAAACAGAAAAGAAATGCATGACTGGATGGACTGCTTTCTCTCTCTCTTTGTTATCATTTCTGCATTTCAGACAGCAAAACTGCTTTCAGGATGTAAAACATGAAAGATCTCTTCAGTTTTAAATAGAACAAGATGCAGAGGAGACAGACGACTATTTACTGAAGTAAAACAGCAGTACCACTGTGTAAAAATACTTCAATACAAGTTAAAGTACTTTTTAAGTGCTATATTATAATTTATTGTGCTGTATATGCATTAAATGTACTGTAAGCAGCATGTTTCAGTTATTTTTGACCATTTTATATAATGCTATAGGTGGTATAAGCTTTACAATGCATATTTTGATAAATGTTTCATATGTAAAAATTTAAATCTGCAAACTAGAAACTATCAGACAACAGCAGTGGAGTAAAGCGTGCAGTGTTTCCTACTAAATGTGAAAAAGTAGAAGTATTAAGGAGCTTTGAAATAAGCTTCTTATTACTTCTAATGTACTTAGTTAATTTACACACAAGGTTTTCATTAAAGCAGAGTCCCTGAAGAACATTATACTTTTAAAGTTTTAATCTTTTGGGTTAAATGTTTATTTTATCAGTTTTAAAATGAATTGCTACCACGTTTTCTTCTTCATGTGTTCACTGACTGTCGATGAGACACATGATGTCATAGATTAAACAGAAAAAGGTTTCAGTTCATTCATTATTTAGTTTGGAATTAAAGGTTTGAACTCAAAAGAAAGTGTTCCTTTTCAGGACGGGATCATTTTTACACGTCTACAGTTTTTTTTAAAAATCATGTTAATACCAAAAAGCTGCACATTTTGTCTTTGCTCAGGACATGTGGACATTTCTGGACAGACATAATGAATAGAGGAGGACAGAGACAGCACCTGGTGCCTTTAAACCGTTTCAATAAAGGAAGGTTGATTCATGATGTGACATAATTGAAAATGATTTTTATTTGATCATTTACATTGAATTGATATAAACATGTCCATGAAACAAAATGGTTCAAACATTTAAGAAAGTCTTAATTTGATAATAAGCACAGACAGAATCTTTTGGAAACATAAGTTATTATCACAAACTGACCAAAATGGGAACAAGAGTGCTTCCGCTACACAAAACATCCTATAGAACAGATTATAGTTAAGTCAGTTTCCATGTCTTCATTTATAGTATTTCCCTTATTTACTTCTTTTTATTTTTTTGCCTTGGACAGCACATGCAGTCAAGTCCTCTTCATCATGTCCTGATTCCTCCTGTCTTCTGTTTAAACCTCCAGGTGTCTTGTGTCTGCTCGTCCACTGTGCTTCCTTCGGCCCTCAGAGAGTTAGTTGCATGCTGTGTAGCAGGTGGAAACACATCTGTCACCTAGTGTGTTTCTGTATCTCAAAGTATCCACAGAATCTTCAAAAAACCGTCAGTCACCAAGCAAATGTCACTGAAAGGCCCGCAGAGGGCTGCATGTGCCAAATCAATAAATAAATACAAATAAGTTAATTTAAATAGACAAATAAATAGTTGCCAGAGGCTACATGCGAAATCATAAATTATAGCTTGAAACAGAACGAGTCCTATGCGGGATAAAGGCCACGAGGCCCGATAAATAGCTTCCCTCTTGGAAAAAAGCCGCCAGGTGCGGTTTCTTCTGAACAATATCCTGGTTGTATTCTCCCGGTGGATGAGCTGATGATAAGAAGAGAATGAAGAAGATCTCTGAAAGGAAAAGCTCTTCTAGGTGAAGCTCATGGATACTGTGTGCTCCAGCGCTTTGCGGCGCAGCGACGCGATGCTTGTCCCTCTCCAGACCTCACTGTCCGGGGAGCTACACAGCTGAGGCGAGTGCGTCACGTTGGTGGGGCCGGACAGGGACGCGGGGACCATCCCGGGGAAGGTGGGCTGGTAGAGGTGCGACTGCAGCCCGGAGCCGTTGGACATGTTGGACAGGCCCATGGAGTTGGGCGGCGGGCCGGCGCCGAGGCTGCACTGAGACAGGGACTGCGCCATGGCCTGCTGGCGGCCCAGGGACGGCGGGAGCTGCAGCTGGGACACGCCGGGCATCCCCGCCGTGGCCCAGCGGGTGTCGTTGGCGTGGAAGGAGCACAAACTGTCCCCCATGGCCGCTGCTGCTGCCGCGGCGGACGGGAACTGGGACAGGCCGTGGTGCGTCGGCAGGAGGGTCCCCGGAGCCCGGAACACGTTGGTGGTCTTCTTGCGCTTCTTCCACTTGGCGCGCCGGTTCTGAAACCAGACCTGCAGACGGATGACATGAGTTAGGAGGGACAGCGCGGAACGGCTGCAGCTGCAGCAGCGGGGTCATGTTCTCAGAGCTGTGAAGGCTCATAAAAAGGTTATGACATCAGGCTGTGATCATCATCATGATGATGCGCAACACCAACAATAAATCTGTGGCACAAAAACACTGACTTATGCTTTTATTTCAGCATCTCATCAGCTTTTATCAGCGTGACAAATATTTACAGTGTTTGGATCTATGCGTAAAAGTCTCCAATTCATAAATATATTAAAAATAAATAGCATCCACGTGCAATATTTATGTTTGAATTTATGCGTAAACGTCTCCAACTAATAAACAAATAATTAATTAAAATATATATAAAAACATCAACGTGCCATATTTTGGTTTGGATCTATGCGTAAAAGTCTCCAATTCATAAAAATATAAATAACAGTGGGAAATATTTGTTTTGGTTATTTCTTTATCTTGACACTCTGGAAACTTTTTGGTATAACTATTTTTATTTTTGCTCGTCAAACAGTGGCAATATCTGAGAAATTATGGGACTATTTTGTCTAATTTTTCCTCAATAAATCGCCATTTTCATTAACATCTTATGTCTAATTATCTCGACTTTTTAGCGATGCAAACATAATGTTTTTTATTTCATTTTGGTGCATTTTTAATAAGATAATTGAACCCTGAATGTGATTCTGAGCTGGTTCAGGAGCAGCCATCGCAGAGCAGGCAGTCACATAATAAAGATAATGTTTTCGCTGTGACAAACACACTTTATCCCGCGAGTCCTTGAGCTCCTATAGGGCTGCTTGTAGGCGCACGAGGCGTCTATGATTAATGTGGAGATTTGCTTGAGAAAGTGGAGGCGCAGTAATAAGAACGGGACAATCTCACTCTCTCTCTCTCTCTTTCCTCCTCCGCGTAGCCAGCCGTGAAATCCGGCCTGAAATGCATTACACTTCAGAGGAAAGAAAATGCAATCTCTCATTCCGGTTCTCAGAGACAGAGTGCCCCCTCAGCGCGCCAGTCCGGCATGAAGACGCGCCGCGCTGACAGGGTGCCGCTCCGGACCTGAGGACTCATTTCACTAATTCTTATTTTATGGAAATGCTATATAGGAGCTGAATGGAGCCGTGCAATAATAATAATGATTATTATGGCATTATTTCACATGTGAGCGAGCAGACTGCTTTAGTTAATAAGGCGCAGATCTATTTTATGAAGTATTTGTGCAGAGTGAAGTGACTGAGGTTATTACTGAGAATACACAGATCCTCTTCTGGTAAAAGCTTCATGTCACTTTTTATCCGCAGCAGATTAAACGAGAGCAATAAAGCTGCAATCATCATCTGCTTCCTGCAGCTTCATTACCAGAGATGGACGCAAAGTCTGCGCCAGTTCTGAGCCATGCAGGCGGGATTCATAAGCACAAATATCAACATACTTTTAGCGAAACAAACCGCTGAAAACACACATTTATTTTAATAATATTAAATCAAATGCACCGTTATGTTTTTATTATTTTAAGTGTCAGACAAGAGGATTTGTTTGTTGTGATTAAAGTAACGATGAAGCACGTGTTTATCTACAGGGTCGCTGGTTTCAATCTCAAGTCCAGAAAAACTCACTTTATCGCTTATCAGCTGTTGACTCACTAATTAAAAATGCATTTTTTTTAAAAACATTTTACATATTACATCATAATGAACAAAAATGCCTTTTTTGCTGTGATATTTTTTAAGTCTATAAAATAAATTGTAACACAAAAAGTCAAATTCGACTATGGGCTATATAAATAAATGTATAATAAAATATTTAGTATTTTAATAGAGCTGTGCTTCATGTTGTGGATTATTATATCAGTGTAACCATAAATAAGAAACGGTTTCCCTTTCTTTGTAGGTTTTTTGTGTTTCTTACCGACTAAGAAATCAATTTATTTTCTTCATTTTGTCGAATAATAGTAATGACTGACAATTTTAATTCTAATTCCAATAAAAATAAAGCATTTTTAAACAGCTATTATTCATTATTGATGAGAAATTCCTCATTATAAATGGTGTATTTGAAATGTGCCGCTATTTGAATAAATGCACAAATATTGAATAAGATATTCTGACAGTTTTAGACGTAAAATGAGGAATAAAGGGAGCTGCTGTTAGGAGTATTTAGTTTGTATATTTATTACTATATTGTCTTCATTTTTTATTTTTCTCCATCCATTTCTTTTTATAAATTCAGTCCTCATTTATTTAAAATATGAGATGATAATTATTCTGTCTCGACCTGCAGCTCATATATTAGTCTTTATTTTAAACATGATGTGTTTTTCTATAATAACATGTAGCGGTATCAGATGAGTCCCTGTTGTGTTCTAGTCTCTGTGTTGTGTTGGTTTTAGATCCAGCGGGCCTACCTGGACTCTGGACTCTGTGAGGCCGATCCTCAGCGCCAGCTCCTCCCGCATGAAGATATCTGGGTAGTGCGTCTTGGCGAAGCTCCGCTCCAGCTCGTTGAGCTGCGCCGGGGTGAAGCGGGTCCGGTGCCGCTTCTGTTTCTGGCTCTGGCTCTGCTGGCTCCCTGCGGACTGGTTGGGGTTGTTGTTGTTCTGCTGCTGCTTGTCCTGCTCCTTGCTGCTGACCTGAACCGGGTTGGATCCTCCGCCGCTGCTGATCTCGTCGCCCGGGAGCATCGTGGCCCCTTCCACGCCGTCCGGGCCCGGGCCCAGCTCCCCGGAGTGTCCCGGGTCAGGTCCCCCTCCGCCGAGCCTGCACTTCAGAGCCTCCCTGTGGCCCAGGAGCTCCGCGGCGGCATCCTTCATCCCTGCAGACAACCAAGAGAAGACACAGCTGCTGACATTGGTACAGTAACACTTAGGGAGGGAGAAGAACACGTTAGAGGAATATTCTGCACAACACTTTGCAGGCAAAAACCAGAAATCAGAAGCATTGTTATTATTTAGCTGCAGGAGAAAATGATGCACAATCATGCATTAGCTGAGATTCCAAACAGAGAAATTAAAGCATCCATGAGTGAGAGACAAGCAAAGCATGCACATTACAATCTGCTCCTTAAATACTCTTAATTCAATTCGATCACACCGATATCTTAGAAAATTGTTAAATCAAATTACGCAGTAATATAATAATAATAATTACTTTTCCAATGAATTAAGCGAGTTTGGCTCACTTCGGTCGCATTAAGATCATATAAGAAGCAAATTGACAATTTTCAAAGCTTGATTTAAGATTAGAAGTGCCTCCAGCTTACAGTAGAGTTGAAGACCGGAGTTTGGTGATGATAACTCACCGAGGCGAGCATCCAGCAGGTCGGCATGAGATAGCATAGCGCACCGCTCCAGGGCGAAGTGCTATTCCAAAAAAAAAATCTCTATGACTTTAACCTATTTAAGAAATATATATAGCCTAAATGAAAGCAAATTCGGTTTGTGGTTAAAAGGGAGGTTCGTTGCATTATAATGTAGTTTAGAGAAATGGGGAGGCGCTTAACAGCGGAATGAACCCATGAGCTTCTCCAAACGAGGACCAATCAGAGCTGAAGCCTGAGGTATGTCAGCTTTAGCCCGAGACCCCCAGCACCCCTACACCTCCTCCTCCTCTCCTCCTCTCCTCCTCCTCCATCCTCTCACATCCACAAGTTCATTCCTCCTCATTCCTGTAATTGGCTTTGATTTCTCCTCCAAATTACATCCAATAAAATAACCTGATTTAATATCTGTGTGAGAGCTTCGACCCGTTCAAGAAATGTTGGATCACCACAATATTTGTTTAATTGTGCATGCTGTTCTGTTTTTATAGTACAAGGAGAGGAGTTATGGAGGCACATGCTGCATTAACACCTCCCATAGTATGTGGATAATATGCAGCACCTTGCCTCGGTAATATTCTGCTTTTTTTTACTCTCCTTGATGATATTGTCGACCTTTTTACGACACTAAATGCCTCTTTGAGACCAAGTGAACCTCCTCTAATATCCTTGATTTCCCAGTCAGCCAAACAACAAACTTTATATAATTCTAACCAGACTCATTTTCAAGGCCATTAGGCTTTTATGTAATTAGTGGCTGGATCTATACGCCTTTATTGCAAATATCAGAGTAAGATCAGTATAAATTAGTGCTAATTTACTAGTATTTAGGCCCGACTGTCAAAGAAGGGAGGGACTTGCTATAAATGATGTGTGAGCAAATTAATTCGGCGGAAAGTGGAGGGAGTTCAACACGAGCTGTGGATGAAAAAAGGGACAGAGTGAATCCAGCCGAAAGGTTGTAGAGAAGAGATATAATCATGTTTACAACACGTGGAGGAGGCCTCTCTTTTTTCATTTATTCTAAATCATCACAATCCTCAATTAGACAAGAAAAAAGTTATTTTTGCCACATAATAAAGCACATTAGACTCTTCTTTTTTTGTCACACACACGCACACACCAGTCTGCTAAATATTTAAGGACAAAAAGAAAGAGACAGATGTCGGGAGGTTCTGTGAGAGAGCAGGTTTATTTATTATGTGCTGAAAAAGTGGCACAAAGGAGGCGTCCGAGCGTGAAGCCGCGGGCGCGTTGGGCTTCTTTTCTTCATCCAGAAAGGCTCCGCGCGCTCTCTGCGCGTCTTTTATTTGTCTGCAATCTGGTGGCACGACACGACAGACCGGCAGGGATGGACGGATGGACGGATGGATGGATGGATGGACGGATGGATGGACGGATGGATGGAGGGATGGAGAGGACGCATCGCGGACATTTGCGATGATGTGTGAGAAGAAAATGCGCACTTGGAGATATTTCTTGTCCTCTCTTTTAAAAGCTGGACTTTAAGGTAGACTTTAACAGCGTCAAATCTAATTATTCTATATTTTAAGAGCTGTTTATTTGTTTGTTTCACAGAATTATAAATACACCATTGCATATTTCTATTATTAATTTTGCGTAAAATTCGCAGTGTTTTTTATCTGGTGGCTGCAGCTTTTCTTGGCGCGCCATAAAGCCCTTATAATATAGAAGGATCATTTAAAATCATCACATTGCGGGATGATGGATTGCGCATTTGGTTTTACGACTTTTCAATAGCTCACTGCTTTTATAGCTGTACAAACAAAAAGTGAATGACTCCTCTCATGGCAGCAGGTCATATTTAACCCAAAACAAGCAGACAGAGAGAGAGAAGAGAGAGAAGAGAGAGAAGAGAGAGAGAGAGAGAGGATGAGGGATGTCAGGGAGATATTTGTATTCTGTCACTAAAGGGCCGAGAAAACATTTAAAAAAAACTAAAATTACCTTGTCTGATATTATTCTATTTTTCGTTTAATATTAATAAGCCTACAAAATAGGCAACATATTTCTATTTCATGGTGAAATTTATTTTGTAAATGTATTTGTGATTGCTGTAATATAATTTATTTTGTCTGTGTGGATTTAATGTTGCTTTATTTTGAAAAATAGGATAATAAAACACAATTTATTCAATGCACTGGAAACTTGAACACAATTATTTATTTAAATTATTTTTAACGTGCAAATAAAAACATTTGTGATTGCTGTATTTTATTTAATGTGTTTTTGATTTAATGTAGCAAGATTTCATGCTTTATTTGGAAAAAGAGGAAAATAAAATAAAATGTATCCACTGCACTGTAAACATGAACACAAATTATTATTACTTTTATGTGAAAAGAAAATCTGTTTGATAAATTATTATCACTGGAAGCTGTTATTCCTATTAGATGCATATATTTAGTTCAGCTAATTCAAAGGCATCTTTTCACTTAATGTTGCCAATAGATTTTTTTTGTGTGCGTGTGCGTGTGTGTGTGTGTGTGTGTGTGTGTGTGTGTGTGTGTGTGTGAAGGTGTTGGTTTTGCTGACTTGATAAGGCAGTAATTAGGGTAAACAGGGAGCAGCACAGTTAGCTCCATCTCTCCACTAACGTGCTCGCATCAATCTCCTGCATGACATAAATAAAAATAGACAAACAAATTCGCCCCCTGCAAGTTAATGCGGTGCATCTGAGTGGAAAGTAGACATTTTCACGCGTTGTGGAGATGAGGAGTGACTTTTAATAAAAACAGAAATATAGTGTGTAGTGTTAATGCTGCAGCCTCTACTCGGAGCTGTTTTACCTGCAGGTCCAGATTGTTGCTGCAGGTAAAGTTGGTATCAGGCGGGGATCGAACCTCTGACCTCTTGAATACAGTACAGGCTCTCCGAACCACAAGGCCCACATTTCTCTCCCCTCCTTTCCTCTGTGTGATCCGCCTTCCCAGTCTCTATTCACTCAATTAGAGATTTCTGAGGAGAAAAACAATCGATCTTCCATCTCCACGAGCCTCCACTTTAACAAATGAGATTCTTGTTTCATGCAGCTGATTGGTGACAGTCTGCGGGGATTACTGTGCTGCTGAGCGGCCTGGTGCTGCAGCTGCACGGCGGGCTCCACTGCTCCGAGCCCAGCAGCAAGCTGCACAAAGTTAGACGTGGACAAAGTTTAGCGGCAGAAGAGAGGACAGGCTGCGCAACGCGTCAGCAGAAAACGCTTCGCACCAGCGGTGCCGCTTCCGCTAATGTTCCGTTCAGACTGCTCGCGGCAAAAGCGTAAAAATTAGGACTTTAATCAATATCCCCCACAGAAACAGCCTATTTATAATAAATTGTCTTCTAATATTGTAATTGTGCATTGTATTTTCTATAGCCTATATTGTAAATAAGTCATTAAATCTGCAAGTCTGCAGTATTTCTCTGCAAATTGTAGTGGAATGAAAGTATAAAGTGGCATAAGGTGTAGATTGGATTTAAGTAGTTGAGCAATTAGAAATGGAAGGTTATATATACAGTTCAACTGTTCATTTAGTGCTCAATTTATGAGGCCTATAGGCTGTTTCCCTAATAATTCACAGCAGATGAGTCAGATGATGTTAAAGAAATGTGTGAGAAATGATAAAATACTCCAAATGATAACAAAGGAGAACCACTAGCCTATATTAATTTTAAATCAAGAAACTAGAGATGGTGGAAAGTAACTCATTACTCATAAGTAGGTTGGAATACTTGCACCTGAGTATTTATATTTTATGCATACATTTCAGGTTAAAATAGCCTACTATTATGCTTTTAATTCCATCACATTTATCTGCCAACAGTCTCTAACAGTATCTGCCTATAGTTAGACTTTAAATATCTCATAAACAGAAAGCAATAAGATGCATTCAGCAGATGTAATAGCAACCAATAATTAACATTAAACCAAAACCACCAGATACAATATACAGCTTGTAAATGCATGTAGGCTATTAATCATAAGGCCTATTTATTATATTTGGTAACTCCCTGAAAGGCTCCACTCGGCTCCCTAATGAGTGCTTTTATTTTGATAGTTAAAAGGTAAATTATGCGTAAATAATCTCCGTACTTTTACTGGAGTAAAACAATAAATGCATGCCCTGTAAGGGGGTATTCTGCCTGGTTTTGCAGGTATTTTTCCTGCAGTATATATAGTGTGAACAGCCAGCAGGCTGCAGGGTCCTCCGGTCACAGCAGCCCAGATGTAGCGCCTCGCCGCCGCATCTCATGCCTCAATTAGCGCCGCTGCCCTCTGCACGGACTCGATTAGGCCGTGATTTATCCGAAAGAAATATAATTATACCTCCAAATAAAATAATCAGCATTGAAGAGCGATTTCCTTAACGAGATGGAGCGGGCTAGATGTCACGCAGTAGCAGCGCCTCATTAGGGCGCTAATGAGACTTTGGGCTGATCCCGATAATTATCAGAATCTGTAAAATAAGGATCAAGTCAAATGTAACCTTAATTTGTCTGGCAATTGAGTTCATTTATTAGTATGACTATTTAGGAAGGAAGGACTCTCTCAGCCTTAATACAAGCAAGGTGTGGTTATTTTAGGCCGTTTGTAGAATAGATGGAGCTGTTTTATCATTCAGGACCAGAACCAACATTTATCTTTGGGTTCCCCTCAAAGTGCTGCTCTTTATTCTAAGACACCATTCATTTCACTGCTCTTAACGGGATAATACACCGGGCAATTAAATCCATCACTTCAGTACTGAAACCATCAGTTTATTAAGCAATTAGTAGGTTGAAAGAAAATTACAATCAACTATTTCAATCATAAAAAAAAGGGTCAAACATTCAGTGGTTTTCCAAATATAATTTGCTGCTTTTGCATCATTTTTAGTTGCATATATTTGTGTTTTGCACAGACAACACAAGCTGAGGAGTATTTTTTCATTCATCAAAATAATTATGAAAACAATCCTTATCTGCAGCTTTGGTTAGTATTTCAGGATGCATCATCATCATCATCATCATCAGAGGTTAGAGCCACTGAAGGTCCTGCAGGCTTGAGCAACTCAGGTACATATAAAAAGGAATGCAGAATATATGTGAAAAGGGTTAAACTTCTACTTCAGTCACCAGTGCAAAGAATTCCTACGTCAAATCCCCCCAGCAGTGGATCATCACCAGTGAGTTTTAATGGCATAAAGTCTGTGTGTTTAATGGGGATGCACCATATATAGGCTAGTTATTGGCCAGTAATGGGAAATTCATATTATGCATTATATTATAGAACCGAAAATACAAGGAAAAAATGCTTTCATTGACATTACAAGTGCATTATTTAGAGCCATCACTAGAAAATAAAGATCGGTACAGTAGGTTCCTGCAAACCAGATAAATGATGTTAAATACGCAACATTTCAGCACTCAGTGACGTCATGTTACAATGTCAGTCAGTGCAAAGAGGTTGAGTCAAAAACATACCGCTCTTTATTCAACTCTGAGTCCAGTATTAACAGTAGTGTTCTATATAATAGCAGTCTAATGTGACTAACCAGATTAATCCAGGTTTTTAGTATATTTAGTATAATTAGTTAAAAGGGGTGTGTTCAGAAATATAGCAGTGTCTGCTGTTGACTTTACAAACTCAAAAATATTTTGCACAAACCTTTTTGTTTCTAGGATTTATCAATCTTGTGATCACTAAACTAATCAACCTGGTCTCACAGAAATCCGTGGAATAGCCACGGAATCACTAAAAATTTCCGTGAAACTGACACGGATTTCACTACAATGCAAGTTAATGACAGTCATATTTTTCTGCCGAGATCTTCACCACAAAGTGATTATGTACATTCACTGAGTGAATATTTATAAAATAAAACATATTTCTCTCTAGAAATGCGATCAAAATCCATTTTTATGCAGAAACTAAGTCAAAATATTGATTTTTTCACTAAAAATGAGAGAACTGTCCGCCATGTTTTTTGTTCTGACCGCCGGGACCTTGAAAGTCACGTGACTTGGAACAAACCAATAGGAACAAATATTAACTTGCATTGTAGAGAAATCCGTGTCAGTTTCACGGATATTTGAGCGATTCCGTGGCTATTCCACGGATTTCTGTGAGACCAGGTTGAAACTAATATTTAGTTGTATGACCAGTTTTTATTTTATTTATCTGTGTGATGGATCAACCAGCTTGTGGCTCCTTTCAGCTGTTATTCCTCTCCAAGATCCTCTAACAACATTCATCAATTCACTTACATTTCTTGGTTTTGCTTCAGAAACAGCATTTTGATGTCTCAACTGGATGAAGGTCCACTCCATAACATCATGTTGCTGGTTTGATCCAGATCCTGCTGGTTTACTGTGTGTTTGGGCTCATTGTCTTGGTGAAACACACATTTCAAGGCCATGTCCTCTTCAGCAGAAGGCAACATGACCTCTTCAAGTATTCTGACAGATCAGACTGATCCATGATCCTGGTATGAGATCAACAGGCCCAACACCATAGTAGAGGAACATCTCATGATGCTTCATGTCTTCACTGTGTTCTGGGGCTGAATTCACAGTTTTTTTGGGACCCATAAAGAACAGTTTGACTCTCATCAGTCCACTAAATGTTCCTCCGTTTCTCTTCAGGCCAGTTGATGTGTTCTTTGGCAGGTTGTAACTCTTCTTCATGTCTTTTTTTAACAGAGGGACTTTGTGGGATTCTTGTAACTAGATGATCTTCACACAGACGTCTTCTACCTGTCTCAGCACTAACAGGTAACTCAGACTGTCTCTGATCACCTGGAGCTGATCATTGGCTGAGCCTTTACCATTCTGTTATTCTTCCATCATTCTGATGGTTTCTTCTGTTTTCTGCCACGTGTCTCTGGTTTTCTCTCCATTTTAAAGCATCGGAGATCATTTTAGCTGAACAGCCTATAATAGTTTGCACCTCTTTATAAGTTTTCCTCTCCAATCAACTTTTTAATCAGAGTACGCTGTTCTTCTGAACAATGTCTTAACCACCCATTTTCCTCAGGCTTTCAAAGAGAAATGCATGTTCAACAAGTGCTGCTTCACACCTGGTTTTTCACTAAATTGATGACCTCACTGCTATTTTTTTTAACACACCCCTTTCAACTAATTGCCCAATGTCACAGCCCTAAGAACGTGCATTGAGTGTTGGTTTTCTGAGAATCTACTGCACCTACTGGTACCTTGTTTACCATGTAGCAATAAAAAATATAGTAAAAACCTTATTAATCTGGTTAGTCACATTGGACTGATATTATTTTGAACACTGCTGTACATAAAGTAGCTATTTTAACCCTTTTCCAAACCTTAACCGTGTAGTTATGTTGCCTAAATGTAACCATTTCATTTTGTAGTAAGTTTTTGTTTGAGTTTGCAACTTTATTTATACGGAAGGATTGGGACAATGTCATCAATGTCATAATACGAGCAATTACCACAATATTTAAGGGTGTAGTATTACTAAAATCTCCCGAAACATTAATAAGATATTCTATTGTTTTAGGAAAATCTGGTTTTATGTAATCTATGTGATTTTATTTAGACATATATTAGATAATCAGGTTGTAGCCAAGTCTACTTTACAGAACTCAAAAAGTGACTTTATTCTCGATATTTTGATTTAAAAGCATAATTCATTTTTTCCCTCCTTTCATTAGATTTTCTCCAACTTGGTCCTAATGATCTTCCATACATTAGACTTTCGTTAGCAAAGCTTTTTCATCAGAATGGTTCAGTGCAACGGTTCAAAAATGTTCCGTTTCGCCATATTTGTGGTTGAAAAACAAAAACAAAAATCGAGATTCAGCCAATCTGTGGTTTGCAGAAATACAATGCAAACATATTGTGGCGACTTGGCTGAAGGCGAATACATAAACAGAGAAGTTGTTCTCTCTCTCAGAGCTGCAAGAACAGAAGGACGACAGTTCTTTCTTGCAGCCTTGGAAGAAAGAAAAGAAGAAGTCTGTTTGTTTTAGCCTCAAGTCTGCATCTTTAAAGTTGATTTTGTAATCCTCCAATAAACACAGAAGAAAAAAAGATCTGCACGCTGACTAGAGAGCAAAACATGGCGTCCAAACATGGTTTTTATCTCAGTTTCAGAGGAAGGATTGCAATTTGCAACATTCATTCTATTCATTCCATTTTCGTTCTGCAAGGATTCTAAAATAAAAAGTAAATAAAGTGATTTTTAACGAGGTGGTAACAGCACTCAAAACTAAAGTTTTGACCTAAATAACCAAGAAGCATCAAGAGTTCTACAGTGAAATGATACTTTCATTCATCCTTCTGGGCACCCAGAACAGATTGCTGGCAGCCAATCAGCACAACCGTTCTTTGATTTAATGCGACATATGATTGGCCCACTATGGCAGCAGCTACTAGCCAAACATAGAGTTGGCAACACGAAAAAGGCATCAAATAAATTCTTAATTGCTATAACTTTAAGGGTAATAGAACTGATATTGCAATTATTTTAAACAATACCCAGCCCTTTCTTTAATGCAACAACAGTAGTAAGTCCAAAAAACTCTTGATTTAGAGTATTTAATACATTGATTTGACAGATTATTTCAGCATTTAATTAGAATTCTTATGCAAAATGCTGTGTGTGCATGCGTGTGTGTGCATGTATGTGTGCCAAAGTATGTTTCTGAAGTATTTTGATGTTGAAAAAAAGGCAAATTATTTTGAAGAGTGAGAACTGTTGATTGATTGTGTTGTGTTACATTTGTTTTGTTCAGAGCGACTAAATCTTTGCTCACTAACTCAACTTCTCTAAAATACTCAAATATGAAATTAACAGTCATCTTATATGTATATATCATGCATCCCTGGTATTTAATCATGCCTTTAAAGTCCAGATTGTGTATTAGTATGAAGAAAAAAAAAAGCCGCCACTCCTCTGCTGTAATAAAGTGAATGTTTTATCGTGTTCTTGTGGGATTTTACACCCAGGAGGAGTGTGATCAAACGTGGTGGCACGTTAACAGTAAACAGTAGAAATAATTACATCAAGAACAGAACAGAGACTCTGAATGGATTCAGGCTGCCTCCACGCTTCCAAACAGGGCCTGACGAAAGGAATGGACATTTAAAAGCAAGTGAATCTCACAGTGAGAACAGAAACAGAGCAGAAATCATCCTTCAAGCTTCACTGAGTCCAATACGTTTTTAGCCTCTTTGTACTCCTCTGATTCGCACAATTCCTCCTCTGCTTCCTGGAAAGACACAAACACACACACACACGCTTTAGTATTATTGCCATTTGAGAACAATATTGCCATTTCCTACTCCAAGAAATGAGGAATTACAGCTGGCTATGTAGGAATAAACCCACAACTGTCTCCAGCTTTTGTCTTTATAAAGAAATATTTGAACAAAAGGGTGTAGATTGTCATCACAATGCCTGAGGTCATATTCCAGTCAGTAGCATGTTAACAGGAGCTAAATTTAACAGCTAAGGGGTGGACATGCCTGTATGGCGTCCATGGCCTTTAATCAAGTGTGTGTGAGTTCCTGAGGTGGTCACTGAAGTGACAGCGCCGCTAACGAGCTGTGATGAGCGTGTGCATATGTGCATGTCTGTCTAAAGGAAGGAGCGGCGGGAGGATGAAGGAGCGGCGGGAGGATGAGTGATGGTGGGAAGGGACATGTTGCTAATTCAGGTTAGCTCCCTCAGCCTCCACCAGCTCTCCTGTGAGTCACTAACAGCAGCAGCTGCCTGACTGCTGCTCTGCTTTAATTGAGATGACCCTGAGACATGCATGCTTTATGTTTGCTTCTCACCATATCAACTTAAGTCCTGATGGACAAACGCTGGGTGGACGGACACACCAAAATATGCTATCTGGAATACATAAAAATAAATAAAAAGCAGTTTTTCATGGCCCCTAGCTGCAAAGAAAGCTCCCATTGAGACATATGCTATCACAAAAATCTAAGGAAAGTAGGGCTGGGCGATATGGCCCTAAAAGATTATCACGATATTTCAGGGTATTTTTACGATAACAATATTCTTGACGATATTACGAAATACTCGACATATTTATACAGACTAAAAAAAGTTGCCAACTAAATAAAAAAACGTATGAGAAAATAATAAAAATAACCATTTAGGGGGTTCTAGGGGCATATTTTAATGACATTTTATAAAGGAAAATAAAGGTTCTTGTATGTTTCATTTAAAACATCTTATTTCAGGCTATTTTTGCGATAACGATATTCTTGACGATATTAGGAAATACTTCAAAAGATATAAAAAATATGATTTTTTTTTTTAGTCTGTATCAATAATTAAAAATCTAAAATGTAGTGTGAAGTGCAAATCTCAACAGTTGCCAAATACAAAAAAAGTTACTCTTGAGTCTTGAGTATTAGCAAATAATAAAAATAACCATTTAGGGGTTCCGGGGGCATATTTTAATGACATTTTGTAAAGGAGAATAAAGGTTCTTGTATGTTTTATTTAAGGCATCTTATTTTGACAGTCTTCTTGTAAGTTCTATGGTGGATTCTGTTCGCACACTGTGCTCTTATTTTGAAAGCTGCATGTGTTTAGCAACAGAGAGTAAGTAGCTTTTTGTGATTAAAACAACTTTAATTGTTAGCTAATGTTAACCTCACGCCACTACATCAAGAAGTAGGAATGTTGCCAATATCATGATATGCATATTTTTTAACCATGAAAAAAATATACCGATATTATCGTGAACGATACGATATGGCACACCCCTAGTACGGACACACCAAAATATGCTATCTGGAATAAATAAAAATAAATAAAAAGCAGTTTTTCATGGCCCCTAGTTGCAAAGAAAGCTCCCATTGAGACATATGCTACCACAAAAATCTAAGGAAAGTAGGGCTGGGCGATATGGCCCTAAAAGATTATCACGATATTTCAGGGTATTTTTACGATAACGATATTCTTGACGATATTACGAAATACTCGACATATTTATACAGACTAAAAAAAAGTTGCCAAAATAAATAAAAAAACGTATGAGAAAATAATAAAAATAACCATTTTGGGGTTCTAGGGGCATATTTTAATGACATTTTGTAAAGGAGAATAAAGGTTCTTGTATGTTTTATTTAAAGCATCTTATTTTGACAGTCTTCTTGTAAGTTCTATGGTGGATTCTGTTCGCACACTGTGCTCTTATTTTGAAAGCTGCATGTGTTTAGCGACAGAGAGTAAGTAGCTTTTTGTGATTAAAACAACTTTAATTGTTTTAATATACCGATATTATCGTGAACGATACGATATGGCACACCCCTAGTACGGACACACCAAAATATGCTATCTGGAATAAATAAATAAAAATAAAAAGCACGTTTTCATGGCCCCTAGTTGCAAAGAAAGCTCCCATTGAGACAAATGCTGCCACTAAAATCTGAGGAAAGTGACAAATTTAGATGTTTCCACTTCAGCCTCACTAAAGCTGCATTCACACCGAATCAGTCATGTTGTCAAGTTAAACCTCCCGATGAATCACAAGTAGATTTCATATTTGCCAATTAACGTGTTTTATCAAAACACATAAGACATAAAAAGACAAAGGGAGTGCCTTGTGCTGGAGCTTGTTGCAGGAAACACGCTATGAAACTTGCCACAAAACTGCTCTAACAAGCACATCGGTGAATTTAAATCTATTCTAAAGGATAAAGAAAAAATGTCCCTTAGTCAGTGTGACTGCTCCTTATAAGTCTCTACTTGAGGCTCTTTCATTGATGTTGTGATGGCTGGATTTGTATTTAATTGTTCATGTTAATTGTGTTTTAAATGTTGTAACCCTGTCCCGTTTATGCTGCCTTCTTGGCCAGGTCTCTCTTGGAAAAGAGATTTTTGTAAATCTCAACAAGACTTTTTTACCTGGTTAAATAAAGGAGATATATATACACAAGAACTCCTGGGCAACTGGGGGTAAGTTCTCTACTTTTTAGTCTCAGTTTTCTTAAACTCTTATACGAAAGATGTCTACTAACCCCTAGCCTTTATCATGTAACTGTTCGACATGGGAACAGATTTTGATACGACACATATAGACGTGAGTGGCATTTAACATATGATATTTAATGTTTCCTGGGTGTTTTCTTACTTTAAATCTAGTTGGCTAGTCTTTAAACCTCCATATAAACATCAGGGAAATGAGTCATAAGGAACATCTCGAGTTTTAAACCATCAAATATTCAGCATTGTCCACTTTCGGTTAGTAAGTTTAGTAAGGACAGAAGAATATTTTTTTAATATTTATTTAAATGTTAGCTTAGCTGCTTATACTGTATTTACCAAACTGTTTTTTTGCACATGTATATATTATCTTATCTTATCTTTCTCCTACTCACAAATGTGCTATGGGACATGATTGAGTCCAGATCAGCTTTAAGTAAGAGGAACAATCTCAAAATATCATTGTACTTGAGTATAATGACAATTAAGATCTTTCTGATTCTGAACACAAAGGTCTAAAAGGTTCACTGCTTGATGGCAGAGAAGAACCCATTTTGTGTGAAAATCAAGCTAACTTTTAGGCTTAATTTATGATAAATGGTTGTTTTTCTCCATATGGGTGGTTGATGTGAACTCAAATTCAAAGTAAAAAAAAGAATAATTATAAAATATATGTCAAATGACATACAATTATATTCCCTTATATGTGAATAATTCAAAACTGAATGTGTCCATTTCTAATTCTTCATATATTTAGCATATTATTAACTTTTTGGTGTGGTAGTCCTAAAATGTGTCCACCGGTGCAACAAAATAAAGAATAAAGTAATTATTTAATTCAGAGAATGTTGGACAGATAAGATAGATAAGCCCAAGGCATATTAGTTATGAATATTTGTATCAATTTACATTATTTTACTACCTCGGACAGTTGCACCGGTGGACAAATGTCATGTTCAAAACAGAATATTTGCATAGTTGAAGAACGATACTCATTGTTTGCAGATGGATTAGATGTAGAAGAATGAATTGCATATTAAAACATTAATTTTAATGAAATATTATCAAATTTTAGTAATATTTGTCACTGGGAACACAAAAATTGAGCATCACGTCAACCACCCATATGTCTACAATATCTCACAAAATACAATCACACCATAAACGTTCAACAAGGGTATAAATGAGTAACAGCGACAGCAGTAATATAAACAGGTTGTGAGTTTCATCAATGCAGTTGTGACATGTAAAAAGTTTCCACACTTACTAATAACTGCAGCAGGTCAGCGTGTGCTATGGTCAGGCGGCGGTGGCAGTCTGGGATCATCATCCTGGACTCCTGCAACACCTCCATCTGAAACCACACACAGACCACATCAGCTCCATCCTCCTCTTTATTAATTGGACCTCCTCTCACCACCGCTCCCGGTATCATTTTTCATTTACAAACTCAACACATCATCGAAAAAAACATGTATTTTCCGCGTGAGGAACATTAATTGAACCAGCTAGATACAGGCGTACTCATTGGTTGGAGCCTTGTTCTGGACAGAAACATGCAGGGTGTCCCACATTCACTCTGCTGTGGTTAACATCTCCAAACAAGCCGGCGCTATGAAATATGTTATTGAGTTATCGACCGGGCAGGGAGTTGGGCAGCAGGGGACCACCTCGATCTGACTGCACACCTGGATAAATGAAGAAGCCCTGAAGCCGAGGGCACTGTGATCAGGCGTAAAGAGGTATTACTACGCCTGCAGTGAAACTGTGTTACAGCCTGGGGAACTTTCACAGCCGCGGATAATGTGGAATTCCCCCAGCTGGCACCCTAAAGAGCAGAGAAGAGTTGGCTAACGCTGTCAGACACACTCACTCATGACAGATGCTTCCTCACCTAGCCCTCTGCCGAGCTGGAGAGTCAAAACATGTACGCAGTTACACACATGCACATTACACGGCTGTGCTCTCTAACAGGCAGGCAGATGAACTCATACAGAGGCAGGCTGGCAGAATAACTGACACGCTGAAGGACGCTAGACAACTAGTGGAGCTGGTTGCCATCTAGATGTGACAAGGTGAGCCAGACTAAGCAGAGAGAGCAGGAACAGAGAAAAGTCACGGTGCCCTCCCAGAGCAGTGGAATGATCCCATCAGTGCTGGATAAAGATGACACTTACAGCGTATTGATTCCATTAAAATAAAAACCTCTAATCCATCCTGCCTCAGACCTCTCATCTCCAACCATAATCCATCTGGCCTCCCAATCTCCCCATTTAACACCAGCCAAGCCTGCTGCTCAGCCCGAGCCGCCGCCCCATGAATGAACAAACAAAACACAACACACTCTGAATTTTAATGTTACCAGTAAACATGATCAGAAGCTGAGCTGCTCTGCAGTTCCTCCCCGCCTCAAACATGAACAAGTTCAATCCAGATCAACTTGAAACTTTAAATACATACAAATAGGAAAAGGTTTTGCATTTCATTCAGCGGAGTTAAAATATGGAATGGGATGTGTGAAGAAATAAAACAATCTTCAAACATGAAACACTTTAAAATCAAATATAAAAAGCATGTTTTCACTCGATGTTGGGATGAAAACGGGTGTTAAAATGACGTCATTGTTGACGTTTTATTTTTTAAATGTGTTACTATTTTTTCTTTTTTGTGTGTTATTGTTGTTTGTTTGTTCATTGTTGTCTCATTATGACTACATGGGTGTATGTGTACTTATGTGTTTGTAAGTTAATAACAAGTTATGTGTGTTAATAATGAGTTTATAAACTACATTACTATGTGTTATACATACATATATATAAATATTATTGTTATATAACTGAATATAGTAAATTAACATAGGGAACAGGGATTTAATAAGCTTTGACTCCTTTTGAACACAAATAAGTGTTGAGTCTTGTTGTTGTTTCGTTTGTGTTGTTGTCTTGTATTTATTGTTGTTCGTTTGTTTTTAAATGTTCATCTTTTATTTGTGTTCAAATAAATTCTCAATCAATCAAAAAAAAAACCCAGAACTCATGGACCATGCACACAAAGTTTGATACCGTTTATATATTCAACCTTTTGAGGATAAAATTAGGCATTTATTGTCAAGGATACTGGGTTTAAGATTTGATGTTTTATTTCAGGGAAAGCTCCTCAGCAAAAAAATCTTACACCCTTCAACTACAGAAAGGTGAACAAGACTTAAAGGGACAATTCACCTCCATATGAAAAATAATTTTTTTTCCCATTACCAGTAGTTCAATTTATCAGTCTAGATTGTTTTGCCCTGAATTGCTGAGTGAGATGCCTTCTCTCAAATATACATTATATTTACTATTATACTACTATAATCACACTTCACTTGTGTTGCTCAAAACACCAAAACTTTCTCACATCTAGAGACGAGCAGTTCATGTAGGAACTATTTTCTTTATAGTACATGCAAAGTGTTCACAGTAAGGTGTGTGGATTATCATGAGTAACTGGGTAATGATTCTGGGAAAGACACATTGCTGTTGAGTTTCCTTAAAGCAAAGTGCCATATATTCCCAATAAACTGGAGAGAAATCACAATAAAATAATCCTTTATTTATACCGCAATGGGGAAATTATATTTCAGACATGCTGATATCTACACCAGCAACTCACACCAAAACAATCTAGATTACTACAACCTAGCAGCTCTGTGAGGCTGGACTCAGACACAGCTTAGCTAATGCTAACATGCTAACATGCTAACAATAACACACAGGGAATCACAAACACTAGAATTGATCCTCTGAAGATCATGAATGTCTGTATGCTGTGACATGAAATTCAACATAGTATACTCAACATATTTCGAGCAGGGTGCACTGGCATATCTCAAAAATGTCCTTGAATGCTTTCCATGAATTGTTAATATGATGCTTTATTTCTGGAACAAACCTTCACTTTTACACTAAAATATTCTTAGAAATACAGCTATCTGATGCTAGCTGCTCTGCACAGACATTCTGCATTAAAAAAATCCATGAGATAATTCTTCGTAAATGTCTCTCCAATTAAAAAAAGCATTCACACTTTGTTAAAAATGCTCACTACTGGGCTTCTTCTAATGTTTGCATGCTCACAATAACACACAGGGAATCACAAACGACACTAGATTGATCCTCTGAAGATCATCAATGTCTGTACTTGAGATATTTCCGTTCACACCAAAGTGATGACCCAACTGATCAATCAATAAACAGACATATCAATCCCTTCAGCCATGTGTTATCATTGCTGAAATACAGTGTGAAATTGGATTGTTACTGTCTGGAAACAGACACTGATTAATGCCTTTTATTTAATTTTAAACCTTTTTTTGGCCTAAATTCCTGTCTAATGACCTGTACCCGTGTATCTGTCTCTGTTAACTGATGACCACATCCTAGTCCTTGTGTTTTTGTCTCAACCGGCTCAATTTAAAAAAAGAAGAAACCTTTAAAAAAGTGTTGCATGTGTCACATAAATGTGATGCCTTCTTCTTCAATGCACATGCAAATGCCAGTGAGACAATAGAGAGGAGGGTGGGGACACTAAATTACCAGCATGTGTCAGTAATTATCAAACTCCTCTAAAGTAACATGATATAATTACATCTGCATCAAGCAAATTACAAAATCACTAATGATTCTGCTCTCAAAACCTAATTCTTCATTATCACTGTGTGCTGACCTCATTACATGAATGAGGGGCTCCTCAAACCATCAAGATAGAATCCACTTCCTAACTACGGGAGACGAAACCTCTTCACTCGCTAGCTAAGATCAACGGGGGAAGTGACAATGATAAATGGATAAACGAGAAGATCTTCAAGTTAAGACACATACTTGTTGTAAGAACATACCTGTTGATATTTTTGCTTTTGCCTCGCTCATAGCCCGCAGATGTATTCTATTGCATTGGAAAAGCCCAAACGCTCCCCCTGCCTCTTCATGGATGAGTGATTTAAGGTATTTTCTGTCTTTAGAAAAAATTAAATATTCCTTGAGAGGCTCGGCAGCCAATTTTTATAAAAGATGGCAGCCTGTCATCACATATGTGAGAACCCTCACCTCTCTGGACCCCAACTGAGTTCAGTGTTTCCCATACATAGACCATTCTGTGGCGCACCCCCACATAATGGAGACCGACCGCCACAAAATGATTGTTATTTTTTTCTCCTTACTAGGACATTAAAAAAACGGTAACGTCCATTACGTTAGCCTACGCACAGAAGACACCACATTCACATCAATAAATAAATGTTTTAAATGAACCGGGTCGATCTCAGAGCTGTCAACACTCTCCGGTAACGTTAAGGCTTATTGAATGGTTTCCTTAAATGCCGTTAACGGGACGAGAGCAGTCAAAACAGCTACTTCAAGCTAGCTACATCGAGGGTAGGTCTGTTCCTGTTTTCAAAGTAAAAGCACAAATTCTATCGTTGTAACGGGCGTTTTATTTTTGTAGATGTAACCGGAAGTGCGTTGCTCACGACGGCTAGCTTGAGTAGCGTAACAAAAGTGTAAACAGCTGGTATTTAGACAAATTAACGACGCACTGGGGATCTAAGTCGCTACTTTCTCGCCTAAAAATGTTTGAAATGTCAATAAAGTGATATATTTAAAGAATTTAGGACTTCACCGGTGTCAGTGGAGCACCACAAATTGCTATCTGGTCTGTGGGAAACACTGGAGTTGATCTGATGCATCCAATTTTCCTTTATTTTATTAAGGTATTTTTTAAAATCTTTTTTTATTTTTTTTAATGAGCATACTTGGCATCCCGTGTTTATTTATGTATTGGCATTATTAGCATAATTGTTAATGTTTCTCTGCTTTCTTGCCTCCCTAAATATTATTATAATACTATGTTTTTTGTTTTGTTTTGTATTTATTTTTCTTTTGTGGTTCTTTGTTCTAATGTACGCTTTAAAAAACAAAAATGTGGAAAACAGCTGTGGAATAAGTTATGTCTTGTACCGATGCTTATGAATGCTAATTTCCAATAAAAAATATATTAAAAAAAAAACAAAAAACATACCTGTTTCTTGATGACGTACTCGTCTCCTGCCTCTGCTTTCAGCCGCTCGACCTTCTCCTCCTGCTGCGTTGCCTCAGTTTTGTATGAAATCTTCTCTTTGGCCAGCCTGAAGACAAGAAGAGAGGAGAAGAGACTCCGTGGTTAAAGGCAGTGACACAGTGTTGTTCCATCAAACAGGAAACATAAACGTGCGGCCTCCCAGACAGATAATATAGGCCAAAGCATGAAAGAGGCAGGCTGTGATGGTCACCTCCTCCAGACGAGGCCATCTATCCTCATTCTCCCCAACGTTCCTCTGACTGAGGAGACACAGTGAGATCATCTCCGGCAGGACGGCCAGATACTCACCTCAATAACAACCAGCGAACACATCATTCCTGCTCACTGCTGCTACACAACACTGGTTGAAATCAGCCAAAGCTGGGATATGAAACTCAACATAGTATACTCAACATATTCTGAGCAGGGTGCACCAAGGTTATAATAGTTTTGGATTTTTCATTACCGTAATTTTCGGACTATAAGCCGCGCCTTTTTCCCCATTTTTCGATTCTGCGGCTTATATAACGGTGCGGCTAATCTATGGATTTTTACAGCTAACGGCCACTAGGTTACCTCCTAAATCTATGGATTTTACATATGGTGATTAAACATTAAAAACACCTGCGGCTTATAGTCCAGTGCGGCTTATATATGTACACATCATTCAATTTAGCTGCTGCGGCATATACTCCGGTGCGCCTTATAGTGCGGAAAGTACGGTAGTTTTAGTTTTAATTTCGTTGTGAATTTTTGTCTTCAAATTCAGTTAATTTTAGTTAGTTTTTAGAGTGAATTTTCTCGTTTTAGTTTAATTTTTAGTTTTTGAAAATGCTTAGTTTTAGTTTAGTTTTTATTAGTTTTAGTGTTAGTTTTAGTTTTTTTGTAATGGGGTTAGTGGTGTGCCATATCGTATCGTTCACGATAATATCGGTATATTTTTTTTATGGTTAAAAAAAATGCATATCATGATATTGGCAACGTTCCTACTTCTTGATGTAGTGGTTAAAGTTGTTTTAATCACAAAAAGCTACTTACTTCCTGTCGCTAAACACATGCAGCTTTCAAAATAAGAGCACAGTGTGTTAAGAGAATCCACCACAGAATTTACAAGACTGTCAAAATAAGATGCCTTAAATAAAACATACAAGAACCTTTATTCTCCTTTACAAAATGTCATTAAAATATGCCCCCGGAACCCCTAAATGGTTATTTTTATTATTTGCTCATACTCAAGAGTCAAGAGTAAATTTTTTTGTATTTGGCAACTATTGAGATTTGCACTTCAAACTACATTTTAGATTTTTAATTATTGATACAGATTAAAAAAAATCATATTTTTTATATCTTTTGAAGTATTTCGTAATATCGTCAAGAATATTGTTATCGCAAAAATAGCCTGAAATATCGTGATAATCTTTTAGGGCCGTATCGCCCAGTCCTAGCAGGGTGCACCAAGGTTATAATAGTTTTGGATTTTTCATTAGTTTTAGTTTTAATTTCGTTGAGAATTTTTGTCTTTTACATTACATTACATGTCATTTAGCAGATGCTTTTGTCCAAAGCGACTTACAATAAGTGCATTCAACCTGATGGTACTAGACATAGACCATAGGAAAGTGTGAATGCTTTTTCTTAAATTGGAGAGACATTTACGAAGAATTATCTTGTGATTTTTAATGCAGAATGTCTGTGCAGAGCAGCTAACATCAGATAGCTGTATTTCTAAGAATATTTTAGTGTAAAAGTGAAGGTTTGTTACAGAAATAAAGCATCATATTAACAATTCATGGAAAGCATTCAAGGACATTTTTGAGATATGCCAGTGCACCCCAAGGTTATTATAGTTAACGAAAACTAATGAAAAAACGAAAACTAGAATTGAAAAAACATTTTTGTTAACTGAAATAAAAATAGAAACTAGAGTTTTTTTAAAAATGATAACTAACTGAAACTGTATTGCGTGGTTACAAAACTAACTAAAACTAACTAAAATTATAGTGAAAATGTCCTTCTTCAAATTCAGTTAGTTTTAGTTAGTTTTTACAGTGAATTTTCTAGTTTTAGTTTAGTTTTTAGTTTTTGAAAATGCTTAGTTTTTATTAGTTTTAGTTTTTTTGTAATGGGGTATTTGTTGGGTGCGTGATTCAAAGAAGTCATAATAAATGTTTCCTTTATTTCCTTTGGTTTATCATCTCAGCCCCAATAAGGTTATTAACTCTTACAGTTCTGGGTGTTTTGTATTTTGGTTCTAGTGTAAACATCCCAGTCTCAGTAAACATATTCACCATGCGTTGCATGTTCAAATAAATACACTGAGTTATGAATTCAAAAAGTTGACAAAAACGAAAACTACGGACATTTTCACTATAACTTTAGTTCGTTTTAGTTAGTTTTGTAACCACACAATACAGTTTCAGTTAGTTATCGTTTTTTAAAAAACTCTAGTTTCTATTTTTATTTCAGTTAACGAAAATGTTTTTTCAATTCTAGTTTTCGTTATTTCATTAGTTTTCGTTAACTATAATAACCTTGGGCTGCACTGGCAAATCTCAAAAATGTCCTTGAATGCTTTCCATGAATTGTTAATATGATGCTTTATTTCTGGAACAAACCTTCACTTTTACACTAAAATATTCTTAGAAATACAGCTATCTGATGCTAGCTGCTCTGCATAGACACTTTGTTAAAAATGCTCACTACTGGGCTTTAAACGTCTTTTTCCAGGCACAGTGGAGCTGAGGGGAAATATTTACTTTCATGCAATTTCTTCGAGAGTAAATACAATAGACAAAACAATTGAGCAATTATTAGTAAAGAAACATGATAAGAAGGCAGATAAATTAAGCTTTTCGTTTGCTTTTAAAACATGCACATTTAAACATGTGGTTAACATTGTGAATTTACCTAGAAAACTACTAAATAACTGAATAAGTATATTTGTTATGTAAAGTTCCGGTGGCAAGTTTTTGTCGTGAACACAAATAAGTCAATGAACTGACCATCTATCCACCCTGTTATGCTCCTTTTTCCTATGTGGACTTTCTCACTCTTTATACTTTATCAGCTGATTTTCAGAGCTCCTACTTTGAGCGTCTTATATTGCTGCAGAAAGCAGAACACATGAAACAATTGTGTGTGTTATTCATATGCCATTTGTTGATACCAGGCTGAGTCAAGAGGTATTACAACGGCCAATAAAAGGTATATTTCTAACATTAATTCTGTTGAAACTTAGGTTTGTTTGTGTTTCTGAAAATCCCTTATACGACTGAAGATGATTATGGAATTCTTTAAAAATCAAAGTTTACCCCAAAATCAATTATGGGAATACTGGATTAATTGGATAATAACCACAAACATCAAACCAAAACATTTGGTGGGTTTATTTCACATGCACGGCATGGATAATGTTATATTTGTAACAATATCAGGATACTTTTGAAACTTTCTGAATAAAACCTTCTTTGAGCTAATATCAAAGAGTAGCTAGTATTTTAATCTAATTTAGTGGTGCAACTAACAATAATTGCATTATCAGTTAATCTGTCAATGATTTATTAAATTACATGATTCATTGTTTGTTTTGGCACATCTCACTGAGTATTAACAACAGTGGGAATCACCTGGAAACCCAAGTTGACGTGCTTGTTTTGCGCTTCCAACAGTTAGAAAACCAGAATTATAAATTTATTAAAACTGCTTAATAAAGCAGTGAATCATCAAAATGTTCTCTCTACAACCAGAGATTGAAATTTGTATCAAATTAAACTATTAATTTCCTAGGGATGGATTTATCAACTATTCTACCAATCTTTTCAGAACTAATCTAATCTGATCTCTAATGTATATATTATATCTGAATCTCACTGTTAATGAAACATTCATCAAACAGTAATGAGCATAATGTAGTACAAGATGATAATTCTGAAATATTATCACATACACAATTATGTGCTTTGCCTATTTCACGTTAATTTATTGTAGGGATTTCGAGTGCCAGAGCCACTTAGTGAATTTAGTGACATCGCTGACTTGCATGCTTTTAATTAAATTACTTTATTTCCAAAACATTCAAGGTGAGGGTCTGCAGTGAAATGATTAATATTTCAAAACCAATATTGATAATTTTTTATCATTGCTCAAGTAGAACACACTGAATTCTGATTTAATTCATCGTCAAGGGTATTTTTTTTAAATAAATACTGAATTTGTTTATTTTCAACTATAACTTTCAACTTTTTCATGTTATGTAAACGAGCAAATATACATTTTTCTGTCCTGTTTGATTGTATCATGTGTTTTAGCTGACACCTTATCACTGTGCCTCCAACACACACACACTACTGGTCCTTTTTAGAGATTAATTGATCATCAATTTAGTCCCTAATTTGGACCAAGTCAGGTGGTAAATGGGCCTCTTTTCCTTGATTGTTAGTGAAAATGGGCTTGAGTACATTGATAAATTTTGATTATTTATCAATTACAGGCCAAATGGAACTAAATCTATTAAACAGATTCAGACCCTGATTGGCATAATGGAGTTTGAAAATATCGCTATTGATAATGATTCCCAACTAATGGTCTTTTTCCGGCTGTGCCTGCTTGTCGGAATGACAACACAAATTTAATTTTTCATAAAATCAGCTGCGTGTGCGTAAGTGAGTGATCCTTCATTAATCAGTAACATTACCGGAGACCCTTCCCTCCGTGTTGCACTGCTCCTTGCTTAGCCAAGGAAGCCAACGGCACTCTGTCATATTTTACATCAATTACCACTCGTTCTAATACGCTTCCATCAAGAAGCTTTTAAACAGGCACCATATGCAATATCAGTCCCACTATCGTGCTTGATGCAGAGTGAGTGATGTCACCTGTTTAGAGTCAAAGAAGGTGGCAAAGAGAGGGGAAAGATGGAGGAAGGAAGGCTAGAATAATTTGAATAAAACTGAAGGACAGTCTAATAACAAAATGTCCATTCCTCCCCTTCCAGTCCTGATGTTAATTTCTTATTTCTCCCAGACTTGGAGCGCTGTGTGAATGAGGGGTGGGGTCGTGGCTGGTTTTAAATAGACCTGCCACCTCAGGCTTAATGGAAAAGGCAGCTCTCTGGAAAATAGAAAAAAAGGGAATTAGAGCCAGCCGACACACACATTCGGCCGCCTCCTCTAGCACTGTATTTTTGAGCCACGATGTAGTCTGTGCTGGGACCAGAATGACAAAGGCAAATTACTGTTGTCATTTTATTAAGGGCATCCGCCTCGCTAGGGCAGAAAAGGCACTGACTGGAATGTGCAAAAGCCAGTGGAAATAGGCCCGGCTAAAAGAGCAGGCAGGTTTCCTCTAAACTCCAATATATAAAAAGAGGAGGAGGGAGGGAGGGAGGGAGCAAGGCAATAGGAGAGACAGAGGAGAGACAGAGGAGAAAGAGACTGAACGGGAGGGACGCCAGATTATGAAGAGACAGAAACCAATGACAGTCTGTACGTTTAAACCGAAGAGCTTTATCACGGCTCCATGTCAAGATAGTTGCCAGGAGGAGAAGAGATGTAATATCTGTGTAGTATCACACAGTATACTCCTCAAAAAACATCAGTACATTAGGTAGGGACAGTACAGTTTGATGAAGAGCACTATTGTTATCTTACTGGACATTATCCTCTATGGGAAATCCAGCCAGCGTCATCAACACCTCAGGGAGCCTGTTAGTAATCTGACCCTCATCAAAACACGATCGATAGCACATTACACTATCACCAGTGACAGGAGGGAATTAGAGGTCTGCCTGATCGACGAGAGAAGCTCTCAGTCTATTACACAGACTACTATACCCAGAACATTATCCCACCACACCTCTTAATATCACTGTTTTCTATTCCAGCATGGGAAATCTAGTACATTCTACAAATTTAGATCAAGAACGGATGCCAGGTCTATTAATAGGCCGACTTAACCCTTTGATGCCCAACATGGTCTAAAGTGACCCGACAGTTTTTATGTTCTATATCTTTGCAATAATTCATCATTCAGTATTCCAGGTTTTCTTCAATTAGTTTGTTTTTGATCATCATACATCCTAATTTCTATGTTTTCCTTTATTAATTTTTGAATAAAATCCCTTTTTCTGTCACTACTCTTCTAATACACAACATGGGTGAAAAATGAGCCATATCCATTTTTTAGCGAAGTAGCTTGCTAAGCTAACTACTTAGCTAACTTCTTGGCTAAGTAGTTAGCTTAGCAAGCTACTTAGCCAAGTAGTTAGCTGTGTAATAATACAAAAACTTTTTTTCTTCATAAATTAGGAGAAGCAAAATGAAAATAATGATTTGTTGTTAGCAAAAACAAGATATGTAAAAAATATTTACAATATTCAATCATAAAATAAGTTGATATCAAAAGATAGAGCACAGAAAAACACAGCAAGCAATAAATAAAATGGGAAATGAATGCGGGTCATTTTTGACCCATGTTGTGCATCAAAGGGTTAAAGTAGAAGATGAGCTTGACAGGTCCTACATCAAAACACTAATGTTTTGTCCTTGATTTAATGTATAAAATAAAACAGATTTAATATTGTAAGGACTGTCAACAAATACTCTTCATTCGAATTTTCAATTGGCACAAAAAAAAAGCCTGCAATGGGAGTTCTCATGTGGACGGGCTACTGCTGAACCAAAGTTCACAAGCTGGAGTTGTGCTCAGGAAACTTGATGCCACCGTAGGAAGCTGGCGTACGGGTCGTTTACACTACAGCACATCAAAAAGAAACAGTGGAGCTGAACTACAGATTACCAGTCAGCTACAATAGCAACAGAGACAAAGCTGAGGACAGTGTGAGTCACTGAGACTAGGAAAAAACAATCATTTTACGCTACAGGACATTATTTTACTTTATTTTGTAATGTGCATGTAGATCTTTGGAATTTCTATTCATTATTGTTTTTGTACTGTCGTAGAACAGACACGATACAAAGACTGTATATCCGATATACTGCCACCTGTATTTGGACCTTTAACACCATTTGTCATATGCTTGTCTTTGTTTGCTTCTTATTCTGATTTAAACATCATGAGAAATATTCTGGATGTGTCCAGAATAAAAGTCATGGTAAGTGCATGCACATGTAAAATTCAGATCAGCTGCTTAGTTTATGGTTTTGTAACAACATGCGTTTTCTTAAAACAGCTGAAAAGCCAAGTTGAATTGAGCATCACAGGGACAAAGTGCTCCTAAATGATATGAAAACACATGAGCAAGATGAGAGATGTTAACATGCTTTGATGACAAACTTCACATTTCCTTTTGCTGCTTTTTACAGTAAAGGCCTTCTCACACAGGGAATTATGTATTGCTTTCACTGAAAAGCATTACAGCTAATGCTGCCGGAAATGGGAGAAATGGACAGAATACAAAAAAACGACAGGGCAAGGACTATCACAGTGACATTAATACAGGATCTAACTGTAGAAATATAATGATCCAACATGTTCCCTTTTTGATGTTAGTTTTTTTTGTTTTGTTTTTGTTTTGTTTTGTTTTGTTTTATTTTACTTGTATGTATAATGTTCTACACTGCTTTAAGGGAAAAACAATAAAAAGAAAGTTATAAAAAAAAAGAAAAGCATTGCAGCTAGTGGTCTTATACAACTAATTTTGATTCGGCTCCCCGCAGAAGTTTAGCTTAGTTACATTCCATCTGTTACAACACAAATATTAATGCAAGTTAATGCACAAATTAGAAATGTAATCATAAATATGCAACTTTGATACTGAAGAGGTAGTACCTTCAGTTAGGTTTCTGCAAATTGATTGAAGACACACAAAAAAACAGGTTTCAGTGTTGAATATAAAACAGCACAATACCCACACAATGAACAGACAATAGTAGACAATAGTAGTAATAATAGACAGTATGAAGTGCTGTGTCACAGTGAACCTGTCGGCCCTTTGATCCATCTGATCATCTGATCAAAGGCCACACTAACAGTAGCAGGACTGCAGTAATGCAGTGTCACCTGACTGCGCAGATACTTCCAGCATCTCTACTAATGTCCACAGTCCGCTCTGTCTGACTATGTGGAGGATTTAAATACATATAAATGTACCAGGGTCTTGTTATAATTTAGCAGTATAACGTTACTTTATCTGCCAAGATGTGGCAGTTTTCTTTGTGTACGTCACTGCAGCTAGCTAATGTTTAATTCATATTTACAACAATTTAAGTGAATAAAACACCATAATAAACACTGCGTTTGGTCCTTGTTTGTGAGTAAAACCTTCCATCAGCGTTTATGACTGTCTGAAAGCAGCTGTATCACTTCAGACGAGCCAGAGCTAACATTATAAGCAATGTGATAGCTAACTAGCCGGCTAACAGCTAGCACCAGTGGTATCAATGGTAGCTACAGCTACAAAAAAACATAAAAGCAGTAAAACTATCTTTTGAGTACATTGGGGTTGTTATTTTAAACGTGTTGGCAATCTGACGTGTATCTGTCGCAAACACAACTAAAGAAACCTGCTAACCAAACACAGGCCGCGCCGAAGCACCGGAGTCACGTTAAAACTAAGCGGGCAAACATTCCAACACGCGCGGTCCGACTTACTGCAGGGCCCGGCTAAGCTAGTTAGCTCTCCTTTCGTTAGCCTAACGATGCTATTGTGCGTAGCTTCCTTTAAAAGGCAAAACTGCATTTATCTAGGAGAGAAAGTCAACCTTACCTCTTCACGATTCCAGTTTTAATCTTAATTTGTCGTATTCTTGGGTCTGCCATGGCTGTAGTTGGATTGTGATGATTTTATTACTTGTTATTATCAGGAGCAGCGTGCTAAGGAGGCTAACTGTGTCAGCGGTGCAGGTGGAAGGGAGGCAGGGATGACTAGCTGCTCGCAGATAAATCGAGCTTAAGGAGCGGGTGATTATCGAGTGTGTCGATCACAATGACAAGTTCAGTAGGTGAACATTTTGGGGAGCGATCTGTGGCCTTTCAGACTACATTTAATTACTACAGCAATTTAAATTTAAGAAAATATATGATGAAAAAGTAAACTATGGGAATAAGTAATGTAATATCACAAAACACTAATGTTAGGACTATATGGAAGACAAACATATCAGAAGGACAGATAGATGATGATAATAATAATAATAATAATAATAAAAATAACAATATCAAATAAGAGGTATGCAATGGCTATAATACTAGAAGTAAAAATAGATCATATACAAGAGCAAATAAAGACACATTTATAAGGTAAAGTGACTTTTTTTGGTTAATAGCTTGTAGCTAATAGATTTACAACAGGTTTTACACTTTTTTTCTGCAACACATACAGACTGTTACCTTTTTGGTCTGGAGATTTATAACAGCACATTTAATAAATCATCTTCGGGCCTACAATCTTAATTATGTTTACATACTGCAGACACATAAACAGCAGGAGAGGATAAAACATCATATTTAATCACCACTTTTTATGCTTTGTTTACAAAAAAAATTTTAATTTGTAATGTAACAAGTAATTAAAGCTCTTGGATAAATGTAGTAAAGGAAAAAGTGCAATCAAAATGTCTCAGAAATGTAGTAGAATAGAAGTTTAAAATGACATCAAATGGATATTCTCACATGAATTCATACTGAAGTACAATACATGAGTTACATTCAAACACTATGTTTACACTGTGATATTACTGCTTTTTATTATTGTTATCCAACATACTTACCTGTTTATTATGTACCTGTACATGCGTTTGTGTCTTAATATAAATATAATATCTATCTATTGATGTTCATGCATGTGGGTCATTATTTGACACATTTTCACTTAATGGTTCAAATAAAATAAAACCAGATTTACCTGTAAATATAGACTACTTTAGCATTTTCTCTTTGGATTAAACCACAAGAGAACATGAGATATAAAATACTTTGGTTTCACTGGTCTAAATCTTTTCCACTGTATTTACAGTAAAAATGTTTTCATTAGAACTGCTTCAAACATTTAGTGTCAGTGAGCATTAAACTCTCTATAAAGACAAATATTGGACGTTGTGTGTAAGTTAAGGCTTCAGGAGCCTCAGAATAAGCCAATTGCTTTATTTACACAGTATATCACTTAAGCTAAACAATTGACATGGCTTATAAAGCTGTGTTACAAAGACAGCACATTCAATATCATTTGAATCTTTGTGCATCTGATATTGATTTGTGTGATCTATGAAAAAAGAATCAATTTCATAGCATTCTTCAAGGCTGCTTGTGTCAAAAGAATATATATTTGATTACATTCCTCTCTTCAGCCTGCCAATAGCATTAAAAGTTTATGTTACTCAACTGTATTTCTGCACATTATTATCCAGAATAACAGCTTTAACACAGTTTTCCATAACAGCAGAATACGTATGTGTTAAATGTCTTAATTGCTCATCACAGCTGATCAAAACAAGAAAACTGAAGAGCATGAGGAAGAAAACAGCTTCTATTATATGATTAAGGGAGAAAATATATACATTTTCTTATGAAAATGAATCCATAACTCAAGTCCTCTCAATATAACTGTGTTAAACATGTATAATTTGCAGTTTTATTGACTTCAGTGAAACATATTTGTTGTCTTCACTGACAAACTGAAGAACATGAGAGAAGTTTGAGTTAACATATCGAATCTGAAGATGTTTGAGTGGTGCAAAAATGAAAAAACAGCAAATAAAATGGTGTTAATATATAGGGGAGAATATGTTTGATGACACAGAGATATGTTGTGGTGGGGCCAAGCTGAAACCTCCAAGTCCAAAAATTATATTTCACTTTTACATATCCCCGATAAAGTAAAAACTACAACAACATATATATAAA